>NC_069499.1:106363308-106727058 GCF_027579735.1 Bombina bombina | reverse complement strand
CTCTGTGAAAGGCACATGTTGAGCAAAAAGAGGCTGCTTCTTGGGTGGTAACTAACCATAGAACAAGCTATTATGCTATTGTTTGTTCCCAGGTTGAGCGCTTCTCTCTTTTTATTTATGCAAATTATGACACTTAGGGAAGTCTTCCTAAGTGTGATGAGGGAATCTAGACGTGGACCCATTTCTCAGTGTGTCTAGAGGGATATGGCTGCACCTCACTGACGAGGCCCACAATAGGCCGAAACGTACGTCTGGGGTTTTGCTGTTTCTCTCGTTCAGAGAGGGATTGCCTGGTATTTTGGGGCTGGACTGTACTGTGAAGTCAGGATCAGACTGATATGCTTCAGGAAAGTTCTCTGTGAAAGGCACATGTTGAGCAAAAAGTGGCTGCTTCTTGGGTGGTAACTAGCTATAAAAAAAGCTATTATGCTATTGTTCGTTCGAAGGTTGAGTGCTTCTCTTTTTATTTATGCAAATTGTGACACTTAAGGAAGTCTCCCTAAGTGTGATGCGGGAATCCAGACGCGGACCCGTTGCTCAGTGTGTCTAGAGGGATATGGCTGCACCTCACTGATGAGGCCCACAATAGGCCGAAATGTACATCTGGGGTTTTGCTGTTTCTTTGGTTCAGAGAGGGATTGCCTGATATTTCGAGGCTGGACTGTACTGTGAAGTCAGGATCAGACTGATATGCTTCAGGAAAGTTCTCTGTGAAAGGCACATGTTGAGCAAAAAGAGGCTGCTTCTTGGGTGGTAACTAGCCATAGAACACAAATATAGAAGGATAATATAACAAAATGTTGGTAAATTATTCTATAAATCCTCTAGGAGGCGCTAAGATGATATAAGCAATAAATATAAAAGACTTGACTATTGATGGTATATATGCAAAAAACAAAGATATATGCAAAATACAACAATATTAATACAGTAATAATAGTAGTAATATAATGTCCCATAGGATGGGTATGTGTATGTAAGCCCAAAATGGTAAGGCTGTGTTATTCACAAGGATGTTTACTTGTAACCCAAAGTCCAAACTTCAAACAATATCCATACGTTGATAAACTTGATGTAAGGATTGAGTAGGCAGCTTTCTTACTTCTTCATCAAGGATGGAAGATCTACAGTATATGTTGAAAAACAGAAAGAGGCACCACATGTGCGAATCAGAAGTACAATGTATAATGTAGGCAAAAAGCTGCACACAGGGTACTCACATTCATGAATGGCATTCAGTCATGCCAATTGGAACAGGCTGGATTTCTACAGCAGTCCAGCTAGCTGATCACCATCCAATCAATTCCCCGCAGTGTACGGTCTGACCAGATCAGGAACAAAAGGCAGGTGGTTGGAGTGGAAGGAATGGGTATCACAGGTATGGCTCTGTGGGGGTATGTGGAAACGAAGGGTTTTGATTGGCTAATGAACATGTTTGGAAAAGGTGAGACCATTACACCTGGGTCCAATACAATAGAAGCATCGCATTATGGGTGTGTAGAAATTAAGCGTTTCTATTGGTTAATGAATTTGTTTGGAAGGGGTGTGATTAACACACCTGTAGGTAGCGTAGTCTATTTAAGGGCAGTTTTAGTTTGTATGTAACATGCCTGATGAAACGTTTTTTACTGAGAAACGCGTTGCATGGTTTCTCCATATGCCAAGAAATTATACCACATTAAGCATGAGTTGTTTTTAAACTGTGTTTTTAATAAATCACTTGGATGTTTTTAACTCTCAATGCCTAGTATTAATCTCTGAGCCTACGCTACCTTTTTGGGTGTTTTCCTTCCACTCCAACCACCTGCCTTTTGTTCCTGATCCGGTGAGACCATACACTGCGGGGAATTGATTGGATGGGGATCAGCTAGCTGGACTGCTGTAGAAATCCAGCCTGTTCCTATTGGCATGACTGAATGCCATTCATGAATGTGAGTACCCTGTGTGCAGCTTTTTGCCTACATTATACATTGTACTTCTGATTCGCACATGTGGCTCCTCTTTCTGTTTTTCAACATATACTGTAGAGCTAGCCATAGAACAAGCTATTATGCTATTGTTCGTTCCCAGGTTGAGCGCTTCTCTCTTTTTATTTAGACAAATTATGGTAGCTGATAAGATCTGCAAAATCTTTCCTCTACCTAAAGACATATCAGAATTATTTGCAATAATCCTGAAGTAGATGCATCTATTTCACTTCTTTCTTAAAAGATGTTTTTTTCCTACAGAAGATTCATGTTCTTTCAGAGATTTTATGAATAAGAAAATTGGCTATAACTTGAAATGCTATTTTTTATGTCAAGATACCATGCTTCCTCCAATATTGGCTATGTTTTCTGTTCCAAGAACTACAGAATATTGGTTGTACTGTTCATGATAATTTTACTTCTGCATTTTTACTCTAAGGTGATGAATTATTTGCTGTGTTTAAATGCTAGAAATATGGCAAATACAAATCTGGCTTAAAAGCACTGGGAAGCAGATAGAGCAAGTTGAATCTTTTAAATCTTCCCTTTTGATCCTGCTTTGTGTTTTGGTAAAACCTTGGAAGAATGAATTACTAAAAGATTGTGTGGAAAGAGTCTCTTTATAGCTCTAAATCTATGATTTTCTCAGGGGGTTTTTGACAGAGGTCTCAAGCCATTCCTCAAGAGCCTCCTGTCCCATGGAGGCTTATCGTTCACAGCCTTTAAGGCCTTATTTTACCTTGAGGAAGATGGCGAGGAAAACCTATTTCAGGGCAAGCTTTTAAATCATCATTCTAGTGTCTCTCTCCAGATAATCCCTGTAGGAGCATGTATAGCTCAATTCAGAGAGATCTGGTTTCAAGCTATCCAGGACTATTGGGTCTTAAAGGGACAGTCTAGTCAAAAATAAACTTTCATCATTCGGATAGGTCATTTAATTTTAAACAACTTTCCAATTTATTTTTACCATCAATTTTGCTTTGTTCTCTTGGTATTCTTAGTTGAAAGCTAAACCTAGATAGGCTCATATGCTAATTTCTCAGCCCTTGAAGGCTGCCTCTTATGTGAATGCATTTTGACATTTTTTCACAACTAAAGGGCGTTAGTTCACGTGTCATACAGATAACATTGTGCTTATGCACATGGAGTTTCCTAGGAGTCAGCACTGATTGGCTAAAATGCAAGTCTGTCAAAAGCACTGAGATAAGACGGCTGTCTGCAGAGGCTTAGATACAAGGTTATCACAGAGGTAAAAAGTGTATTCATATAACTGTGTTGGTTATGCAAAACTGGGGAATGGCTAATAAAGGGATTATTTATCTTTTTAAACAATAAAAATTCTGGTGTAGACTGTCCCTTTAAGAACTGTTATCAGAAAACAAGGAATCTTTCTTTGATGCTACCTGGATGACATTTTCCTAATAGCAGAATCAAAAGATCAAGCATTACTTTAAATTTAGCAAACTCTTCATATTCTGCAGTCATTTGGTTGGGTGATAAATTAGGAGAAAAGCCAGTCAAAACCTGTTCAGCAAGCAGTTTTTGTAGGTGCATTTTTCTAAACAGATTGTGGCATTGTTTTCTTCTTCAAAACATGATAGATCTGATTGCCTTTTTGACAAACCTTCTACCATAACATCATTTATCAGCAAGGACTTCCTGTGGAGGTTGGCTTCTACAATAAACTTGGTAAAGTTGCCCAATGAAGAATGAGACCATTTCACATATTTTTCCCACAATCATTGGAACAGGAAACTTCCTTTTCTTCTACAAGATACGTTGAGTCCATGGATTCATCCTTACTTGTGGGATATTATCCTCCTGCTAACAGGAAGTGGCAAAGAGCACCACAGCAAAGCTGTCTATATAGCTCCTCCTTTGACTCCACCCCCAGTCATTCTCTTTGCCTATGTTAGTAATAGGAAGGGTAAAGTGATAGTGGTGATAAAATGATAGTTTTAATTTCTTCAATCAAGATGTTTTTTATTTTGATGATTTTGATGATTTGATGATTTTAGCAGCAGTTACTAAGATCAATTATAGTTCCCACAGATCTGAAGGTAATATGAGAAAATTCTTCAGTGTGGAGGACAGTCTTATGCAACAAGCAGCATTTGAGGTATGTTTCAGCTCTTTACTTCTGAGGAAATGTAATATATCAGACCTGGCTGATTTGGTTCCTTATAATGGGAACAGGGTAAGCAGTAGTCCTGTAATCAATAAGGGTGTTACTGTTTCTCCTGGGTGTTTTTTTCTGACATATGCAGCTCAAGTAGATACGCAGCATGGAACTCAGACACTGGGGCATTTTTACTATTTATCATAGAGGATAAGTCGTTTTTTATTGCTGAGAAAAGGACTTATATCGTTTTGTGTATTTATTTATTGGGGACCACATGGCTGTTTATAACCGCTTCCCATGCGGTAGTTTAAATTATTAGTCCGACGTCCATTGTGGGCGTGGCCTATTTTCGCGCCTCAGACGCGCAGTTTACTCTGAAGGAGACAGCAGACATTAGCTCCGGTTGGGCCCTATCTGTGTTTTACACTATCCGGATTGGTGTTGATTAGTTTGACAGTTCTCTGGGGGCAGGTAGACGCCACAGTAGAGCTGTGGCGAGCTGCAGGGGTCATTATTTAGCAATTTTAGTTTTTTTGCTTTAATGTTCCTGTAGAGGGTAATTTCTGCTCTTACATGTGGGATGCAATCATTTTTGGCAACTCTGTATAGACATACATAGTTTTTGAGCATTTATAAGCGTTTTTAAGTGTGTGTAGAAAAAGATTGTGCGCTTTTATTTCTTAAAGGCGCAGTACCCATTTTTTTTACAAAATTAATTTTTTTTCAAAAAATAAAGTGTTTACCAACTGTTGTGGTTATTACTACTTTGTTTAACATGTCTGACATTGAAGAAACTCATTGCTCTATGTGTTTAGAAGCCATTGTTTAACCCCCACTTACATTGTGTACCTCTTGTACTGATAGAGCCTTACACTGTAAAGAACATATTTTAGGAAATGAAAGTGTGTCTAAGGATGATTCTCAGTCTGAAGAGAATCAGGATATGCCATCCAATTCTCCCCAAGTGTCACAACCTTTAACACCCACACAAGCGACACCTAGTACATCTAGTGCGTCTAATTCTTTTACTCTGCAAGATATGGCTGCAGTTATGTCAACTACCCTCACTGAGGTATTATCTAAACTGCCTGTTTTGCAAGGTAAACGCAGTAAGCCAGGTATTAATGTAAATACTGAACCCTCTGATGCTTTAGTAGCCATTTTTTGATGTACCCTCGCAGTGTTCTGAATTGGGGGTCAGGGAATTATTGTCTGAGGGAGAACTTTCAGAATCAGGGAATGTGTTAGACAGATTCGGACTTAGTGTCCTTTAATTTAAACTTGAACACCTTCGCTTGTTGCTCAGGGAGGTCCTAGCGACTCTGGATGAACGTGAACCTATTACAATTCCTCCAGAAAAATTGTGTAAGATGGATAAATATCTAGAAGTACCTACTTACACTGATGTTTTTCCGGTTCCCAAAAGAATTTCGGAAATTGTTAAAAAGGAATTTAAGAAAATGTTTCCTATATCAGACACCATCAGGGACTCTTGGCAAACGGTCCCTAAGGTGGAGGGAGCAATATCTACTCTAGCTAAGTGTACAACTATACCTATTGAGGACAGTTATTCTTTCAAAGACCCTATGGATAAAAAGTTAGAGGGTCTTCTAAAGAAATTATTTATTCACCAGGGTTTCTTGTTACAGCCTACTGCCTGCATTGTTCCAGTAACTACGGCGGAGGCTTTCTGGTTTGACACCCTTGGACAGAATTAGAGCTCTCAAGCTAGCTAATTCCTTTATCATAGATGCTGCTTTTCCGATTGCTAAATTAGCGGCGAAAAATGCAGGCTTTGCCATTTTGGCGCGCAGAGCGCTATGGTTAAAATCGTGGTCTGCTGATGTATCATCAAAATCTAAACTATTAGCTATTCCGTTCAAGGGTAAGACCCTATTCGGCCCTGAGTTGAAGGAAATCATTTCCGACATTACTGGAGGTAAAGGTCACGCCCTACCTCAAGACAAACTTCTTAAGATGAGGGGTAAACAAAATAATTTTCGTTCCTTTCGAAATTTCAAAGGAGTACCCTCTGTTTCCCCTTCCTCCACCAAACAGGAAGGGAAGCCCGCTGCTGCTACCAAGACAGCATGAAGGGGCAGCCCCTGACCCGGGACCAGATCTAGTAGGGGCAAACATTCTCTCTTTGCTCAGGCTTGGGCAAGGGATGTTCAGGATCCCTGGGCATTGGAAATTGTGACCCAGGGGTATCAGTTGGAATTCAAGGAATTTCTCCCAAGGGGGAGATTTCATCTTTCACGTTTGTCTGTAGATCAGACAAAAAGAGAGGCGTTCTTACACTGTGTAAAAGACCTCTATACCATGGGAGTAATTTGTCCAGTTCCAAAGCTGGAACAGGGACAGGGGTTTTCCTCAAACCTTTTTGTGGTTCCCAAAAAAGAGGGAACTTTCAGACCCATTTTAGATCTAAAATATCTAAACAAATTTCTCAGAGTCCCATCGTTCAAGATGGAGACTATACAAACAATCTTACCAATGATCCAGGAGGGTCAATACATGACCACTGTGGACCTAAAGGATGCGTATCTTCACATTCCTATCCACAAGGATCATCATCAGTTTCTAAAGTTTGCCTTTTTGGACAAGCATTATCAGTTCTTGGCCCTTCCCTTCGGGTTGGCCACAGCTCCCAGAATCTTCACAAAGGTGCTAGGGTCCCTTCTAGCGGTTCTCAGACCGCGGGGCATAGCAGTGGTGCCCTATCTGGACGATATCTTGATTCAGGCGTCAACTTATCATCTGACCAAATCTCACACGGACATTGTGTTGCCTTTCCTAAGAACTCACGGTTGGAAAGTGAATGTAGAAAAAAGTTCACTTGTTCCACAAACAAGAGTTCCGTTCTTGGGAACTCTGATAAACTCGGTAGACATGAAAATATTTATGACGGAGGTCAGAAAATCAAAGATTCTAAATACTTGCCGAGCTCTTCAGTCCATTCCTTGGCCATCAGTGGCTCAATATATGGAGGTCATTGGATTAATGGTAGCAGCAATGGACATCGTCCCGTTTGCTCGCTTTCATCTCAGGCCACTGCAGCTGTGCATGCTCAGGCAGTGGAATGGGGATTATGCAAATTTATCTCTTCAGAAAATCTGGATCAAGAGACCAGAGACTCTCTTCTTTGGTGGTTATCACAGGATCATCTGTCCCAGGGAATGTGCTTCCGCAGGCCATCATGGGTTATAGTGACAACGGATGCCAGCCTCTTGGGCTGGGGTGCAGTCTGGAATTCCTTGAAGGCTCCAGGTACTTGGACTCCGACAGAGTCTCAATTACCAATCAATATTCTGGAACTGAGAGCAATATTCAACGCGCTTCAGGCGTGTCATCAACTTGGCTCAGGCCAAATTCATAAGATTCCAGTCGGACAATATCACGACTGTGGCATATATCAATCATTAGGGGGAAACAAGGAGTTCTCTAGTGATGATAGAGGTATCAAGGATAATCCGATGGGCGGAGACTCGCTCTTGCCACCTATCAGCAATCTATATCCCAGGAGTAGAGAACTGGGAAGCGGATTTTCTAAGTCGTCAGACTTTTCATCCGGGGGAGTGGGAACTCCATCCGGAGGGGTTTGCATCATTGATTCAACAATGGGGCATACCGGAATTGCATCTAATGGCATCTCGACAGAATGCCAAGCTTTCACGTTACGGGTCCAGGTCAAGGGATCCCCAGGCTGTACTGATAGATGCTCTAGCAGTACCTTGGTCGTTCAACCTGGCTTATGTGTTTCCACCGTTTCCTCTCCTACCTCATGTGATTGCAAGAATCAAACAGGAGAGAGCTTCAGTAATTCTAATAGCTCATGCAAGGCCATGCAGGACTTGGTATGCGGATCTAGTGGACGTGTCGTCTCTACCTCCGTGGAAACTACCATTGAGGCACGACCTTCTCATTCAAGGTCCGTTCCAACATCCAAATCTAAATTCTCTGCAGCTGACTGCCTGGAGATTGAACGCTTGATTTTATCTAAGCGGGGATTCTCTGAGTCGGTCATTAATACTTTGATTAAGGCTTGCAAGCCTGTCACGAGAAAAATTTACCATAAGATATGGCGTAAATATCTTTATTTGTGCGAATCCAAGGGCTACTCATGGAGTAGAGTTAGGATTCCTAGGATTTTGTCCTTTCTCCAAGAAGGATTGGAGAAGGGATTATCAGCTAGTTCCTTAAAGGGACAAATTTCTGCTTTGTCAATTTTACTACACAAGCGTCTGGCAGATGTCCCAGACGTTCAGTCTTTTTGTCAGGCTTTAATCAGAATCAAGCCTGTGTTTAAACCTATTGCTCCGCCATGGAGTTTGAATTTAGTTCTTAATGTTCTTCAAGGGGTTCAGTTTGAACCCATGTTTTCCATAGATATTAAGCTGTTATCTTGGAAAGTTTTGTTTTTAGTTGCTATCTCTTCAGCTCGAAGAGTTTCTGAGCTTTCTGCGTTACAATGTAATTCACCTTATCTTATATTCCATTCGGATAAGGTGGTTTTGCGTACTAAACCTGGATTCCTTCCTAAGGTTATTTCAAATAAGAATATTAATCAGGAAATTATTGTTCCTTCCTTGTGTCCTAATCCTTCTTCTAAGAAGGAACGTCTGTTACATAACTTGGACGTGGTTCATGCCTTGAAGTTTTACTTACAAGCGACCAAGGATTTCTGTCAAAACTTAGGGGTCAAAAAGCTACGGCTACCTCTCTCTCTTTTTGGCTGAAAAACTTCATCTGCCTGGCATACGAGACTGCTGGACAGCAGCCTCCTGAAAAAATTACGGCTCATTCCACTAGATGCTTCTGTTGAACAGATTTGTAAGGCTGCGACTTGGTCCTCCCTTCATACTTTTTCCAAATTTTACAAATTTTATACTTTTGCTTCTTCTGAAGCTATTTTTGGGAGAAAGGTTCTACAAGCAGTGGTGCCTTCCGTTTCTGTCTTGTCCCTCCCGTTCCTGTCTTGTCCCTCCCGTTCATCCTTGTCCTGTTGTTTTGGTATTGTATCCCACAAGTAAGGATGAATCCGTGGACTCGTCGTATCTTGTAGAAGAAAAGGAAATTTATGCTTATCTGATAAATTGATTTATTCTATGATACGACGAGTCCACGGCCCTCCCTGTCATTTTAAGACAGTATTTATTTTATTTTTTAAAACTTCAGTCACCTCTGCACCTTTTAGCTTTTCCTTTCTCTTCCTATACCTTCGGTCGAATGACTGGGGGGTGGAGTCAAGGGAGGAGCTATATAGACAGCTCTGTTGTGGTGCTCTTTGCCACTTCCTGTTAGCAGGAGGATAATATCCCACAAGTAAGGATGAATCTGTGGACTCGTCGTATATCGCAGAAGAAATCAATTTATCCGGTAAGCATAAATTTCCTTTTTCTCAGCAAAGTGCTTTTCCTTTGTTCATGAAACAACATCTGAGATGTCTGCTGCTGGAGTTTGTTGTGACTTACAATATATAAGTCACAACAGCAGTCAGGGCTGGGGAGCTCTTTGCCACAATTATCAGGCCCAAGGAAGATGAAACAAGAAACAATCCATACTCGAAGCAAATATTTTAAAGATCACAACAATCCTTCAAGCATTCTTCAGTCTTTCAAAATCTTGGCAGGCAACAAGAAAGCAGTAGTCTGTATCAGATTTCAGGGAGGAACAAGAAAACCTATTATAGATTTTGGGATATTTTTTTGGTGTGGATCCTTGTATATAATTAATCAACAGATAATTTTTAAAGTGTAACCCACTTAATTGTTTACATGATGGTTTTCAGCAGGTACTTTCTGAAGCTACCCTCAAGTTTGGTTTCTGCTATTTCTGCGATCTCAGGAAACCAATCAGATTGAGCTCGTTCCGATCAGCCAATAGAATGCGAGCTCAATCTGATTGGCTGATTGGATCAGCCAATCGGATTGAACTTGATTCTGATTGGCTGATTCCATCAGCCAATCAGAATATTTCTACCTTAATTCCGATTGGCTGATAGAATCCTATCAGCCAATCGGAATTCGAGGGACGCCATCTTGGATGACGTCCCTTAAAGGAACCGTCATTCTTCAGTTGGACGTCGCCGGAAGAAGATGGGTCCGCGGTGGAGGTCTTCAGGATGGAGCCGGTCGTCATCGGATGAAGATAGAAGATGCCGCTTGGATCAAGATGGTTGCCGGTCCGGATCGCCTCTTCTTCCCGGATACGATGAAGACTTTGGAGCCTCTTCTGGACCTCTTCAGCCACTGGATGCTGGATCGCTAGCCCCCGCTTGGGTTGGATGAAGATTTTGGAGCCAGGACGGATCGGTGATACCTGGTGAGGTGAAGACAAGGTAGGATGATCTTCAGGGGCTTAGTGTTAGGTTTATTTAAGGGGGGTTTGGGTTAGATTAGGGGTATGTGGGTGGTGGGTTGTAATGTTGGGGGGGGGGATATTGTATGTTTATTTTTACAGGCAAAAGAGCTGAACTTCTTGGGGCATGCCCCACAAAGGGCCCTGTTCAGGGCTGGTAAGGTAAAAGAGCTTTGAACTTTAGTAATTTAGAATAGGGTAGGGCATTTTTTATTTTGGGGGTCTTTGTTATTTTATTAGAGGGCTTAGAGTAGGTGTAATTAGTTTAAAATTGTTGTAATATTTTTCTTATGTTTGTAAATATTTTTTTATTTTTTGTAACTTAGTTCTTTTTTATTTTTTGTACTTTAGTTAGTTTATTTCATTGTAGTTATTTGTAGATATTGTATTTAATGAATGTATTGATAGTGTAGTGTTAGGTTTAATTGTAGGTAATTATAGGTATTTTATTTAATTAATTTAATGATAGTATAGTGTTAGGTTTAATTGTAACTTAGGTTAGGATTTATTTTACAGATAATTTTGTAATTATTTTAACTAGGTAGCTATTAAATAGTTCTTAACTATTTAATAGCTATTGTACCTGGTTAAAATAATTACAAAGTTGCCTGTAAAATAAATATTAATCCTAAAATAGCTACAATGTAATTATAATTTATATTGTAGCTATATTAGGATTTATTTTACAGGTAAGTATTTAGCTTTAAATAGGAATAATTTATTTAATAAGAGTTAATTTATTTTGTTAGATTAAAATGATATTTAACTTAGGGGGTGTTAGTGTTAGGGTTAGACTTAGCTTTAGGGGTTAATACATTTATTAGAATAGCGGTGAGCTCCGGTCGGCAGATTAGGGGTTAATAATTGAAGTTAGGTGTCGGCGATGTTAGGGAGGGCAGATTAGGGGGTTAATACTATTTATTATAGGGTTAGTGAGGCGGATTAGGGGTTAATAACTTTATTATAGTAGCGGTGCGGTCCGCTCGGCAGATTAGGGGTTAATAAGTGTAGGCAGGTGGAGGCGACGTTGAGGGGGGCAGATTAGGGGTTAATAAATATAATATAGGGGTCGGCGGTGTTAGGGGCAGCAGATTAGGGGTACATAGCTATAATGTAGGTGGCGGCGCTTTGCGGTCGGCAGATTAGGGGTTAATTATTGTAGGTAGCTGGCAGCGACGTTGTGGGGGGCAGATTAGGGGTTAATAAATATAATACAGGGGTCGGCGGTGTTAGGGGCAGCAGATTAGGGGTACATAAGTATAACGTAGGTGGCGGTCGGCAGATTAGGGGTTAAAAAAATTTAATCGAGTGGCGGCGATGTGGGGGGGCCTCGGTTTAGGCGTACATAGGTAGTTTATGGGTGTTAGTGTACTTTAGAGCATAGTAGTTAAGAGCTTTATGAACCGGCGTTAGCCCAGAAAGCTCTTAACTACTGACTTTTTTCTGCGGCTGGAGTTTTGTCGTTAGATTTCTAACGCTCACTTCAGACACGACTCTAAATACCGGAGTTAGAAAGATCCCATTGAAAAGATAGGATACGCAATTGACGTAAGGGGATCTGCGGTATGGAAAAGTCGCGGCTGAAAAGTGAGCGTTAGACCCTTTTTTGAGTGACTCCAAATACCGGAGTTAGCCTAAAACCAGCGTTAGGAGCCTCTAACGCTGGTTTTCACGGCTAACGCCAAACTCCAAATCTAGCCGTATATTTTTTAAAACAATAAAAATTCTGGTGTAGATTGTCCCTTTAAATTGCAATTAATTCTTAACGTAGGGTCTTTGAATTACAGGCTGTGTCAATTGAAGAACCTTTATTAGTCTTTCATAAAGATAAAATGGTTTTACTGACAGTCGAAGGGTTTTTCCTTAAAGGGACATGCCACCCACATTTTTTCTTTTATGATTTAGAAAGAGAATGCAATTGTAAACATCTTTCTAATTTACTTATATTATCTAATTTGTTTTATTCTCTTGATATTCTTTGCTGAAAAGCATATCTAGATATGCTCAGTAGCTGCTGATTGGTTGCTCCACATAGAAGCCTCGTGTGATTGGCTCACCATGTGCATTGCTTTTCCTTTAACTAAGGATATCTAAAAAATGAAGCTTAATAAATAATGAAGTAAATTGTAATGTTGTTTAAATTTCTATTCTCTATGTGAATCTATCTGAATCATGAAAGAAAGATTTTGGGTTTAGTGGCCCTTTAAAGTGGTCTCTGAATTCCATTCTTTTCAGGATATTGTTTTGCCCTCTTTTGTGACACATCAGAAGCTAGTGGATTGAACACCATAATACACTCTGGATGTTGTCAGATATCTATATCATTACTTGGTCCTCTCTGGTAATACTTACAAGTGAACACCTCTCCCCTAATGGGCGTGGACAGAACTGCCCACTCCCCTGATTATCTGCATAAAGGTAACACTTAGAGGCACCAGTTCTGTTTAGCCATAAGATGTGATTTCTAGAGTTACTTTACACCCTTGTTGTTTTGAAATCACCTTTTTTTAATTAACCTGGGAACTTGTAAGATACACACCCTGAACAGATTCTTTCTTTTTTGCACCTGATTGGAGATGCTTTTTTGACAAATTTCTAAATATTTGTAAGTATAAAATCTATTGTTTACATTTTTCCCTTTTTCTGGGTGCTTTTATAGTCTATGTTAGTGCCTGTCGCATTTTTAGATTTTACTTTAAAAAAATTATATTTCCAGCATGTTTCTAGGGCTATATTTTGTTCAATCCTGGTTGTGTTTTTTTCTATTTAGCTACTAAGGTTTGGTTTGCTAGCCTGTTGCATTAACTGCCTATTTTTTAGAAGTTAAATGGAATTAAATTGAATAAAATTTATTTTTTGGTATTTAGGGCCTGATATTCCAAACCCCATTGGAATAGAGAGAAATTACAAAAAATCTTTGGGATTTATTTTTGGGGACTTGTATTGTAATATAGGATTCTCTGTTTCACATAAAGAACACTACATAGCAACATAAACATTTTTCAAGATAAATTTGTGTTTCTAATTTTTTTTTTAAGGGCCTCGCTACACCAATGAGACTTCTTAGAATATCTCGCCTAAGCGGCAAGGTTTTAAATATCAGGCTTTCAGACAGAGCATATAATTTTCAAAAATTTTCAAATTTAATTCTATTATCAAATTAGCTTTGTTCCCATGGTATTCTTTGTTGAAGAGCTACCTGGAGCACGAAATAGTGCTGGAATCTAGTGCTCTTACTAATGTATAACATTCTTGCAAAACTAATATAATGCTCCAGACAAGCTCCTGACTTACATCCCTGCTTTTCGTTAAAGGATACCAAGAGAACGAAGACATTTTGCTAATATCTAGATCATGAAAGAAAAATTTAGGTTTCATGTCCCTTTAATTTATACATTTCCTAGCAGATCTTTAGAAAATAAAAAAAATATTTTACTGACTTCAATGTCCTAGTTGTTTAACTGTTCTTTATGCTGAATTAATGGTTACCACAGGCCTGGTAAGAAGGGCTTTGTGGCTCAGGTATTTATCAACCGATTATGCTTCAAAAGTTCACTTATTTTTTGCCTTTTTGAAAATGATATGGTAAAACATTAGGAATATTTCTCACAGTAGTAATACAAAACAATTACAATGTTGTAATAAGGTGATTGTTAAAACACTTTAAATTCTGTTTGGGAAAAAAATTTAAACTGTTATTTGAAGAAAGTGTATTTTTTGCTTTAAAGGGATAGGAAAGTCAAAATTAAACTTGCCTGACTCACATAGAGCAGGTCATTTTAAGACACTTTTTAATTCACTTCTATTTTCAAATGTGCTTTGTTCTCTTAGTATCCCTTGTTGAAAATGACTACGCACATATCATACACCAGTGGGAGCTGCTGCTAATTGGTGACTGCACGCATTTGTCTCTTGTTATTGGCTAACTAGATGTTATCAGCTAGCTGCCAGTAGTGCAATGCTGTTCCTTCAGCAATGAATAACAAGAGAATGAAGCAAATTTGATAATAGAAATTAATTTGAAAGTTGTTTAAAATTGTATGTTCTATCTGAATCATAAAATTAAAAATTTTGAGTTTACTAAATATAGCAAATTTGCTTATTTTCTTTACAGTCAGATTACAGAATTTGGGGTATTGAATACAGAGTTCTTTCCTGACCCAGTCCTGCCATTCTAAACATGGTCTCACTTTCATTTTTTCTACTACTCTAGAAACATCCCCTCAGAATCTCCCAGAAAGTCCCATATTAGGGCCAAGGGAAGTGGATTTCTATTTCAGTTCTTTAAGTTTAATAAATGACAATTCTATATACCTGTTCAGGTGTCTCTGCTTGGAGGCAGACTTTCCAAGAAAGCAATTTTCATTATAACCTTGCCCTTTTTGGCCTCACAGATCATTGTTTTCATTCATCCATAGTTTGGCAGTGGTTCCTTTATGGCTTCTTTTTGAGTCAAAGGGACATGTTACATCAAGGCAAATTGATTTATCCATTTTTCATTTTGCCAGCATAATTACTAAGGTCTCATGAGTACAATAATGCATATTTCAGTTTTTATCATTTTATATTTATTTGTGTAGCAAGAAGGAAAACTACATCTAGGTTTATTTTTGGATTATGGACACATTTTCAGTTTAGCTGGTTTGGCACAACTCTTCCACAATACATATTAGTTTTCCCAAGTTGCTTGAGTTTCAATTTCTACACAGTTGTTACTCACTAGGTTTTTTGCTAGACTGTTGTAGTTTGTTTCAAGCATTGTCATTTATTTATTTTCATCAGGACAAAGCTATTTCTTTCATGTAATTGGCAAGAGTCCATGAGCTAGTGACATATGGGATATACAATCCTACCAGGAGGGGCAAAGTTTCCCAAACCTCAAAATGCCTATAAATACACCCCTCACCACACCCACAATTCAGTTTTACAAACGTTGCCTCCTATGGAGGTGGTGAAGTAAGTTTGTGCTAAGATTTTTACGTTGACATGCGCTTCTCAGCATTGTTGAAGCCCGATTCCTCTCATAGTACAGCGAATGTCAGAGGGACGTGAAGGGAGTATCACCTATTGAATACGATGATTTCCCTAACGGGGGTCTATTTCATGGGTTCTCTGTTATCGGTCGTAGAGATTCATCTCCTACCTCCCTTTTCAGATCGACGATATACTCTCAAATTACCATTACCTCTACTGATAACTGTTTCTGTACTGGTTTGGCTATCTGCTATATGTGGATGGGTGTCTTTTGGTAAGTATGTTTTTTATTACTTAAAGGCACATCAAACCCAAAAAATGTATTTCATGATTCAGATAGAAAATACAATTTTAAACAACATTCTAATTTACTACTATTATTTAATTTGCTTCATTCTTTAGATATCTTTGTCAAAGAAATAGCAATGCACATGGGTGAGCCAATCACATGAGGCATCTAGGTGCAGCCACCAATCCGAAGCTACTGAGCCTATCTAGATATGCTTTTCAGGAAAGAATATCAAGAGAATGAAGCAAATTAGATAATAGAAGTCAATTAGAAAGTTGTTTAAAATGGTATTCTCCATCTGAATCATGAAAGAAAAAAATTGGGTTTAATGTCCCTTTAAGGCACCCCAGCTATGGTTTGGCACTTTATGCATTTATATAAAGTTCTAAATATATGTATTGTACTTATATTTGCCATGAGTCAGGTTCATGTATTTCCTTCTGCAGACTGTCAGTTTCATATTTGGGGAATATAAACATCTTTTAAAAATGAAATTTATTTCTTACCTGGGGTTTAGTCTTTTTTTCAATTGACTACTTCTTACAAATTGCGGGCGGTATTAGGCCCGCAGGTGCAACAAATACTAAACTTTATTGCGTCATTTTTTGGCGCAAATTTTTTTTTGCCGCGAAAAGGTACGTCTATGAAACAAGTTCGTCATTTCCGGCATCATACTTGACACCTAGACCTTTCACACGGTTGCGTCATTAGTGACTCAAGTGTGTCATTTCCGGTTATTTTTTGGCGCCAAAAAAGTTTAGTTACGTTGTGCGTCATTTTTTGCCGCCAAACTTTTTCATTATTTCAATACCCCATTGATGTTTGCCTCTTGATTTTTTCTCTATTTGAGGGCTATGCTATTTGCATTTTTTCCCATTCCTGAAACTGTCATATAAGGAAATAGATAATTTTGCTTTATATGTTGTTTTTTCTCTTACATTTTGCAAGATGTCTCACTTTGACCCTGCCTCAGAAGCTTCTGCTGGAATATTGCTGCTTGTCATCGGTTCTACAAAAGCTAAGTGCATTTGTTGTAAAGTTGTAGAAATTATGTCACCGAATGTCATTTGTAATAGTTGTTTTGATAAACTTTTACATTCAGATAATGTGTCCATCAGTAATAGTACATTGCCAATTGCAGTTTCTTCAACTTCTAATATGCATAATATACCTGTAAATGTTTAAAGAATTTGTTTCTGATTCTATTCTGAAGGCTTTGTCTGCATTTCCACCTGCAAATAAATGTAATAGGTCTTTTAAAACTTAGCATTTAGTTGATGAAATTTCAAATGACCAACAATATGATAATTTATCCTTTTCTGATGAGGATCTATCTGATTCAGAAGATCCTCCTCAGACATTGACACTGACAAATCTACTTATTTATTTAAAATTGAGTATATGCGTTCTTTATTAAGAAGTGTTAATTACTTTGGATATTGAGGTAACCAGTCCTCTTGACGTTCAGTCTAATAAACGTTTAAATGCTGTTTTTAAACCTCCTGTGGTTTCTCCAGGAGTTTTTTCCTATTTCTGATATAATTCTAAGGAATGGAATAAGCCAGGTACTTCTTTTATTCATTTTTTAAGGTTTAAAATATTGTATCCTTTGCCAGCAAAATTTATAGAGTTTTGGGAAAAGATCCCCAAAATTGATGGGGCTATTTCTACTCTTGCTAAACGTACTACTATTCCTATGGTAGATAGTACTTCCTTTAAGGATCCTTTAGATAGAAAGCTTGAATCTTATCTAAGGAAGGCCTATTTATATTCAGGTCATCTTCTCAGACCTGCAATTTCTTTGGCTGATGTTGCGGCTGCATCAACTTTCTGGTTGGAGAATTTAGCCAAGAATTGGATTCTGACGTATCTAGCATTATTTGCTTACTGCAACATGCTAATCATTTTATTTGTGATGTTAGATCCATGTCTTTAGCTATATTAGCTAGAAGAGCTTTGTGGCTTAAATCTTGGAATGCTGATATGACATCTAAATCTAGATTACTATCTCTTTCTTTCCAAGGTAATAATTTATTTCGTTCTCAGTTGGATTCTATTATTTCAACTGTTACTGGGGGTAAAGGAGTTTTCTCTTGTTAAGTGTGTTCAGTCCACGGGTCATCCATTACTTATGGGATATATTATCCTTCCCAACAGGAAGTTGCAAGAGGATCACCCAAGCAGAGCTGCTATATAGCTCCTCCCCTCACATGTCATACCCAGTCATTCTCTTGCAAGTCTCAACATAGAAGGAGGTCCGCGAGAGGAGTGGTGTTTTATACTTAATTTATTTCTTCAATCAAAAGTTTGTTATTTTTAAATGGCACCGGAGTGTGCTGTTTTTCTCTCAGGCAGTATTTAGAAGAAGAATCTGCCTGCGTTTTCAATGATCTTAGCAGGCGTAACTAAGATCCACTGGCTGTTCTCGACATTCTGAGGAGTGGGGTAACTTCAGAACATGGGAATAGCATGCGGGGTCCCCCGCAAATGAGGTATGTGCAGTACAATATTTTCTGGGAATGGAATTGACTAAGAAAATACTGCTGTTACCCGTATGATGTAAGTACAGCCTTAAATGCAGTAGTAGTGACTGGTATCAGGCTGATAAATGTATGCACAGTAGAGTTATTTTCTAGGGACTAGAATTTGACTGAGAAAATACTGTTAATACTGAAATAATGCTTAAGCCTTATCTGCAGTGGTAGCGACTGGTTGCAGGCTTACTGATAACTTTGCATGACATTTAAAGAAGTTTATTTTCAAAACGTTTACTGGCATGTTATTCGTTTTGTGAGGTACTTTGGTGATAAATCCTTTTGGGCATGAATTTTTTCTTTTTTTCCACATGGCTAACGTATATTTCTGCATAGAAACCGTTATATCAGGTCTCCCACTGTTGTAAATGAGCGGGAGGGGCCTCTTTTTGCGCCTTGTTGCGCAGTTAAAATTCTAGCACAGTCTTCCTGCTTCTTCCTCCTTGATCCAGGACGTCTCTAGAGAGCTCAGGGGTCTTCAAAATTCGTTTTTGAGGGAGGTAATCAGTCACATCAGACCTGTGACAGTGTGTTTGACTGTGATAAAAACGTTTAATATTAATTTGATATCCGTTTTTTTGGGTACTGAGGGGTTAATCATCCTGGTGCTAATGGGTGCAATCCTCTGCTAATTAATACATTTAAAGAATTGTTGACTATAACTGAATTAGTTCTTTGTTACTCAACTGTGTTTTTTAAAAGCGCTGCAGCGTTTTTTATATTGCTTGCGAACTTATTGAAAGTATTTTCCAAGCTTGCTAGCTTCATTGCTAGTCTGTTTAAACATGTCTGATACAGAAGAATCTGCTTGTTCATTATGTTTTAAAGCCGTTGTGGAGCCCAATAGAAATATGTGTACCAATTGTATTGATATTACTTTGAAAAATCAATCTGTACCGCTTAAAAAATTATCACCAGACAACGAGGGGGCAGTTATGCCGTCTAACTCTCCTCACGTGTCAGTACCTTCGTCTCCCGCTCGGGAGGTGCGTGAGATTGAGGCGCCAAGTACATCAAGGCCCTTACAAATCACTTTACATGATGTGGCTAATGTTATGAAAGAAGTATTATACAATATGCCCGAGTTAAGAGGCAAGCGCGACAGTTCTGGGTTAATGACAGAGCGCGCCGATGACACGAGAGCCATGTCTGATACTGCGTCACAATTTGCAGAACATGAGGACGGAGAGCTTCATTCTGTGGGTGACGGTTCTGATTCGGGGAGACCGGATTCAGAAATTTCAAATTTTAAATTTAAGCTTGAGAACCTCCGCGTGTTGCTAGGGGAGGTGTTAGCGGCTCTGAATGATTGTGACACGGTGGCAATCCCAGAGAAATTATGTAAGCTGGATAAATACTACGCGGTGCCGGTGTGTACTGACGTTTTTCCTATACCAAAGAGGCTTACAGAGATTATTAGTAAGGAGTGGGATAGACCCGGTGTGCCTTTTTCCCCTCCTCCGATATTTAGAAAAATGTTCCCTATAGACGCCACCACACGAGACTTATGGCAGACGGTCCCTAAGGTGGAGGGAGCAGTTTCTACTTTAGCCAAGCGTACCACTATCCCGGTGGAGGATAGCTGTGCTTTCTCAGATCCAATGGATAAAAAATTAGAGGGTTATCTTAAGAAAATGTTTGTTCAACAAGGTTTTATATTACAGCCTCTTGCATGCATTGCGCCTGTCACTGCTGCAGCGGCATTCTGGTTTGAGTCTCTGGAAGAGGCGATTCGCACAGCACCATTGGATGAGTCTCTGAGCAAGATTAGAACCCTTAAGCTGGCTAATGCGTTTGTTTCGGATGCCGTAGTGCATTTAACCAAACTTACGGTTAAAAATTCCGGATTCGCCATACAGGCGCACAGAGCGCTTTGGCTTAAATCCTGGTCAGCAGATGTAACTTCTAAGTCTAAATTACTAAACATTCCTTTCAAAGGGCAGACCTTATTCGGGCCCGGCTTGAAGGAAATTATTGCTGACATTACTGGAGGTAAGGGCCACACCCTTCCTCAGGACAGGGCCAAATCGAAGGCCAAACAGTCTAATTTTCGTGCCTTTCGTAATTTCAAGGCAGGAGCAGCATCAACTTCCTCCGCTCCAAAACAGGAAGGAACTACTGCTCGTTACAGACAGGGTTGGAAAGGCAACCAGTCATGGAACAAGGGCAAGCAGGCCAGAAAGCCTACTTCCGCCCCTAAGACAGCATGAAGTCATGGCCCCCTTTCCGGAGACGGATCTAGTGGGGGGCAGACTCTCTCTCTTCGCAAAGGCTTGGGCAAGGGATGTACAGGATCCCTGGACGTTGGAGATTATATCTCAGGGATACCTTCTGGATTTCAAAACTTCTCCTCCACAAGGGAGGTTTCATCTGTCAAGGTTATCAACAAACCTAGTAAAGAAAGAGGCATTTCTACAATGTGTACAAGACCTCTTAGTGATGGGAGTGATCCACCCAGTTCCGCGGACGGAACAGGGGCAAGGGTTTTATTCAAATCTGTTTGTGGTTCCCAAGAAAGAGGGAACCTTCAGACCAATCTTAGATTTAAAAATCTTAAACAAATTCCTAAGGGTTCTATCGTTCAAGATGGAAACCATTCGGACCATCCTACCCATGATCCAAGAGGGTCAATATATGACCACAGTGGATTTAAAGGATGCCTACCTTCACATACCGATTCACAAAGATCATTATCGGTACCTAAGGTTTGCCTTTCTAGACAGGCATTACCAGTTTGTAGCGCTTCCCTTCGGGTTAGCTACGGCCCCGAGAATTTTTACAAAGGTTCTGGGCTCTCTTCTGGCGGTACTAAGACCACGAGGCATAGCGGTGGCTCCGTACCTAGATTTCTTATACAAGCGTCAAGTTTTCAAAATGCAAAGTCTCATACAGAGATAGTTCTAGCATTTCTGAGGTCGCATGGGTGGAAAGTGAACGTGGAAAAGAGTTCTCTGTTACCACTCACAAGGGTCCCTTTTCTAGGGACTCTTATAGATTCTGTAGAGATGAAGATTTACCTGACGGAGTCCAGGTTATCAAAGCTTCTCAATGCTTGCCGTGTCCTTCACTCCATTCCAAGCCCATCAGTAGCTCAGTGCATGGAAGTAATCGGCTTAATGGTCGCGGCAATGGACATAGTGCCATTTGCGCGCCTACATCTCAGACCGCTGCAACTATGCATGCTAAGTCAATGGAACGGGGATTACTCAGATCTGTCCCCTTTGCTAAATCTGGACCAGGAGACCAGAGATTCTCTTCTCTGGTGGTTGTCAAGGGTTCATCTGTCCAAAGGAATGACTTTTCGCAGACCAGATTGGACGATTGTAACAACAGATGCCAGCCTACTAGGCTGGGGAGCAGTCTGGAACTCCCTGAAGGCTCAGGGATCGTGGACTCAGGAGGAGAAACTCCTCCCAATAAACATTCTAGAATTAAGAGCAATATTTAATGCTCTTCTAGCTTGGCCTCAGTTGGCAACACTGAGGTTCATCAGATTTCAGTCGGACAACATCACGACTGTGGCTTACATCAATCATCAAGGGGGAACCAGGAGTTCCCTAGCGATGTTGGAAGTCTCGAAGATAATTCGCTGGGCAGAGTCTCACTCTTGCCACCTGTCAGCGATCTACATCCCAGGCGTGGAGAACTGGGAGGCGGATTTTTTAAGTCGCCAGACTTTTCTTCCGGGGGAGTGGGAACTTCACCCGGAGGTATTTGCCCAACTGATTCATCGTTGGGGCAAACCGGATCTGGATCTCATGGCATCTCGCCAGAACGCCAAGCTTCCTTGTTACGGATCCAGGTCCAGGGACCCGGGAGTGGTGCTGGTAGATGCACTAGCAGCCCCTTGGGTTTTCAACATAGCTTATTGTTACGGTACCAACAGTGTACCAAGGGTTAACACCAGATGAACATTGTCCTGCATAGGGAATCAGCAATTCACAACCCAGCCATTTTTCAGGTTTAAAACAGAATGACATTTATTAAAGGCTAGATGCCTAGTATTTATACAGGTTTGACCCCAGATGGGGGGGTTGAAAGACTGTTGTACATTAGATGGAGGGAACACGCCCTTTTACATGATACAATAGAATACATTACTTTACTTAGGCAGATATCAAGTTAAACATAAGACACAATGGAGTCCTTATCACCAACAGTCTGACTCTGGAGGTGATCAAACAATGGAATTCCTATCACTAACTAAATTATGGCTGGAGCCAGCAACTTGTATTTAGAAAATAAAGTTAACGCTTTCAGTCCTGACCGAAGGGTCCGTCACATAGCTCCCCCCTTGTGGAACACTCCGGCAGACCCGGCTTGACCCTTTGGCGGGTCAACCTGGGGATGACCGGACTAGGAGGTGGTAGGCATGTCAGTTTGCCGGGACAATCCATCTGTATTCCCGTTATGAGAGAGAATTCCTGTCCATACAAACAAGGGTTCAACTTCTTCAGTGCCCAGACTAGGGCTAAACAGTCCTTCAAAATCCCATCAGCTTCTTTACGAGTTTTCTGTACCTGCTCTTTATAGGTATCCACAATCCCTTCATACTGACATAGGATGCCCTTGAGTTGCTGCACCTCACTATGAGCCAGCGTCAGCTTCTCCTCCAGTGTCACTAAGTTTGTCTTTAAGGTTTCATGTTCCACTCTCAAGCTGGTGTTTTCTGCAGTCTGTCGGTGCAGCTTGTCTAGCAGAGATTCACGTTCTAAACGTGCTTTTTCCTCTGCGCTCCTCTTCTCTTTCATCAGCGCATTGTAACGGGACTTCCACGTATCAATAGCGGATAGAGATTTACTGAGCTCAGCGTCCTGGGGCTTAGCAGCAGGGGGGTCAGTCTCTGCTGCACGGATCTGAGCACGGGTAGTCACAGGGTTAACATCAGCCGGACACATGGGAGCATAGGCAGAAACAAGGGGGGCCAAGTTATTTCCAAGGAGAACATCAGCGGGTAAATCCTTCATGACCCCCACATTCACAGGTCTAGCGCCCACTCCCCAATCCAAATGTACCCTGGCAACAGGTAGGCGGAACACAGTGCCCCCTGCTACCCTCACAGCCACAGTGTCTCCTGTGTGCTGTTTCTCAGACACCAAGTTCTTTCGAAGCAAGGTCATGGTAGCACCAGTATCCCGTAGACCACTGACCTCCTTCCCATTCACTTTAACCAGTTGCCGGTTATTCCGGTGGGCAGCTTGCACAAGGTCTGCCTCATGTAGGATGCCCCAGCATTCTTGCGCCTCTACGTAGCGGGCCGCAGGCTGAGGGTTACGTGTGATTCTGCCGGCAGGTCTTCTCCAGGACTGTGCTTGGTTCGCTGCATTTAGGGGACACTCTGGTCTTTTGTGCCCTAGTTGCTTACATCCAAAGCATCGAATCGGTTGTGAGTAGCCCCGCAAATTGAACCGGGCTCTCTGAGGGTAGTTCGTGGCCAGAGGCCGTGTGGTATAGCGGTGTGCTGGGGGTTGGTAACTGGCAGCTGCTGGGGTGACTGGGGGTCTGTACTCCACTCTAGCAGGGGGCTTAGTGGTAGCAGTGTCCAATTTGCGGGCATCCGTATACTCATCTGCCAAGCGAGCCGCTTCATGCAGGGTGGAGGGTTTACGGTCCCGAACCCACTCTCGAACTCCTGCAGGTAACTTGTCGAAGCAATGATCCAACAGGAATAGCTGCAGCACCTCTTCCCCAGATACGGCTTGGCACCCCGCTATCCAGTTAGCTGCTGTGCGGTGCACCTTACATGCCCACTCAAGGTAGGAATCTCCAGCTACTTTAACAGTGTCTCTGAACCGCCTCCGGTATGCCTCCGGTGTAACCGCATACCTGGAGAGCAGAGCCTCTTTTACAGTATTATAATCCCCGACTTCCTCATCTGGAATGGCCCGAAAAGCCTCACTGGCCCGGCCGGATAATTTTCCAGATAATATCGTGACCCAGTCCTCTGCGGGTACCTTGTGTAGTGCACATTGCCTCTCAAAATCCGCAAGGTAACCATCAATCTCTCCTTCTGTTTCCAGGAAGTTTTTAAAAGCTGCAAAATTTACTTTTCTCTTTTCCACTCGGGATGCTGTGACTTGGGCTGCTGCAGCACTGCTTTGGCGAAGTAGGTTGGCCTCCACAGCTGCTATGACCCGGTCGATAATTTCCGCAGATGGGTTGGGGCCATAATGTGCCAGTCTTATTTTGACAGCCCGGTCAAAACTTGCTTCTTCGGGGGTTCTGTCTGATATGCTGAGCCCATTGGTTCCTTCGGTCCCTGGTACTCTTTCCATCTTTGTCAGTATTGTAATAATCCCCCTCTTCCTGAGGTTACTGGCTTGTGTAGTTGCTCTTCTGGGCGATAAGGTTCATTCCGTCGCTTGCCACCAATTGTTACGGTACCAACAGTGTACCAAGGGTTAACACCAGATGAACAATGTCCTGCATAGGGAATCAGCAATTCACAACCCAGCCAGTTTTCAGGTTTAAAACAGAATGACATTTATTAAAGGCTAGATGCCTAGTATTTATACAGGTTTGACCCCAGATGGGGGGGTTGAAAGACTGTTGTACATTAGATGGAGGGAACACGCCCTTTTACATGATACAATAGAATACATTACTTTACTTAGGCAGATATCAAGTTAAACATAAGACACAATGGAGTCCTTATCACCAACAGTCTGACTCTGGAGAAGATCAAACAATGGAATTCCTATCACTAACTAAATTATGGCTGGAGCCAGCAACTTGTATTTAGAAAATAAAGTTAACGCTTTCAGTCCTGACCGAAGGGTCCGTCACACTTATGTGTTTCCACCTTTTCCGTTGCTACCTCGACTGATTGCCAGGATCAAACAGGAGAGAGCATCGGTGATTCTGATAGCGCCTGCGTGGCCACGCAGGACCTGGTATGCAGACCTAGTGGACATGTCGTCCTGTCCACCATGGTCTCTACCCCTGAGGCAGGACCTTCTAATTCAGGGTCCTTTCAACCATCCAAACCTAATTTCTCTGAGGCTGACTGCTTGGAAATTGAACACTTGATTCTATCAAAGCGTGGGTTTTCGGATTCGGTTATTGATACATTAATACAGGCTCGGAAACCTGTTACCAGAAAAATTTACCACAAGATATGGCGTAAATATTTATATTGGTGTGAATCCAAGAGTTACTCATGGAGTAAGGTTAGGATTCCTACGATATTGTCTTTTCTACAAGAGGGTTTAGAAAAGGGCTTATCCGCTAGTTCACTAAAGGGACAGATTTCTGCTCTGTCTATTCTTTTACACAAGCGTCTGGCAGAGAATCCAGACGTCCAGGCTTTTTGTCAGGCTTTGGCTAGGATTAAGCCTGTATTTAAAGCTGTTGCTCCTCCGTGGAGCTTAAACTTGGTTCTTAAAGTTCTTCAGGGTGTTCCGTTTGAACCCCTTCATTCCATTGATATTAAGCTTTTATCTTGGAAAGTTCTGTTTTTGATGGCTATTTCCTCGGCTCGAAGAGTCTCTGAGTTATCTGCCTTACATTGTGATTCTCCTTATCTGATCTTTCATTCAGACAAGGTAGTCCTGCGTACTAAACCTGGGTTTTTACCTAAGGTTGTTTCTAACAAGAATATCAATCAAGAGATTGTTGTTCCATCCTTATGTCCTAATCCTTCTTCAAAGAAGGAACGTCTTTTGCATAATCTAGACGTGGTCCGTGCTCTGAAGTTCTACTTACAGGCAACTAAAGATTTTCGACAAACTTCTTCTCTGTTTGTCGTTTACTCTGGACAGAGGAGAGGTCAAAAGGCTTCGGCTACCTTTCTCTCTTTTTGGCTTCGTAACATAATACGCTTAGCCTATGAGACTGCTGGACAGCAGCCTCCTGAAAGAATTACAGCTCATTCCACTAGAGCTGTGGCTTCCACCTGGGCCTTTAAGAATGAGGCCTCTGTTGAACAGATTTGCAAGGCTGCAACTTGGTCTTCACTTCATACTTTTTCCAAATTTTACAAATTTGACACTTTTGCTTCTTCGGAGGCTGTTTTTGGGAGAAAGGTTCTACAGGCAGTGGTTCCTTCTGTTTAATGTTCCTGCCTTGTCCCTCCCATCATCCGTGTACTTTAGCTTTGGTATTGGTATCCCATAAGTAATGGATGACCCGTGGACTGAACACACTTGGCAAGAGAAAACATAATTTATGCTTACCTGATAAATTTATTTCTCTTGTAGTGTGTTCAGTCCACGGCCCGCCCTGTCTATTTGAGGCAGGTTCTACATTTTACATTATAACTCCAGTCACCACTGCACCCTATAGTTTCTCCTTTCTCGTCTTGTTTCGGTCGAATGACTGGATATGACATGTGAGGGGAGGAGCTATATAGCAGCTCTGCTTGGGTGATCCTCTTGCAACTTCCTGTTGGGAAGGAGAATATATCCCATAAGTAATGGATGGCCCGTGGACTGAACACACTACAAGAGAAATAAATTTATCAGGTAAGCATAAATTATGTTTTCTCTTGTTAAGTGTGTTCAGTCCACGGGTCATCCATTACTTATGGGATATATTCTCCTTCCCAACAGGAAGTTGCAAGAGGATCACCCAAGCAGAGCTGCTATATAGCTCCTCCCCTCACATGTCATATCCAGTCATTCTCTTGCAAGTCTCAACATAGAAGGAGGTCCGCGAGAGGAGTTTTGTTTTATACTTAATTTATTTCTTCAATCAAAAGTTTGTTATTTTTAAATGGCACCGGAGTGTGCTATTTTTCTCTCAGGCAGTATTTAGAAGAAGAATCTGCCTGCGTTTTCAATGATCTTAGCAGGCGTAACTAAGATCCACTGGCTGTTCTGGACATTCTGAGGAGTGGGGTAACTTCAGAACATGGGAATAGCATGCAGGGTCCCCCGCAAATGAGGTATGTGCAGTACAATATTTTCTGGGAATGGAATTGACTAAGAAAATACTGCTGTTACCCGTATGATGTAAGTACAGCCTTAAATGCAGTAGTAGTGACTGGTATCAGGCTGATAAATGTATGCACAGTAGAGTTATTTTCTAGGGACTAGAATTTGACTGAGAAAATACTGTTAATACTGAAATAATGCTTAAGCCTTATCTGCAGTGGTAGCGACTGGTTGCAGGCTTAGTGATAACTTTGCATGACATTTAAAGAAGTTTATTTTCAAAACGTTTACTGGCATGTTATTCATTTTGTGAGGTACTTTGGTGATAAATCCTTTTGGGCATGAATTTTTTTCTTTTTTTCCACATGGCTAACGTATATTTCTGCATAGAAACCGTTATATCAGGTCTCCCACTGTTGTAAATGAGCGGGAGGGGCCTCTTTTTGCGCCTTGTTGCGCAGTTAAAATTCTAGCACAGTCTTCCTGCTTCTTCCTCCTTGATCCAGGACGTCTCTAGAGAGCTCAGGGGCTTCAAAATTCGTTTTTGAGGGAGGTAATCAGTCACAGCAGACCTGTGACAGTGTGTTAGACTGTGATAAAAACGTTTAATATTAATTTGATATCCGTTTTTTTGGGTACTGAGGGGTTAATCATCCTGGTGCTAATGGGTGCAATCCTCTGCTAATTAATACATTTAATGAATTGTTGACTATAACTGAATTAGTTCTTTGTTACTCAACTGTGTTTTTTAAAAGCGCTGCAGCGTTTTTTATATTGCTTGTGAACTTATTGAAAGTATTTTCCAAGCTTGCTAGCTTCATTGCTAGTCTGTTTAAACATGTCTGATACAGAGGAATCTGCTTGTTCATTATGTTTTAAAGCCGTTGTGGAGCCCAATAGAAATATGTGTACCAATTGTATTGATGTTACTTTGAAAAATCAATCTGTACCGATTAAAAAATTATCACCAGACAACGAGGGGGCAGTTATGCCGTCTAACTCTCCTCACGTGTCAGTACCTTCGTCTCCCGCTCGGGAGGTGTGTGAGATTGAGGCGCCAAGTACATCAAGGCCCTTACATATCACTTTACATGATATGGCTAATGTTATGAAAGAAGTATTATACAATATGCCCGAGTTAAGAGGCAAGTGCGACAGTTCTGGGTTAAGGACAGAGCGTGCCGATGACACGAGAGCCATGTCTGATACTGCGTCACAATTTGCAGAACATGAGGACGGAGAGCTTCATTCTGTGGGTGACGGTTCTGATTCGGGGAGACCGGATTCAGAAATTTAAAATTTTAAATTTAAGCTTGAGAACCTCCGCGTGTTGCTAGGGGAGGTATTAGCGGCTCTGAATGATTGTGACACGGTGGCAATCCCAGAGAAATTATGTAAGCTGGATAAATACTACGCAGTGCCGGTGTGTACTGACGTTTTTCCTATACCAAAGAGGCTTACAGAGATTATTAGTAAGGAGTGGGATAGACCCGGTGTGCCCTTTTCCCCTCCTCCGATATTTAGAAAAATGTTCCCTATAGACGCCACCACACGAGACTTATGGCAGACGGGTCCCTAAGGTGGAGGGAGCAGTTTCTACTCTAGCCAAGCGTACCACTATACCGGTGGAGGATAGCTGTGCTTTCTCAGATCCAATGGATAAAAAATTAGAGGGTTATCTTAAGAAAATGTTTGTTCAACAAGGTTTTATATTACAGCCTCTTGCATGCATTGCGCCTGTCACTGCTGCATCGGCATTCTGGTTTGAGTCTCTGGAAGAGGCGATTCGCACAGCACCATTGGATGAGTCTCTGAGCAAGATTAGAACCCTTAAGCTGGCTAATGCGTTTGTTTCGGATGCCGTAGTGCATTTAACCAAACTTACGGCTAAAAATTCCGGATTCGCCATACAGGCGCGCAGAGCGCTTTGGCTTAAATCCTGGTCAGCAGATGTAACTTCTAAGTCTAAATTACTAAACATTCCTTTCAAAGGGCACTCCTTATTCGGGCCCGGCTTGAAGGAAATTATTGCTGACATTACTGGAGGTAAGGGCCACACCCTTCCTCAGGACAGGGCCAAATCGAAGGCCAAACAGTCTAATTTTCGTGCCTTTCGTAATTTCAAGGCAGCAGCAGCATCAACTTCCTCCGCTCCAAAACAGGAAGGAACTACTGCTCGTTACAGACAGGGTTGGAAAGGCAACCAGTCATGGAACAAGGGCAAGCAGGCCAGAAAGCCTACTTCCGCCCCTAAGACAGCATGAAGTCAGGGCCCCCTTTCCGGAGACAGATCCAGTGGGGGGCAGACTCTCTCTCTTCGCCCAGGCTTGGGCAAGGGATGTACGGGATCCCTGGACGTTGGAGATTATATCTCAGGGATACCTTCTGGATTTCAAAACTTCTCCTCCACAAGGGAGGTTCCATCTGTCAAGGTTATCAACAAACCTAGTAAAGAAAGAGGCATTTCTACAATGTGTACAAGACCTCTTAGTGATGGGAGTGATCCACCCAGTTCCGCGGACGGAACAGGGGCAAGGGTTTTATTCAAATCTGTTTGTGGTTCCCAAGAAAGAGGGAACCTTCAGACCAATCTTAGATTTAAAAATCTTAAACAAATTCCTAAGGGTTCCATCGTTCAAGATGGAAACCATTCGGACCATCCTACCCATGATCCAAGAGGGTCAATATATGACCACAGTGGATTTAATGGATGCCTACCTTCACATACCGATTCACAAAGATCATTATCGGTACCTAAGGTTTGCCTTTCTAGACAGGCATTACCAGTTTGTAGCGCTTCCCTTCGGGTTAGCTACGGCCCCGAGAATTTTTACAAAGGTTCTGGGCTCTCTTCTGGCGGTACTAAGACCACAAGGCATAGTGGTGGCTCCGTACCTAGACGACATTCTGATACAAGCGTCAAGTTTTCAAAATGCAAAGTGTCATACAGAGATAGTTCTAGCATTTCTGAGGTCACATGGGTGGAAAGTGAACGTGGAAAAGAGTTCTCTGTTACCACTCACAAGGGTCCCTTTTCTAGGGACTCTTATAGATTCTGTAGAGATGAAGATTTACCTGACGGAGTCCAGGTTATCAAAGCTTCTCAATGCTTGCCGTGTCCTTCACTCCATTCCAAGCCTATCAGTAGCTCAGTGCATGGAAGTAATCGGCTTAATGGTCGCGGCAATGGACATAGTGCCATTTGCGCGCCTACATCTCAGACCGCTGCAACTATGCATGCTAAGTCAATGGAACGGGGATTACTCAGATCTGTCCCCTTTGCTAAATCTGGACCAAGAGACCACAGATTCTCTTCTCTGGTGGTTGTCAAGGGTTCATCTGTCCAAAGGAATGACTTTTCGCAGACCAGATTGGACGATTGTAACAACAGATGCCAGCCTACTAGGCTGGGGAGCAGTCTGGAACTCCCAATAAACATTCTAGAATTAAGAGCAATATTCAATGCTCTTCTAGCTTGGCCTCAGTTGGCAACACTGAGGTTCATCAGATTTCAGTCGGACAACATCACGACTGTGGCTTACATCAATCATCAAGGGGGAACCAGGAGTTCCCTAGCGATGTTGGAAGTCTCGAAGATAATTCGCTGGGCAGAGTCTCACTCTTGCCACCTGTCAGCGATCTACATCCCAGGCGTGGAGAACTGGAAGGCGGATTTTTTAAGTCGCCAGACTTTTCATCCGGGGGAGTAGGAACTTCACCCGGAGGTATTTGCCCAACTGATTCATCGTTGGGGCAAACCGGATCTGGATCTCATGGCATCTCGCCAGAACGCCAAGCTTCCTTGTTACGGATCCAGGTCCAGGGACCCGGGAGCGGTGCTGGTAGATGCACTAGCAGCCCCTTGGGTTTTCAACATAGCTTATGTGTTTCCACCTTTTCCGTTGCTACCTCAACTGATTGCCAGGATCAAACAGGAGAGAGCATCGGTGATTCTGATAGCGCCTGCGTGGCCACGCAGGACCTTGTATGCAGACCTAGTGGACATGTCCTGTCCACCATGGTCTCTACCCCTGAGGCAGGACCTTCTAATTCAGGGTCCTTTCAACCATCCGAACCTAATTTCTCTGAGGCTGACTGCTTGGAAATTGAACGCTTGATTCTATCAAAGCGTGGGTTTTCGGATTCGGTTATTGATACATTAATACAGGCTCGGAAACCTGTTACCAGAAAAATTTACCACAAGATATTGCGTAAATATTTATATTGGTGTGAATCCAAGAGTTACTCATGGAGTAAGGTTAGGATTCCTAGGATATTGTCTTTTCTACAAGAGGGTTTAGAAAAGGGCTTATCCGCTAGTTCACTAAAGGGACAGATTTCTGCTCTGTCTATTCTTTTACACAAGCGTCTGGCAGAGAATCCAGACGTCCAGGCTTTTTGTCAGGCTTTGGCTAGGATTAAGCCTGTGTTTAAAGCTTTTGCTCCTCCGTGGAGCTTAAACTTGGTTCTTAAAGTTCTTCAGGGTGTTCCGTTTGAACCCCTTCATTCCATTGATATTAAGCTTTTATCTTGGAAAGTTCTGTTTTTGATGGCTATTTCCTCGGCTCGAAGAGTCTCTGAGTTATCTGCCTTACATTGTGATTCTCCTTATCTGATCTTTCATTCAGACAAGGTAGTCCTGCGTACTAAACCTGGGTTTTTACCTAAGGTTGTTTCTAACAAGAATATCAATCAAGAGATTGTTGTTCCATCCTTATGTCCTAATCCTTCTTCAAAGATGGAACGTCTTTTGCATAATCTAGACGTGGTCCGTGCTCTGAAGTTCTACTTACAGGCAACTAAAGATTTTCGACAAACTTCTTCTCTGTTTGTCGTTTACTCTGGACAGAGGAGAGGTCAAAAGGCTTCGGCTACCTCTCTCTCTTTTTGGCTTTGTAGCATAATACGCTTAGCCTATGAGACTGCTGGACAGCAGCCTCCTGAAAGAATTACAGCTCATTCCACTAGAGCTGTGGCTTCCATCTGGGCCTTTAAGAATGAGGCCTCTGTTGAACAGATTTGCAAGGCTGCAACTTGGTCTTCACTTCATACTTTTTCCAAATTTTACAAATTTGACACTTTTGCTTCTTCGGAGGCTGTTTTTGGGAGAAAGGTTCTACAGGCAGTGGTTCCTTCTGTTTAATGTTCCTGCCTTGTCCCTCCCATCATCCGTGTACTTTAGCTTTGGTATTGGTATCCCATAAGTAATGGATGACCCGTGGACTGAACACACTTAACAAGAGAAAACATAATTTATGCTTACCTGATAAATTTATTTCTCTTTTAGTGTGTTCAGTCTATTTGAGGCAGGTTCTAAATTTTACATTATAACTCCAGTCACCACTGCACCCTATAGTTTCTCCTTTCTCGTCTTGTTTCGGTCGAATGACTGGATATGACATGTGAGGGGAGGAGCTATATAGCAGCTCTGCTTGGGTGATCCTCTTGCAACTTCCTGTTGGGAAGGAGAATATATCCCATAAGTAATGGATAACCCGTGGACTGAACACACTACAGGAGAAATAAATTTATCAGGTAAGCATAAATTATGTTTTTCTGCCTCAGGATAAAAAAACCTAAGGGTAAATCTAAGGCTTCTAACCGTTTTCGTTCCTTTTGTCAGAATAGGGAATGAAAACTCTATCCTCCCCCCAAGGAATCTGCCTCCAATTGGAAACCTTCCTCAAATTGGAATAAATCCAAGCCTTTTAGGAAACCAAAGTCAGCCCCTAAGTCCGCATTAAGGTGCGGCCCTCATTCCAGCTCAGCTGGTAGGGGGAAGATTAAGGTTTTTCAAGGATATTTGGATAAAATCTGTTCAATATCAATGGATTCAGAGCATTGTCTCTCAAGGGTATCGAATAGCATTCAGAGTAAGACCTCCTGTGAGAAGATTTTTTCTCTCACGTATCCCAGTAAAATTCAGTAAAAGCTCAGGTTTTCCTGAAGTGTGTTTCAGACCTGGAGTCTTCAGGGGTAATAATGACAGTTCCTCTTCTGGAACAAGGTTTGGGGTTTTATTCATATCTATTCATTGTCCCAAAGAAGGAACATGTATTCAGACCAGTTCTGGATCTGAAAATTTTGAATCGTTATGTTAGAGTACCAATTTTCAAGATGGTGACTATAAGGACTATTCTGCCTTTTGTTCAGCTAGGACATTATATGTCTACAATAGACTTGCAGGATGCATACCTTCATATTCCGATTCATCCAGAACATTTTCAGTTTCTGAGATTCTCTTTTCTAGACAAGCATTACCAATTTGTTGCTCTTCCATTTGGCCTAGCAACCGCTCCAAGAATCTTTTCAAAAGTTCTAGGTGTCCTACTCTCTGTAATCAGAGAACAGGGTATTGCGGTGTTTCCTTTTTTGACGATATCTTGGTACTAGCTCAATCTTTACGTACTGCAGAATCTCACACGAATCAACTAGAATTGTTTCTTCGGAGACATGGTTGGAGGATCAATTTACCAAAAAGTTTCTTGATTCCTCAGACAAAGGTTACCTTTTTAGGCTTCCAGATAGATTCAGTGTCCATGACTCTGTCTCTAACAGACAAGAGACGTTTAAAATTGGTTGCAGCCTGCCGGCACCTTCAGTCATTCCCTTCAGTGGCTATGTGCATGGAAGTTTTAGGTCTCATGACTGCAGCATCGGACGCGATCCCCTTTGCTCATTTTCACATGAGACCTCTTCAGCTTTGTATGCTGAATCAATGGTGCAGGGATTATACAAAGATATCTCAATTTAATATCCTTAAATCCCAATGTACGACACTCTCTGACATGGTGGATAGATCACCATCATTTAGTTCAAGGGGCTTCTTTTGTTTGGCCATCCTGGACTGTGATCACAACAGATGCGAGTTTTTCAGGTTGGGGAGCTGTTTGAGGATCTCTGACAGCACATATTTTAGAACTCAGTGCAATTCTCAGAGCTCTTCAGTTTTGGCCTCTGTTAAAGAGAGAACCGTTCATTTGTTTTCAGACAGACATTATCACAACAGTGGCATATGTCAATCATCAGGGTGGGACTCACAGTCCCCAAGCTATGAAAGAAGTATCTCGAATACTTGTTTAGGCAGAATCCAGCTCCTGTCTAATCTCTGCGGTGCATATCCCAGGTGTAGACAATTGGGAAGCGGATTATCTCAACCGCTAGACTTTACATCCAGGGGAGTGGTTTCTCCATCCAGATGTTTTTTTCTCAGATTGTTCAGATGTGGGGTCCTCCAGAGGTAGATCTCATGGCCTCTCATCTAAACAAGAAACTTCCCAGATACCTGTCCAGGTCCAGGGATGTTCAGGCGGAAGCAGTGGATGCGCTGACACTTCCTTGGTGTTATCATCCTGCTTATATCTTCCCGCCTTTAGATCTTCTTCCATGAGTGTTTTCCAAAATTATCATGGAACAATCATTTGTGTTGCTGGTAGTGCCAGCATGGCCACACAGGGTTTGGTATGCAGATCTGGTTTGGATGTCCAGGTGCCCGCCTTGGCCACTTCCGTTACGGCCAGAACTACTATTTCAAGGTCCATTTTTCCATCAGGATCTCAAATCATTACATTTGAAGGTATGGAAATTGAATGCTTAGTACTAAGTCATAGAGGTTTCTCTGACTCAGTGATTGATACTATGTTACAAGCTCGTAAATCAGTCTCTAGGAAGATTTATTATAGAGTTTGAAAGACTTACATTTCATGGTGTTCTTCTCATGAATTCTCCTGGCATTCTTTTAGAATTCCTAGAATTTTTACAGATTTTTCAGGATGGTTTGGATAAGGGTTTGTCTGCAAGTTCCTTGAAAGGACAAATCTCCGCTCTTTTTGTTTTATTTCACAGAAAGATTGCTATACTTCCTGATATACACTGTTTTGTACAGGCTTTAGTTCGTATTAAGCCTGTCATTAAATCAATTTCTCCTCCTTGGAGTCTTAATTTGGTTCTGAAGTCTTTACAGGCTCCTCCATTTGAGCTTATGCATTCTTTGGACATTAAACTACTTTCTTGGAAAGTGTTGTTCTTTTTGGCTATCTCTTCTGCTAGAAGAGTTTCTGAGCTATCTGCTCTTTCTTGTGAATCTCCTTTTCTGACTTTTCATCAGGATAAGGCGGTTTTGCGGACTTCATTTGAATTTTTCCTTAAGGTTGTGAATTCTAACAACATTAGTAGAGAAATTGTTGTCCCTTCCTTGTGTCCTAATCCTAAGAATCCTTTGGAAAGATCCTTACATGCTTTGGATGTGGTGAGAGCTTTGAAATATTATGTTGAAACTACTTAAGATTTCAGGAAGTCTTCTAGTCTATTTGTTATATTTTCTGGTCCTAGGAAAGGTCAGAAGGCCTCTGCTATTTCCTTGGCCTCTTGGTTAAAGCTTTTGATTCTTCAAGCTTATTTGGAGTCAAGTCAAGCCCCGCCTCAGAGAATTATAGCTCATTCTACTAGTTCAGTCTCCACTTCGTGGGCTTTTAAGAATGAAGCTTCAGTTGATTAGATTTGCAAAGCAGCGACTTGGTCCTCTTTGCATACATTTACTAAATTCTACCGTTTCTATGTATTTGCTTCTTCGGAAGCAGTTTTTGGTAGAAAAGTTCTTCAGGCAGCTGTTTCAGTTTGATTCCTCTGCTTTTGATTTAAGTTTTTTTCTTTCAAAAATGAAAATAAACTTATTTTTTGGGGTTGTGGATTAATTTTTTCAGCGGTATATGGCTGTTTTTATTTTATTCCCTCCCTCTCTAGTGACTCTTGAGTGGAAGACTCCACATCTTGGGTATTGATATCCCATATGTCACTAGCTCATGGACTCTTGCCAATTACATGAAAGAAAACATAATTTATGTAAGAACTTACCTGATAAATTCATTTCTTTCATATTGGCAAGAGTTCATGAGGCCCACCCTTTTTATGGTGGTTATGATTTTTTTGTATAAAGCACAATTATTTCCAAATTTCCTTTGTTGATGCTTTCTACTCCTTTCTTTATCGCCCCACTGCTTGGCTATTCGTTAAACTGAATTGTGGGTGTGGTGAGGGGTGTATTTATAGGCATTTTGAGGTTTGGGAAACTTTGCCCCTCCTGGTAGGATTGTATATCCCATATGTCATAGCTCATGGACTCTTGCTAATATGAAAGAAATTAATTTATTAGGTAAGTTCTTATATAAATTATGTTTTTGCGCACTGTTCCTGACTACTTGTCTAGACTTGTTCTGGATTTTTACAGAATCAGGATACATTTATTTCATCCTTTGGTCTATATAAACAGGATACAGAGGGTGATCCTTATTTTATTTTATATGGTATGTGCCTTTCATGTTTTTGTGAAAAGAACACAAGTTTTATGTAAGATTGGTCATCTTGTCATCATTCTTAAGATCCTTGAGGGAAATGCTCCTATGAAGTTTCCTATATCTGGCTCGTTTGTCCAGACTATTGCCAAAGCTATAAGTAGAAGGTGAGACATTTTTGCATGGTATTGGGATATATTCCACGAGAAGAGTTTCAGTATCTTAAGCACTTGAAACAGATGCTTTGCCTATAGATATTTGTCAAAATAGTCTGAAGTCTTATCATACATTTGTTTCTCATTATAGACTTGACATGGGCTAATCTGCTTCTGCTAGATTTTAGTTGCGAAATTTAGTTTTCCATTCAATCTTATATTTGTATTTTTTACCACCAATCTTTGCATATGATTTTTTATTGCTTTATAATTTGTTCACTGGTAAGTATTACAAGGAAGGGCCAAGATTAACTAGAAATTAACACCAAACATATAAGCTCTATATATTGGCCCATATCCCTGGGTAATACTTACTGGACTCTCTACCCCTTTTTCTTAGTCCACCTTTTGTTGCTGGACATTTTTATGCAGGTAATCAGGGGGATGTGTAGTTCTGTCCACACCCCTTGGGGGAGGGGTTTTCACTAATAAACATTACCAATGGAAATGGGCCAAGATATAGAAATTTCTTTTATTCTAGTTTCCTTCTTCAATTTTGCAATGTTTTCCAAAAGCATATCAGACATGGACATTTCAAGTTCCAGATCATTTGAAATCATATTCAACTCGGACAAAGGCAGCATCCCAGGCACTACACGATGGTGTAGGCAGTAGTCTGGAATAATTATCATACCTTTTATCTTTCACTATAAACTAGATATGGTCCAGTCATCCTCAGCCAGATTTGGCATGAATTGCTTAATTCAGTTTTCTTTTTTTATGACACAATGAGTCCATGGATCATCTTAATTACTAATGGGATATTCACCTCCTGGTCAGCAGGAGGCGGCAAAGAGCACCACAGCAAAGCTGTTAAATAGCTCCTCTTTTCCCTCCCACTCCAGTCATTCTCTTTGCCTACGTTAGTGATAGGAAGTGGTAAAGTGAGGTGTTAGAACAGATTCTTCAATCAAGAGTTTATTATTTTTAAAGTAGTGCAAGATTGTGCTGCTTTGTTCTAGTGTGTAGCCGTAGTCCATATCAGTCTCTTCAGTAGAGCATTGGTGGCTTTAGAACAATGGGAACTTGTGGGACATAATTCTCACTGCGCCTCCCATACATTGATGCTGCCCTAATCCTGATAGCCTAAGCAAGAGGGCTCAGGCTTTATCCTTTTTCCACAGGGCTATGTGAGGGAGAGGACCTCACAAACCTGCTGAGCTGCCCTGCTGTCGGGCAGATTTTAAAGGTAAGTGCTATCTTTTTATTCTGGGTCTGGGAAGATCTCAGTAGAAGTGCAGCACTTATTGATCTGGGACTTATCTCCTATATATAAAAGGAGGGGTTTTCAGCGACAGCACGTTATAAGTAGGCACTAGGGCTGAGGGAAAATAAGGCTCAGTGGGAAGTCATATGTTGGTTACATTTAGAGGCTAAGCTGCTGTCCAGCAAGCGGTAGCCCATTTTGCCCCCAGGCTTCACATATAGTTCATACACAGCACCATTAACTCATTTACTCTGTATTTACAGAGTTTATAATAATATTCATTTAATACTGAAGTTATGAAGAGCTTTTCCTAAAAATCTATATAACTAGTAGTGCCATTGTTTTTTTGTCTATTCACAATTTCAATTATACCTGGTAATACAGGTTTCTTTCACCAATAGAGCACACAGCTACAAGTCTACACAGTTTCACAACAATAAGTATTTCTGAAAATATCAGATCAATCTTACTGAATATCTAAAATGTCATCCAAATGGGAGGCAGATAGAATAACAAGGCAACAAAAAAGAGAGGCTGATCTAAACAATTCTTCAAAAATCCTCAATCCGCATCTAGTAATACACAAGATAAAATGAACCAAGCACTTAGAAACATACATAAAACAATGCACAAACAGGACAAACTATGGTGGAACCATCATTTTTTTGAAAAATATTTAGAACATGAACTGATCCCTAGAGGATTAAGGATACAATTATTTCCTGCATTCGAATTTCGTGATCCTAATCTAGGCATTGAATGGGAGGAAGCACTCAGTGAGTGTTCAGTAAAATTTATGAAAATATTGATCAGACATGACAAATCTGAATACGACAGATTAGAAAGTGAAATTCAGAATCTAAATATACAATTGAAAGAATTTGAAACACACAAAGACTTTGAAAATATGTATAACAAATTCCAGCAGGAATTAGAAAAATATGAACAGGAAATTAAACAAACTAAACAAGGCAAACTCAGCAGGGACAAGTCAGATTATGACAACAAAAAAGTCTATAAATGGAAAAGAAAAACTAACCCTAATAATAACAGACAACCAAGAGTTAATATAATTCAAAGTGACATATTGGACATGGAAGGGGAAGAGTCAGACAATGTAGATACTGATATAGAACCTCAAACTTCAATGGTAACGGCAAACTCATCATCAACTCGCCCTAAACGTAAAGATTTTTTAGGAGAAAATGCCTCTTCAGAAACAAACACACCAGAAGAGGCAGGGGGAAAACCAAAAAGGCAAATGAGAAGTCGAACTCAGAAAAACCAAACAAACAGGGTCACACACCATATCGGAGACCTCCAAGCCCTTTTCACAAATAAGGGTGAAACAATGAGAATAATCAACTTATCAAATAAAAAACTTACTATACATCACAACAATGTACTATCTAAAGGCCTGTCATTCTGCCCTACACCAATAATGAATAAATTTGAAATAATTAAGGATCTTCAATTATTTCTACGTAAAATAGCATTGAAAAGAATTTATAGTAAAACCTCTGATCCTAACAATAAAGACAACTGGTCAGAAGAAGAAAACAACTGTTTAGAGATCTTGGAGGAACTCCTAAAAGAAAGTGAACCGATTAAGGAAGTATCCTGGAGGAATAGAATAAAAAATTCGTCAACTTTTATACCAAAGACACAAAATTGCCCGCAATTGGAGGTTTTCAACCAAGTGGTATGTAATGAAATCACTAAAATTCAAGAAATTAAAACTCCAAAAAATCTGAACAAATTAGAACGAAAAGCATTGGACGAGGGTGTTCAGACAAGGGTGGAAATGTCATTTGGCCAACTGAATTATATCAAAGAAGCAGAATTACAACTAAATGACAAATCCTTCTACAAAAAACTTAACTACAACCCAATGCAGGAATAGCTTCAACAATATATGAAAATAATTGAGTTAGCTAAAAAAAGAAACATCATAACATCCAAGGAATATATGTTTCTAAATAATGCCAACCCAACAACATCAACCCTTTATCTCATTCCGAAAGTACACAAAAACTTAAAACACCCACCTGGCCGCCCAATAATTTCTGGGATTAATAGTTTAACAGAAAAACAAATCAGTATGTCAATTTTAGACTCAGGGAATATCTTCCCCAATTGAGCTCATATGTTCAAGACACTAGAGATGCTCTATGTCAGTTGTCAAATATTCACATTAACTCTTCAACATGGCTAGTAACTGCTGACGTGGAGTCATTGTACACAAGTATCCACCATGATCTAGGTTTAAAAGCAACTGAATATTTCTTGAAAATGGGATCTGAAGAAAATATGGAACATGATGATTTCATTCTCATGTTATTGAAGTTTGTCTTAACCTTCAATTTTTTCACATTTAATCATCAATTCTATCTACAAATCCGCGGAACTGCAATGGGCACTTCATGTGCTCCAACGTACGCCAACCTATTTTTAGGTTGGTGGGAACAAAAGATGGTATTTTCTGATGCCAATGACAAATATGTACAACATATACCATTATGGCTGCGGTACATTGATGACGTGCTATTTCTGTGGGAGGGATCGAAAGAAGAACTGAATCTGTTTCTGAAAGAACTTAACAATAATAAAGTAAACATAAAACTGACTTATGAGGCAGATTTAAAATCAATATCCTTTTTAGATCTCTCAATAACCAAAAGCGATAATGGAGACCTTATGACAGATGTCCATAGAAAACAAACATCTACCAACAGCTTGCTACAAAGCTCCAGTGATCATGCTCCCAATACAATTAAATCATTACCTATTGGTGAATTTTTACGTATGAGAATAAACTGCTCCACTGAACAGAATTACAACATGAGAGCAAAAGAGCTGAAAGAGAGACTAATAGCACAAGGATATAGCAAAAGATCTATTAAATCAGCCGAATTCAGAGCAAGAACCACACCGAGATCTACATTACTTGAAACTAAACCAAAAAAATCTGAAAATCAAGTAAGATTTATAACAACCTATAATCCTAATTCGAAAGAAATTTTAGGAATTCTAAATAACAATTGGCATATTCTCAAGTCCGATCCAATTTTATCAAAATTTTGGATGACAGGGTCCAAGTGGGCTATAGAAGAGGACAAAATCTTAAGGATATGATTAGCCCAAGTCATTTCAAAGGACCAAAGACTACAAATGCCTTAAAACCGGGTTCATTCAAGTGTGGAACTTGTAGTACATGTAGCTTTATGCTGAAAATTAATACCATTACAGACAGATTCAACAAATGCCACAAAATCAATACATATATAGATTGTCACACAGAAGGAGTCATTTATGCCCTCAAATGTAAATGTGACAAATTCTATATCGGTATGACGATTCGCACGAGACTACAAGAACATATCAGAAATATTAAAAATGCTGCTAAAGATCTAACAGAACAGGCAAAAAAATCACGTCAGTTTCAAAACATTTTCTAAATAACCATCAGTCCAAACAATCAGAGTTAAAGTGCTTTGGATTACAGAAAATAAACTTAGGAATTTGAGGAGGAAATTTGGAGAAACCTTTATTACGTGCTGAAACTAGGTGGATTTTTTTGTTAAATTCAGTCCAACCATATGGACTCAATGAACAAAACAATTATGGTTCATTCCTGTAATAAGCTCAACATTAGCTTAACACAAGACATAAATCAAAGAACATCCCATCCAAATATGGCAAATATTATATATATTATATTTACCCTTAATTGATAGATTTAGATAAGGTCATTGTAAAACACTATATAATATATGAATGCATATTTTCATTGTATATTTCAATATTAATAATAAAAAATCACAATAATTCTACAATACCAAAGAATTCATCAAAATATAATATCAGAAATATTATAAACATTAAATAATACAAACATCAAATACAATATTTAAATTCATATCAAATTAATACCTTACACAAATTAATACAAATAACAATAACCAATCCAAAATATGTATAATGATTTTATAATGAACTCCTAATAAAAATAATGATACCAAAATATTATACAACATCAAAGAGTCCATATCAAGTTCATTATGAATCCATATCAAATTTATAATATATATAAATATACTGTAATCGACTGATTATGTGTACATTAATTCTATAAATACTACAAACATTAGAAAGGTACATTTAAGAAACATGCTTCACAGTCTGATATAATAATATGAGATATATTTTAAAACATGATACAAGAATTGATATTATGGGAACCATACAACCCCAACATACTATTCATGATCACTTACTTTACACATGAAATAACATTCACTAATTTACATTAACTCTATATAAGTTTATTGAAAATATTTCCTAATTCATAAGACCTATTTTTTAGGCACAGAATAAATTCATCAGTTTTAGCACTAGCTTCACATTAGGCAATCACTTTATTTAATATGTATTTATGTATTTAGTCACAATTTGCACAACATCCAATCACATAATCACTTTGTTATATAACTTTAACTTGATATTACTACATATTTCCCATTTAAATCACACTCCCATTCATTTCCCACATATTCACTTAATTTTAATCCAGTGGTCATGTTAATATACAGCCACATATAATGGCAAATATTAATTATAATTTCTTTAATAATTTCTTCAGTTAATCATAATAACAAACTATGCACTATAACTTACAATTTATTTACTCATTAGTAACAAAATAAAATATATGTTTAATTTATTGTATTTATGTTGACACACATGAACTTATAATATATCGAGCTAGGGTATTTAAAAATAATATGTTCAATCCAAGATAAACTGATATATCGTTTGCCATTTATTGGAGAATTAAATGACACACATATAGAACCAATACTGAACCTGCTTATAATCAGCATAATACCGTAGCCTAACGATACAGGGAGTGCAGAATTATTAGGCAAGTTGTATTTTTGAGGATTAATTTTATTATTGAACAACAACCATGTTCTCAATGAACCCAAAAAACTCATTAATATCAAAGCTGAATATTTTTGGAAGTAGTTTTTAGTTTGTTTTTAGTTTTAGCTATTTTAGGGGGATATCTGTGTGTGCAGGTGACTATTACTGTGCATAATTATTAGGCAACTTAACAATATAGCCACCTTTCTTTGCAAGGACACTCAAAAGCCTGCCATCCATGGATTCTGTCAGTGTTTTGATCTGTTCACAATCAACATTGCGTGCAGCAGCAACTACAGCCTCCCAGACACTGTTCAGAGAGGTGTACTGTTTTCCCTCCTTGTAAATCTCACATTTGATGATGGACCACAGGTTCTCAATGGGGTTCAGATCAGGTGAACAAGGAGGCCATGTCATTAGATTTTCTTATTTTATACCCTTTCTTGCCAGCCACGCTGTGGAGTACTTGGACGCATGTGATGGAGCATTGTCCTGCAGGAAAATCATGTTTTTCTTGAAGGATGCAGACTTCTTCCTGTACCACTGCTTGAAGAAGGTGTCTTCCAGAAACTGGCTGTAGGACTGGGAGTTGAGCTTGACTCCATCCTCAACCCGAAAAGGCCCCACAAGCTCATCTTTGATGATACCAGCCCAAACCAGTACTCCACCTCCACCTTGCTGGCGTCTGAGTCGGACTGGAGCTCTCTGCCCTTTACCAATCCAGCCACGGGCCCATCCATCTGGCCCATCAAGACTCACTCTCATTTCATCAGTCCATAAAACCTTAGAAAAATCAGTCTTGAGATATTTCTTCGCCCAGTCTTGACGTTTCAGCTTGTGTGTCTTGTTCAGTGGTGGTCGTCTTTCAGCCTTTCTTACCTTGGCCATGTCTCTGAGTATTGCACAGCTTGTGCTTTTGGGCACTCCAGTGATGTTGCAGCTCTGAAATATGGCCAAACTGGTGGCAAGTGGCATCTTGGCAGCTGCACGCTTGACTTTTCTCAGTTCATGGGCAGTTATTTTTCGCCTTGGTTTTTCCACACGCTTCTTGCGACCCTGTTGACTATTTTGAATGAAACGCTTGATTGTTCGATGATCACGCTTCAGAAGCTTTGCAATTTTAAGAGTGCTGCATCCCTCTGCAAGATATCTCACTATTTTTGACTTTTCTGAGCCTGTCAAGTCCTTTTGACCCATTTTGCCAAAGGAAAGGAAGTTGCCTAATAATTATGCACACCTGATATAGGGTGTTGATGTCATTAGACCACACCCCTTCTCATTACAGAGATGCACATCACCTAATATGCTTAATTGGTAGTAGGCTTTCGAGCCTATACAGCTTGGAGTAAGACAACATGCATAAAGAGGATGATGTGGTCAAAATACTCATTTGCCTAATAATTCTGCACTCCCTGTATTTGACTACAAGACCCATAATTCTATCTATACACGCCCATTGAGGGATGTATCTTGAAGGGGTGGAGTCATACTCGGAGATGCTATAAAGGAACTCATTTATGGCCATACTCGCGATACCCTTTGAAAAAGCCGGGTGCACCGGCGAAACATGTTAGGGAACTCCTGTTTTTTAATGAGCCGCCATATAGACTTAGAAAATTTACTAAAAACCTAGCAATATCTATACAAATTTACCATATAAGAATCTGATACTCAAACCTAACAATGGCGGCTTAAGAATGTAAAAACTATTGAGAAATGGGCAGTTGTGTTTCCAGCATGAATGTAATTGAAAGATTAACCTAACGAATATTAAAAAACAAGGAGGACTTTGATAAAATACGATATATAACAGCATAATTAAAATAAGGTTTATAATGTAAGGTTATCCCTTAATCAAGTACACAGTGACACTGCATTTATATTAAGGTGCTGTGACAGCAGTACACAAACTGCAGTTCCGGCGGTTACTTAAGTAACAGCAAGCTAACCTATGAAACAGCACGCTAACAGCAAGCTAACTTCATTATATAGTTCATAAGGACGATCTACTTATTCAACAGCACATACTAGCACAATTAAGATTGAGATTGTGCAGCCAGCTGATTTTATTAATCAGTCCATAAGAATGTTACATTTAGTTGCTTGTGTTTCATTAGCAGTGATACAACTGCAGCTCCACTAGTTATTTATAAAACAGTATATACTAATATAATAAAGATGTGTATTGCAATATAACCAGACTTCAATATACAACTCATAAGTATGGTATTTTGACTATATTGGTTTGTGGTGGCAGTGATTTAGCTGCAGCTCAAATTACAACTTTAAGAAATATATATGTTGAATTAAATACATATATTCAATACTATCTGCAACACTGTTTCTATTCTTTATAGAACATATTTATTTAATGTGTAAGATGGATACTACCTCTTAATAAAACAATTGCAACTATTTTGATCCCTAGAAAGGAAAAAAAAAACTTAAACTTTGATCTCAATATAATTAAAAGTACTACTGCAATTGCAGTTTCAATACATAAACTTGTAGCTCTAATATAAATATACTATATAAATATAGTTGTTGCTCCAATATCCACTCTTAAATATTTTGGAAGATCCATACAGACAAATATATAAACATACAGTGTGTTGCAAATACATATATATATATATATATATATATATATATATATATATATATATACTATGCATGATTAAATACATAGTTGCAGTACTGCTGATATTGAGCACAAACCGCAACACTTATAGTTAAATTACACAAATGTACATGTAGTCTATATAGACACTATTGAAGCTTGAATTGCAAGCCTAATATATACCATCATCACTCAAATAATTAAGTGCACCATCATATCAGTGGTATTATATTTAACCATATTATATATATATATATTATTTGCATAATCAAACACAAATAGATTATGCATATATAATATGTATTACCACACTAGTGATATTATCAACCTACATAAATAACAAATGATTTTGCCATTATTTAGCACCCAATATAATATCAGTATATAGGTTTAACCAATATAGGCAAGATCTTAGTTAGGTTGGTAACTTGCTGAGTGCACAATATTGACAATGGTTGTATACTCTTTTAGCTTGGGATATTAACCAAACTTATATGAGGCTTATGACAGATGATCAAGATCATTCTTGATCAATATTTATTACAAATTGTGCTCCAATATTCATACTAACGTACTAATCCAATTAGTACATCTGGATACCAACATTTCCCAATATCATTCACAGTGTAGATTCTTATATTGGTCCTAACCTTATCCTCTATCTACAGAGGGTAATCACACAGATAGATATATATGGTTATTAACACATGAGTCTATGTATATTGTGTGTATTTTTAAATTGTTTGCTTCCCCCCATTTTAAAGTAATTGTGTAAATAAAAGTTATATTTTATTATCCCCCTTTTTTTCCACCTCTGATATAATCATATAATCATTTGTTGTGACTAACAGATAATTATCTCATTACAATTTTCTTGTTATATACATATACTAACAGCTCTTGAGTGCTATATGTGTATTCTTTCTTGGTGGGTTTCCCTAACCCACCATCAATTTGCTTCACATATAGTTATGTTTGCTCCCGGTGGCTTATTTGTTTTAACAATCAACAATGGCGACCGGGAGATTTAATGTTGTAATGCCCACGATGGGCAGAGCCACGTGCGGTGCCAATTTTGGCTGCGCACTTCCTTCTCCACTTCCGAGTTCGGCAACGGAAGGAGGAGTTGCTGTTTAACACTGTACTTGGTGTTTTCCCATATCAGTGGGGCCGGACAAAGTTATAGTTACGTTCCGGACCTTTTATACCTAAAAATGTAGACAGTTCGTTTTCTAAAGGCTTCGTTTTAAAAAATAAAGTTTTTGGGCACATGGGTACCTCAGCAGGGTATGCTGAGGTGTTGACAGGTTGTGCAGTAACTACATGCTAAGTTAACTTCCTTCTGCAAAAATTATGTTTTAAAAAAAATTCTAAAAATTTAAACTGTTTACTTGTTTACTGTAGACAGGATGGACCAAGAGGCTCTACTGGTGTCTCTTGTCTTAAGCTTTGATGTCTATATGGTACTTCCAATCCTTTGTTTTCTCATCTATTGAGAGAAAATAATTTAAAAAAAATAGACCTACTACTTCTTAGGCGCATGCTGTTTAGGAGTCTATTGACAATGGTCAAGTTATGCCACAAAGTTCTCCTATAGAGTACCAAGAAATTTATAGCCCACATGACCCGCTCCGAGGACAGTGGCAGGTGGGGAGTTTGACTGGGGCAGTACACCTGTCAAACCGTAACGCAGGTGTCCTAAGGCGAGCTCAGGGAGGACAGAAACTTCCCGTGGAGCAGAAGGGCTGTGATTCCTCTCACACTCCACTTGGAGTTACCTTGCATTTCAAGCATTGTACTCTGTAGGGAAAAGTGCAAGAGGATATATTTTCAATCAGTTGGTGAGATTCATTTAGTAGTAGCAACTACAAAGGTTTTTTCCCTGTAACCTAAAAGAGGAAGATACTTTGGTAGTTTTTGAGGGGGAATTCTTAGACTCAGATGGGGTAATTCACTTATCTGATTCTGAAGTTGTTTCCTTTCAGTTTTAGCCTGAATACCTCCATTGGTTACTTGGAGAGGTTTTTGGCTACCCTGGGCGACTCCGACACTACCGGCGTAGTCTATCCTAGAGAGTCCAGTAACTTATACTAATATTGTGACGCGCCCTTCATGGTGGATGTATTTCATATACCAGATAGGGCTATAAAGATATTTGCTCAGGAATCGAAGAAACTGGTTATTACCTTTTTTCTCCTTTCCTATATTAAATAGGATGCTTTATGTAACAGACTCTATAACGGAGTCTTTGCAGTAGGAAGATACTATTCCCATAGTGGGTAGTAGTTCCTTTTGGACCTGATGCAGGAGAAGAACCCTACGGATAGAAGTTTGAGGGTTTACATGGACAACCTGTGGTTGGTATGGCTACTGTCTCCAGTGCGGCGGCGTACTGGTTTGATGTGTTGTCTGTTTCTATTGGACAGACACCCTCCCCTTCAAAGGGATAGTATAAAGGCCTTTAAGTGAGTAATCTCCTTTAATACAGAGTTCTGGGCACTATGATTCAGGCTTTACCATACTGGCCCGCAGAGCATTATGGTTAAAATCTTAGTCTGCGGTTGTTTCATCTACAGAATAAGACAAATAATCGGGAGGATATCAGAGATAATTTCAGTTCTTCTGAGTTTTCTGGGGAAAAGCAGGAGCAGTCTAAGCTTTCTGGTACCCCCAGCCATGCTTAGAATAGGGGAAAACAGTCCAAGATCCCTGCTGTTGAATCAAAGACAGCATGAGTGGCGTGCTCCTGATCCGTAAGGTGGCAGGTTTTTCCTTCGATCAAGCTTGGGGTTTGTGATTTCATTATCACTTGGGGACTTTGTGTCCCTGGGATACAAATTAGAGTTCAAGACTTCCTCCCAGGGGCGGGTTTCTGCTTTCAAGATTATCGGCAGACCAGACAAGAGGAGAGGCGTTCTTACATATGTAGGAGACCTCTCCGACCTGGGAGTGATAATTCCTCTTCCGATTAGGAACAGGGTCGGGAATTTTATTCCAATCGGGTTCTCAAATAAAGAGGGAATCTTTCGGTCTATTTTATGTTTAAATCATTTTTATTGAAGAATTTTCTGATTGTGCAACAGAATAAGAAAATAAGAATTTAAGCGTTACATAGCTTTAGGAACAAGGCATATCAAACTTCTGAACAACATATACATCTAAAATTGATAAATTGCATTGAATCTACCAAGATCTTGAAATTCCTTTTTCTTCGTATCATGTTTCGTCATAAAGTTTAGTCCCAGTCAATTCGAAGTGGGTATACATTCTCCACTGTTGCAACTCAGAGAAAACATTGGTATAACTTATACAAACTTTTTAACAAATAACATAATCTTACTTAGAAAACATAGTAAGTATTTGGATGCCAAAGAATAGTTCATTTATGTTGTAGTTATATAATACCCAATCGACACTAGGTTGCTCTCTTTCCTCTTATGCCCTTACTGATCCTTAACTAATATTCTTAATTGGGATAGTTAAAGCCTTTTCTAAGATTCCAATAAAACCAAACTTAATCATTTGTATCTTTAGTACCCAGCGACCATGTTGCACATTTGTACATATTATAGGTGTGTTGAATCTTATTTTTAACTTCCAACCATGTCCCATACCCACCTTCCAGTATCTTGCTATACATGTTCTCACCACTGTACAAAGTATCCTAATGAAGGTGTTTATCGGTTTGTTCAACTTTTGAACTTTTTGATGGAGTAACGCCTGTGCAATTCCAAGATGTACCTGCTTGTCTAATAGATAACTAAGCATTGATGAAAGTAAGTGCCATATGTCCCGAAATCTGGAGCAATCCCACACTTTCGGACTATTTTAAAGATCCCAAGGCCTAGATTTAGAGTTCGGCGGTAGCCGTCAAAACCAGCGTTAGAGGCTCCTAACGCTGGTTTTGGGCGCCCGCTGGTATTTGGAGTCAGTGATTAAAGGGTCTAACGCTCACTTTACAGCCGCGACTTTTCCATACCGCAGATCCCCCTACGCCATTTGCGTAGCCTATCTTTTCAATGGGATCTTTCTAACGCTGGTATTTAGAGTCGTTTCTGCAGTGAGCGTTAGAGCTCTAACGACAAGATTCCAGCCGCCTGAAAATAGCAGGAGTTAAGAGCTTTCTGGCTAACGCCGGTTTATAAAGCTCTTAACTACTGTACCCTAAAGTACACTAACACCCATAAACTACCTATGTACCCCTAAACCGAGGTCCCCCCACATCGCCGCCACTCGATTAAAATTTTTAACCCCTAATCTGCCGACCGCCACCTACGTTATACTTATGTACCCCTAATCTGCTGCCCCTAACACCGCCGACCCCTGTATTATATCTATTAACCCCTAACTTGCCCCCCACAACGTCGCCGCAAGCTACTTAAAATAATTAACCCCTAATCTTCCGACCGCAAATCGCCGCCACCTACGTTATCCCTATGTACCCCTAATCTGCTACCCCTAACATCGCCGACCCCTATGTTATATTTATTAACCCCTAATCTGCCCCCCACAACGTCGCCGACACCTACCTACACTTATTAACCCCTAATCTGCCGAGCGGACCTGAGCGCTACTATAATAAAGTTATTAACCCCTAATCCGCCTCACTAACCCTATCATAAATAGTATTAACCCCTAATCTGCCCTCCCTAACATCGCCGACACCTACCTTCAATTATTAACCCCTAATCTGCCGACCGGAGCTCACCGCTATTCTAATAAATGTATTAACCCCTAAAGCTAAGTCTAACCCTAACACTAACACCCCCCTAAGTTAAATATAATTTTTATCTAACGAAATAAATTAACTCTTATTAAATAAATAATTCCTATTTAAAGCTAAATACTTACCTGTAAAATAAATCCTAATATAGCTACAATATAAATTATAATTATATTATAGCTATTTTAGGATTAATATTTATTTTACAGGCAACTTTGTAATTATTTTAACCAGGTACAATAGCTATTAAATAGTTAAGAACTATTTAATAGTTACCTAGTTAAAATAATTACAAATTTACCTGTAAAATAAATCCTAACCTAAGATATAATTAAACCTAACACAATCAGCCAATCAGATTGAGCTCGCATTCTATTGGCTGTTCCGATCAGCCAATAGAATGCGAGCTCAATCTGATTGGCTGATTGGATCAGCCAATCGGATTGAACTATATTCTGATTGGCTGATTCCATCAGCCAATCAGAAAATTCCTACCTTAATTCCGATTGGCTGATAGAATCCTATCAGCCAATCGGAATTCGAGGGACGCCATCTTGGATGACGTCCCTTAAAGGAACCGTCATTCGTCGTCTAGTCGTCGGAAGAAGAGGATGGATCCGCGCTGGAGGTCTTCAAGATGGAGCCGGTCGTCATCGGATGGAAGAAGATAGAAGATGCCGCTTGGAGAAGATGTTTGCCGGTCCGGATGTCCTCTTCTTGCCGGATAGGAGGAAGACTTTGGACCCTCTTCTGGACTTCTTCAGTGGATGTCTAGCCCCCGCTTGGGTTGGATGAAGATCTTGGAGCCAGGACGGATCGGTGAACCTGGCATGGTGAAGACAAGGTAGGAAGATCATCAGGGGGGTAGTGTTAGGTTTATTTAAGGGGGGTTTGGGTTAGATTAGGGGTATGTGGGTGGTGGGTTGTAATGTTGGGGGGGGGTATTGTATGTTTTTTTTTACAGGCAAAAGAGCTGAAATTCTTGGGGCATGCCCCGCAAAGGGCCCTGTTCAGGGCTGGTAAGGTAAAAGAGCTTGTAATATTTGTATTTTAGAATAGGGTAGGGAATTTTTTATTTTGGGGGGCTTTGTTATTTTATTAGGGGGCTTAGAGTAGGTGTAATTAGTTTAAAATTGTTGTAATATTTTTCTTATGTTTGTAAATATTTTATTATTTTCTGTAACTTAGTTCTTTTTTATTTTTTGTACTTTAGATAGTTTATTTAATTTTATTTATTTGTAGCAATTGTGTTTAATTAATTTATTGATAGTGTAGTGTTAGGTTAATTGTAGGTAATTGTAGGTAGTTTATTTAATTATTTTATTGATAGGGTAGTGTTAGGTTTAATTATATCTTAGGTTAGGATTTATTTTACAGGTAAATTTGTTATTATTTTAACTAGGTAACTATTAAATAGTTCTTAACTATTTAATAGCTATTGTACCTGGTTAAAATAATTACAAAGTTGCCTGTAAAATAAATATTAATCCTAAAATAGCTATAATATAATTATAATTTATATTGTAGCTATATTAGGATTTATTTTACAGGTAAGTATTTAGCTTTAAATAGGAATCATTTATTTAATAAGAGTTAATTTATTTCGTTAGATAAAAATTATATTTAACTTAGGGGGGTGTTAGTGTTAGGGTTAGACTTAGCTTTAGGGGTTAATACATTTATTAGAATAGCGGTGAGCTCCGGTCGGCAGATTAGGGGTTAATAATTGAAGGTAGGTGTCGGCGACGTTGTGGGGGGCAGATTAGGGGTTAATAAATATAATATAGGGGTCGGCGATGTTAGGGCAGCAGATTAGGGGTACATAGGGATAACGTAGGTGGCGGCGGTTTACGGAGCGGCAGATTAGGGGTTAAAAGTGTAATGCAGGGGTCAGCGATAGCGGGGGCGGCAGATTAGGAGTTAATAAGTGTAAGGTTAGGGGTGTTTAGACTCGGGGTACATGTTAGGGTGTTAGGTGCAGACGTAGGAAGTGTTTCCCCATAGGAATCAATGGGGCTGCGTTAGGAGCTGAACGCTGCTTTTTTGCAGGTGTTAGGTTTTTTTTCAGCTCAAACAGCCCCATTGTTTCCTATGGGAGAATCGTGCACGAGCACGTTTTTGATGCCGGCCGCGTCCGTAAGCAACTCTGGTATCGAGAGTTGCATTTGCGGTAAAAATGCTCTACGCTCCTTTTTTGGAGCCTAACGCAGCATTTGTTTGAACTCTCGATACCAGAGTTAAATTTATGGTGCGGCCAGAAAAAAACCCGCGGAGCGTTAACAGCCCTTTTACCGCCGAACTCTAAATCTAGGCCCAAGAGTCTAAGTCAAACTTCTTAGAATACCGTCCTTCAAGATGGAAACTGTTCGTTCGATTCTCACTTTGGTCCAGGAGGGTCAATTTATTGACAATGGTGGATTTAAAGGGACATTATACACTCATTTTTTCTTTGCATAAATGTTTTGTAGATGATCTATTTATATAGCCCATAAAGTATTTTTTTTTTTTAAAAATCTATAGTTTTGCTTATTTTTAAATAACATTGCTCTGATTTTCAGACTCCTAACCAAGCCCCTAACCAAGCCCCTAACCAAGCCCCAAAGTTTTATGTGAATACCGTCAGCTACCTTCTCCAGCTTGCTCCTGTTTGTGTAAAGGGTCTTTCTCTTGTTAAGTGCGTTCAGTCCACGGGTCATCCATTACTTATGGGATATATTCTCCTCCCCAACAGGAAGTTGCAAGAGGATCACCCAAGCAGAGCTGCTATATAGCTCCTCCCCTCACATGTCATATCCTGTCATTCTCTTGCAACCCTCAACAAAGAAGGAGGTCGCTGGAGGAGCTGGAGTTTTTACTTATTCTTCAATCAAAAGTTTGTTATTTTAAATGGCACCGGAGTGTGCTGTTTTTTTCTATCTCAGGCAGTATTTGGAAGAAGAAACTGCCTGCGTTTTTCTATGATCTTAGCAGGCGTAACTGGCTGTTCTCGACATTCTGGGGAGCGGGGTAACTTCAGAACATGGGAATAGCATGCGGGGTCCACCGCAAATGAGGTATGTGCAGTACAATATTTTCTGGGAATGGAATTGACTAAGAAAATACTGCTGTTACCCGTATGATGTAAGTACAGCCTTAAATGCAGTAGTAGTGACTGGTATCAGGCTGATAAATGTATGCACAATAGAGTTATTTTCTAGGGACTAGAATTTGACTGTGAAAATACTATTAATACTGAAATAATGCTTAAGCCTTATCTGCAGTGGTAGCGACTGGTTGCAGGCTTAGTAATAACTTTGCATGACTTTTAAAGAAGTTTATTTTCAAAACGTTTACTGGCATGTTATTCGTTTTGTGAGGTACTTGGTGATAAATCCTTTGGGCATGAATTTTTTTCCACATGGCTAACGTATATTTCTACATAGAAACCGTTATATCAGGTCTCCCACTGTTGTAAATGAGCGGGAGGGGCCTCTTTTTAGCGCCTTGTTGCGCAGTTAAAATTATAGCACAGTCTTCCTGCTTCTTCCTCTTTGATCCAGGACGTCTCTAGAGAGCTCAGGGGTCTTCAAAATTCGTTTTTTGAGGGAGGTAATCAGTCACAGCAGACCTGTGACAGTGTGTTAGACTGTGATAAAAATGTTTTATATTAATTTGATATCCGTTTTTTTTGGGTACTGAGGGGTTAATCATCCGGTTGCTAATGGGTGCAATCCTCTGCTAATTAATACATTTAAAGAATTGTTGACTATAACTGAATTATTCTTTAGTTACTCAACTGTGTTTTTTAAAAAAAAGCGCTGCAGCGTTTTTTATATTGCTTGCAAACTTATTGAAAGTATTTTCCAAGCTTGCTAGTTTCATTGCTAGTCTGTTTAAACATGTCTGATACAGAGGAATCTGCTTGTTCATTATGTTTAAAAGCCGTTGTGGAGCCCAATAGAAATATGTGTACCAATTGTATTGATGTTACTTTGAAAAATCAATCTGTACCGCTTAAAAAATTATCACCAGACAACGAGGGGACAGTTATGCCGTCTAACTCTCCTCACGTGTCAGTACCTTCGTCTCCCGCTCGGGAGGTGCGTGAGATTGAGGCGCCAAGTACATCAAGGCCCTTACAAATCACTTTACATGATATGGCTAATGTTATGAAAGAAGTGTTATACAATATGCCAGAGTTAAGAGGCAAGCGCGACAGTTCTGGGTTAAGGACAGAGCGCGCCGATGACACGAGAGCCATGTCTGATACTGCGTCACAATTTGCAGAACATGAGGACGGTGAGCTTCATTCTGTGGGTGACGGTTCTGATTCGGGGAGACCGGATTCAGAAATTTCAAATTTTAAATTTAAGCTTGAGAACCTCCGCGTGTTGCTAGGGGAGGTGTTAGCGGCTCTGAATGATTGTGACACGGTGGCAATCCCAGAGAAATTATGTAGGCTGGATAAATACTACGCGGTGCCGGTGTGTACTGACGTTTTTCCTATACCAAAGAGGCTTACAGAGATTATTAGTAAGGAGTGGGATAGACCCGGTGTGCCTTTTTCCCTTCCTCCGATATTTAGAAAAATGTTCCCTATAGACGCCACCACAAGAGACTTATGGCAGACGGTCCCTAAGGTGGAGGGAGCAGTTTCTACTTTAGCCAAGCGTACCACTATCCCGGTGGAGGATAGTTGTGCTTTCTCAGATCGAATGGATAAAAAATTAGAGGGTTATCTTAAGAAAATGTTTATTCAACAAGGTTTTATATTACAGCCTCTTGCATGCATTGCGCCTGTCACTGCTGCAGCGGCATTCTGGTTTGAGTCTCTGGAAGAGGCGATTCGCACAGCACCATTGGATGAGTCTCTGAGCAAGATTAGAACCCTTAAGCTGGCTAATGCGTTTGTTTCGGATGCCGTAGTGCATTTAACCAAACTTACGGCTAAAAATTCCGGATTCGCCATACAGTCGCGCAGAGCGCTTTGGCTTAAATCCTGGTCAGCAGATGTAACTTCTAAGTCTAAATTGCTAAACATTCCTTTCAAAGGGCAGACCTTATTCGGGCCCGGCTTGAAGGAAATTATTGCTGACATTACTGGAGGTAAGGGCCACACCCTTCCTCAGGACAGGGCCAAATCGAAGGCCAAACAATCTAATTTTCGTGCCTTTCGTAATTTCAAGACAGGAGCAGCATCAACTTCCTCCGCTCCAAAACAGGAAGGAACTACTGCTCGTTGCAGACAGGGTTGGAAAAGCAACCAGTCATGGAACAAGGGCAAGCAGGCCAGAAAGCCTACTTCCGCCCCTAAGACAGCATGAAGTCAGGGCCCCCTTTCCGGAGACGGATCTAGTGGGGTGCAGACTCTCTCTCTTCGCCCAGGCTTGGGCAAGAGATGTACAGGATCCCTGGACGCTGGAGATTATATCTCAGGGATACCTTCTGGATTTCAAGACTTCTCCTCCACAAGGGAAGTTTCATCTGTCAAGGTTATCAACAAACCTAGTAAAGAAAGAGGCATTTCTACAATGTGTACAAGACCTCTTAGTGATGGGAGTGATCCACCCAGTTCCACGGACGGAACAGGGGCAAGGGTTTTATTCAAATCTGTTTGTGGTTCCCAAGAAAGAGGGAACCTTCAGACCAATCTTAGATTTAAAAATCTTAAACAAATTCCTAAGGGTTCCATCGTTCAAGATGGAAACCATTCGAACCATCCTACCCATGATCCAGGAGGGTCAATATATGACCACAGTGGATTTAAAGGATGCCTACCTTCACATACCGATTCACAAAGATCATTATCGGTACCTAAGGTTTGCCTTTCTAGACAGGCATTACCAGTTTGTAGCGCTTCCCTTCGGGTTGGCTACGGCCCCGAGAATTTTTACAAAGGTTCTGGGCTCTCTTCTGGCGGTACTAAGACCACGAGGCATAGCGGTGGCTCCGTACCTAGACGACATTCTGATTCAAGCGTCAAGTTTTCAAAATGCAAAGTCTCATACAGAGATAGTTCTAGCATTTCTGAGGTCGCATGGGTGGAAAGTGAACGTGGAAAAGAGTTCTCTGTTACCACTCACAAGGGTCCCTTTTCTAGGGACTCTTATAGATTCTGTAGAGATGAAGATTTACCTGACGGAGTCCAGGCTATCAAAACTTCTCAATGCTTGCCGTGTCCTTCACTCCATTCCAAGCCCATCGGTAGCTCAGTGCATGGAAGTGATCGGCTTAATGGTCGCGGCGATGGACATAGTGCCATTTGTGCGCCTACATCTCAGACCGCTGCAACTATGCATGCTAAGTCAATGGAACGGGGATTACTCAGATCTGTCCCCTTTGCTAAATCTGGACCAGGAGACCAGAGATTCTCTTCTCTGGTGGTTATCACGGGTTCATCTGTCCAAAGGAATGTCCTTTCGCAGACCAGATTGGACGATTGTAACAACAGATGCCAGCCTACTAGGCTGGGGAGCAGTCTGGAACTCCTTGAAGGCTCAGGGATCGTGGACTCAGGAGGAGAAACTCCTCCCAATAAACTTTCTAGAATTAAGGGCAATATTCAATGCTCTTCTAGCTTGGCCTCAGTTGGCAACACTGAGGTTCATCAGATTTCAGTCGGACAACATCACGACTGTGGCTTACATCAATCATCAAGGGGGAACCAGGAGTTCCCTAGCGATGTTGGAAGTCTCGAAGATAATTCGCTGGGCAGAGTCTCACTGTTGCCACCTGTCAGCGATCTACATCCCAGGCGTGGAGAACTGGGAGGCGGATTTTTTAAGTCGCCAGACTTTTCATCCGGGGGAGTGGGAACTTCACCCGGAGGTGTTTTCCCAACTGATTCTTCGTTGGGGCAAACCGGATCTGGATCTCATGGCATCTCGCCAGAACGCCAAGCTTCCTTTTTACGGATCCAGGTCCAGGGACCCGGGAGTGGTGCTGGTAGATGCACTAGCAGCCCCTTGGGTTTTCAACATAGCTTATGTGTTTCCACCTTTTCCGTTGCTTCCTCGTCTGATTGCCAGGATAAAACAGGAGAGAGCATCAGTGATTCTGATAGCGCCTGCGTGGCCACGCAGGACCTGGTATGCAGACCTAGTGGACATGTCGTCCTGTCCACCATGGTCTCTACCCCTGAGACAGGACCTTCTAATTCAGGGTCCTTTCAACCATCCAAACCTAATTTCTCTGAGGCTGACTGCTTGGAAATTGAACGCTTGATTCTATCAAAGCGTGGGTTTTCGGATTCGGTTATTGATACGTTAATACAGGCTCGGAAACCTGTTACCAGAAAAATTTACCACAAGATATGGCGTAAATATTTATATTGGTGTGAATCCAAGAGTTACTCATGGAGTAAGGTTAGGATTCCTTGGATATTGTCTTTTCTACAAGAGGGTTTAGAAAAGGGCTTATCCGCTAGTTCACTAAAGGGACAGATTTCTGCTCTGTCTATTCTTTTACACAAGCGTCTGGCAGAGAATCCAGACGTCCAGGCTTTTTGTCAGGCTTTGGCTAGGATTAAGCCTGTATTTAAAGCTGTTGCTCCTCCGTGGAGCTTAAACTTGGTTCTTAAAGTTCTTCAGGGTGTTCCGTTTGAACCCCTTCATTCCATTGATATTAAGCTTTTATCTTGGAAAGTTCTGTTTTTGATGGCTATTTCCTCGGCTCGAAGAGTCTCTGAGTTATCTGCCTTACATTGTGATTCTCCTTATCTGATCTTTCATTCAGACAAGGTAGTTCTGCGTACTAAACCTGGGTTTTTACCTAAGGTTGTTTCTAACAAGAATATCAATCAAGAGATTGTTGTTCCATCCTTATGTCCTAATCCTTCTTCAAAGAAGGAACGTCTTTTGCATAATTTAGACGTGGTCCGTGCTCTGAAGTTCTACTTACAGGAAACTAAAGATTTTCTACAAACTTCTTCTCTGTTTGTCGTTTACTCTGGACAGAGGAGAGGTCAAAAGGCTTTGGCTACCTCTCTCTCTTTTTGGCTTTGTAGCATTATACGCTTAGCCTATGAGACTGCTGGACAGCAGCCTCCTGAAAGAATTACAGCTCATTCCACTAGAGCTGTGGCTTCCACCTGGGCCTTTAAGAATGAGGTCTCTGTTGAACAGATTTGCAAGGCTGCAACTTGGTCTTCACTTCATACTTTTTCCAAATTTTACAAATTTGACACTTTTGCTTCTTCGGAGGCTGTTTTTGGGAGAAAGAGAAAACATAATTTATGCTTACCTGATAAATTTATTTCTCTTGTAGTGTGTTCAGTCCACGGCCCGCCCTGTCTTTTTGAGGCAGGTTCTAAATTTTAAATTATAACTCCAGTCACCACTGCACCCTATAGTTTCTCCTTTCTCGTCTTGTTTCGGTCGAATGACTGGATATGACATGTGAGGGGAGGAGCAATATAGCAGCTCTGCTTGGGTGATCCTCTTGCAACTTCCTGTTGGGGAGGAGAATATATCCCATAAGTAATGGATGACCCGTGGACTGAACACACTACAAGAGAAATAAATTTATCAGGTAAGCATAAATTATGTTTTTCATGTGCAAAAGAAGGGGGAGGGGGGAGTGTCTTATTTCCCACTTTCAGTGGGCTTTCCAGCAACCTTTTCAACAGAGCTAAACTGGCAGCTTCTAAGTAAGTTTTTAAACAGTTTTATACTGGATTTTTATAACAGTATCTGTGCATCTTATTCTTTATAGTGGTGTCTATTACATGCAGTTATATGAAAATGAGTGTATACTGTCCCTTTAAGGACGTGTTCTTGCATGTTCCCATTCACTGGGATCATTACAAGTTTCTAAGGTTTACCTTTCTAGAAAACACTTCCAATTCGTGGCTTGCCACAGCTCCCGAAATTTTCACAAGGGTTCTAGGATCGTTGCAGTGCAGTGGCACCTTATCTGGACGCCATCCTAGTCCAGGCGCCATCCTTACAACAAGCAAGTTCCCACGCGGACATGGTGTTATCCTTCCTGAGATCTCATGGATGGAAGGTAAATTTAGGAAACAGTTCCTTAGTCCCAAGTACGAGGGTTCCTTTCTTGGGAACAATAATAGATCCCATCAATGAAGATTTTTCTGACAGAAGTCAGGAAATCAAAGATTTTTGATTCTTGTCTAGCTCTTCAGTCCACTCCTCGGCCATAAGTGGCTCAGTGCATGGAGGTAATGGGGCTGATGCTAGTGGCAATGGACATCATCCCGTTTGCTCGATTCCATCTCAGTCCTCTGTAGTTAAGTATGCTCAGGCAATGGAACAGAGATAATGCGGACTTGTCTCCTCAAATGCTTCTGGAGCAGGAGAGACAGGATTCTCTTCAATGGTGGTTGTCTCTGGATCATCTCTCCTAGGAAACCTGCTTTCGCAGACCATCTTGGGTTATTGTGACTACAGATGCCAGCCTTCTAGGGGGGGCAGTCTGGGGTTCTCTAAAGGCTCTGGGAATTTGGACTCAGTCAGAGTCTGTCCTTCTTATAATCTTCCTGGAGCTGAGAGCGATCTTCAATGCTCTTCTGGCCTGGCCTCAGTTAGCCTCGGTCCAGTTTATCAGGTTCCAGTCGGACATCGGTGGCTTACATCATTCATCAGGGAGGAACGAGGAGTTCCTTAGCGATGACAGAGGTAACCAAGATAATTCAGTGGGCGGAGGCCCATTCTTGCTGCCTGTCGGCGATCCGCATCCCAGGGGTGGACAACTGGGAGGCGGACTTCCTGAGTCAACAGACCTTTCATCCGGGGGAGTGGGAACTCCATCCGGAAGTGTTCTCCAACCTGATTCTCAAGTGGGGTCAACCGGAATTAGATCTTATGGCATCTCAACAGAATGCCATGCTCCTGAGATACGGGTCGAGGTCCAGGGACCCCCAGGTGGAACTGATAGATGCTCTGGTGGTTCCTTGGACCTTCAGTCTAGCATACCTATATCCTCCTTTTGCGTTTCTTCCTCGGGTCATTGCTCGAATCAAGCAGGAGAGGACATTGGTGATCCTCATTGCTCCTGCTTGGCCTCGCAGGATTTGGTTTGCAGATATGGTGGACATGTCATATCTGCCACCTTGGAGACTTCCGTTGAGGAAGGACCTTCTAATTAAAGGGCCTTTCCTTCTCCCAAATCTAGTTTCTCTGAAGCTGACTGCTTGGAGATTGAACGCTTCATTTTATATAAGCAGGGTTTTTCTGCCAAAAGAAAAGACCTTTCCCAAACGGGGAAGGCGAGGGAGAGGGAAAACCAACAAAAAAGAAAAACTCTCAAAACTAAGAAAGGGTATATTTAATCTCTCTTCCCATATACTCTCAGATGATGAGGTGAGAGTTTTGGGAAGAGGCCTTTCGTACTGTCCCCCTAACTCGCATAACATTTTTGAACTTTTTGTGGATTTAAATAAATACACACGCAAATTATCAATTCAGAGATATTTTGCAATAAAGGCTTTGAGAAAACAAAACATAGAGGGCTTACCTATCCTATTAAATTCAGGTCAAACAAGAAATCCCTCTATGGTTATATCATATGATCCTAGCTCACTAATGGAGGAACTCTTTGAAGGAGTAATACATACTTCACTGGCTCCCCCCTCATCCTTTTATCCACCTAAGGAAGAAGTGTCTTATATAGACTTATATCAGCAACTAGTCTTAGAAGATTTTGAATCTATGCCAAAAAGGATTATGGGTAATAAGAGAACTTGGCCCAACAAAGCTAGAGCCCTTACAAGGCTGATGGATGACCGAAACCTGGTCATCCGCCAGGCTGACAAGGGCGGGGGCATAGTGCTGCAGAATTATTCTGACTATGTAAAAGAAGCCTGTAGAATTCTAGAGGATACCAATTATTACACTAAACTAAAGTATGATCCAACTACAGAGTATATAAAAATTCTTAACACCTTATTGGAAAAAGGCCTTAACTCACAGATCCTAAATAAAAAAGAGAAAAGATACCTAACCCCTGACCATCCTAGTATACTTTTTTATTACCATCTACCCAAATTGCACAAGAACGAAATAGAGCCTCCTGGCAGGCCCATTATAGCTGGCATGAACAGTATCACCGACAGATTGTCAGAATATATTGACATCTACCTACAGATGTATGTCATTACCTTACCATCCTATATTAAGGACACTAAAGACCTGCTCAATAAACTTTCTCTTGTGCAATTAGATAAAAATAAGAAGTACCTTTGGCTCACATGTGATGTTGGATCACTTTATTCGAATATATCCCATGATCTGGGGATTAATACAACCTTGCACTATTTGAATAGAGATTTATACATGCCTCTAAACCAAAAAGAATATCTGATTTCACTCATCAATTTTATTCTAAAACACAATTATTTTCAGTTTCTTGATTCCTTTTACCTACAGATCAGGGGAACGGCCATGGGCACCAGATTTGCCCCTAGCTTTGCCAACCTCTTTATGGGTTGTTATGAAGATCACTACATATATAATTCGCAATGGAGGGGCAATCTGGTGTTCTATGGCCGTTATATAGATGACCTGATATTTATTTTCGATGGCTTAGAGTCAGAAGCCTTAGATTTTGTATCCCATCTAAATGATAACAATATGGGTATTAGTTTTACCCACAATCTACAAAAAGAAAACATAGAATTTCTGGATGTCATTCTATCCTGGGACCTAGAAGAGAATACAGCCGAGAGTGTAACCAATGGGATCGCAATGTTGGAACAGGCCCCCGATATAGCCGTAACCCTATTGGTTAGGTTTTGGAACTTATGTCAGTCTTCTCACTACAATTATATTACACATAGCGGATGATCGAGATCGGTAACTAACGATCCAATTGCTTTTTTACATATTACTATCAGGGACACATAGGCATATGAATTTGTACGATTTCAAATCTAATCACGATATATGATTAGAACTAATTATTGTTACAACTTCACAACAATGGGGAGTGTTTGGAAAGGAAGGACATGATAGGTCAATTCGGATAAAGGAAGGGGAGGATTCATTTGAACATTAGGTTACTAAGCCCAATATAAAGGGCATTTATGCATACAACATACATACAAGCCTGAGGAAACGGGGTGTTCCCCGAGAAACGCGTCGCTATTTTGTATGGTCCATGGGGAGATAGTTTGTCATCACCCAGCTGTAATCTGTTATACCATTTGGTATTTTTATTGTGTATAATAAAAAGACTGATTTTATACTTTTACATAAGTCTGGTGTTGGTGTTACTATCCCCATAACAGTAACCTAAGGGCACCATAGCCCTCCCTCCTCCTTCCTCTGCAGTATTTTGGCCGGTTTTTGACACCCAGGAGACAAGCATTCTTTATCGATTTGGGAGACACACAGCCAGCTGGTTTGCTGTTGAAAACCAGCCTGCCTCTACTGGCACAAGAGAGTGCCGCCTCGTTTGTGAGTACCCTTATTCTACTCCTTTACTGGATTTCTGGTTATATTGATCCACACATGTGGCGCCTCTGTTTTTGTTTTTTGTTTTGCATCATAGAATACATCATCCAGTTGGGTGAAGACAGAGAGCAGCCTGTTCAAGTACTGATGGACATTTGAAGAGACTCGCTGGACTTTCCAGATTGGGTTGCATATACCATCTGATTCGTATACATTTTATACTTTTATTTTATATTGTTCATTTTTCACAATTTATTATTTATGTTGGCATACTAGTGTAAAACATTGTCATTTGTATCATTGCCAGCCATTTCCTACATTTTTATTCACCAATATTTTATTATTATCTACACCAGATCCTAGCACCTCCTATAGGAGCCCAGTGATAGTATTATCACGGTGACTCCGGTTCAGTCTTCATTTTATATAAGCAGGGTTTTTCTGACTCGGTCATAAGCCTGTAACTAGAAGGATTTACCACAAGATTTGGCGTAGATAGCTCTATTGGTGTGAATCCAAGGACTACTCATGGAGTAGAGTTAGGATTCCTAGAATTTTTTCTTTTATCCAAGAGGGTTTGATTATCGACAAGTCCTAAAGGTTCAAATCTCGGCCTTATATATTTTGTTACACAAACATCTGGCGGATGTCCCACAATCATTTTGTCAGGCCTTGGTCAGGATCAGGCCTGTGTTCAAACCAGTTACTCCTCCATGGAGTCTTAATTTAGTTCTCAAAGTTCTTCAAGGGGCTCCGTTTGAGCCTATGCATTCCTTAGATAGTAAGTTATCTTGGAAAGTTTTATTTCTTGTTACTCTCCTGCTCGTAAAGTGTCGAGAGCTCTCGGCATTGCAGTATGAGTCTCCTTACCTTATTTTCCATTCAGATAAGGTAGTTGTACGTGCTAAGTTAGGATTTCTTCCTAAGGTTGTTTCTGTTGTTTCTGTTTCAGAACATTAATCAGGAGACTGCTGTTCTATCTTTGTGTCCTAATCCTTCTTCTCAGGGAGAACGTCTTCTGCACAATGTGGACGTGGTCTGTGCTTTAAAATTTTACCTACAGGCGACTAAGGACTTTCGTCAGTCTTCTTCTCTGTTTGTGATTTTCTCAGGAAACGTAAGGGACAGAAAGCTACGGCTACTTCTCTTTCTTTTTGGCTGAAGAGTATCGTACATTTTGCATATGAGGCTGCTGGACAGCAGCCTCCTGAGAGAGTTATGGCTCATTCCACAAGGGCTGTTGCTTCCTCATGGGCATTCAAAAATGAAGTTTCTGTGGATCAGATTTGCAAGGCTGCAACTTGGTCCTCTCGGCTGAGGCCGCTTTTGGGAGAAAGGTTTTTCAAGCAGTGGTGCCTTCAGTTTAGGTTCCCTGTCTTGTACCTACTGTATCATCTTTGTACTCTAGCTTGGGTATTGAATCCCATTAGTAATTAAGATGATCTGTGGACTCATCATGTCATAAAAAAGAAAAGAAAATGTATGCTTACCTGATAAATGTATTTCTTTTTTGACACGATGAGTCCACGGCCTGCCCTGTTCTTGTTAGACAGGTTGTTGGGTATTATAAACTTTAGACACCTCTGCACCTTGGTTTTTCCTTTCTTTCCTTAACTTCGATCGAATGGGAGGGAAGGGAGGAGCTATTTAACAGTTTTGCCTGCTGACCAGGAGGTGAATATCCCATTAGTAATTAAGATTATCTGTGGACTCATCGTGTCAAAAAAGAAATAAATGGGGGGGTGGAGCCTATAGTTGAAGCGGCAGGACGCATTTCTGTGGAGCTCCTGACTCTAAATGTCTTTAACAGCCTTAATTGTATGACAGTTGTTTAAAATAGAGAACATTTATGCTCAGCAATAGTCTGGGATAACTGGAAGTACAAATCCACGTTGAGATTGCTGATCGCCTATGCTCTTCAGCTGTGCCACAAAGGGATCGTTACCTCTATCAAGGCCGACCGTCTGCGTGACCAGGGCTGCCGCATTATACCTCCCCCAGGAAACTGGGTTATAAGGCAGGAGTTTAACACTGCTTTCAAAGATTCTTTAATGGGATGACACCAAGTGAGCTGTACACAAGACATACTTAAACCACAGCTCTATCACATTCACTCAGTACGCAGACAAGATGGCGCCTAACACTGCCCTGACACTTGCAGCCGTGACCCGCTTGTTGGATGAGCACTTAGCGAATATGCTCTATACATGGTCCACTGCATTGGAGGATCTACGGCCAGTCTCAGTGCGAAGTGATAACAATGGAACTGGGGAAACAAAAGGAGGGGATACCACACGTGAGCGCTTTTCAGATCTAGTGGTGCCCTCACGCCAAGACCGAGTTCCGACAAAGATCAGGGACATACCTGCCCCCCAGCAAGCTATCCAGGTTGAGCGGGTTGTGACTGAAGGAGGAGGAGATGGTCCTATAAGTATACCCGACAAGCAAGCCCTGGATCTACTAACTGAGCGCTCTGTAGCGTGGAACGCTGAAGTTACGACACCAATATCACAAGTGCAGGAACAAGCCTGGGCCGTGAACACTATAACTGCTCAAAGGCACATCTGGCAAAATCGGAGTAACTCCACTAAGCATGCAAGAATTACAGTTAAGACCATAACCGCTGACAGGAAGGATTCCTGGATCCCCATCACAGGGTTTGCGATATGGAGAGAAGCTGGGACACTAGTACCACACCTCAGCATAGGCCACCGCATTGAGGATTCTGCAATTGCCCAAAGGAACCACCACTGTTTCTGCAACTCCCCCGCTTCATATCCTCTGATTCTGGTAAAGCTGGGCATTGGGTAAGCTGCGCACACTGGGACCGGTACGAATTTATGCCCATAACTAGGCACATTATAAGCTGATGGACACTGTCCGGGTTAATTTCTGGGACTGTTCTACTCAAACTAACACAACCACGCTTGTTTTCAGTGCACTTCTTATTATTATTGTTATTGTTGTTTTATATTTTATTTTATTTTTTACTTATTACTAAACCCCAACTAGTGAGTTTAGTGTCTTAGGGAGTTGAAACAGACTGTTGGACTACTGATTCCACGAGGACTAAGTTTCTAAGCTTTAGTTGAAAATTCGGAAATCTATCTCATTTACAAACTGCTGTATCTGTGGGGACTATAAATATGTGCACTCATATTAACTGCTAGAACATTGTAGTTTCATAAATGCTGTTCCTGCTAGGTGGTGAAATCAACTTCTTATGTACATGCATAAATATATTGCAATTGTTGGCTATCAAATTAACTCCATCCAGGGTTAAGATCCTAGTACTTCTGACCTAAATTTGTAAATGTGCTGATACTATAGGTGGACAGTGCCTTAATTAGATCGATAGATCTGACAGGCCCTAATATGTATCACAGTGCTAATATATATATATAACTTGGGCTTATGTGTAGACACAAAATGAATATATTGTTAATCTCACATTATAATAATGCTATGTAATTTCAGCAGAGATTATAGCTAATTCCCAGAGGGGAGCCCTATTGTGCATATTTAGGTACCTGATTGTTTGGTAGATATTTTTATATGCCCCTAGGGGTACATTATTCTCTCTTTAAGAGTCACTTCTACACTATATAGCACCCAATACGACTAGGCTGCTAAGCAAGGTTAATAAGATGGCTCCATCCAACAATGTACAGACTAGAGATAACCAGATGTTACACCCGACTATAGTGGAGGGCTCCCTGGTGTTGCTCTTTATGTGTTATTATGCTTATATCTGACCATATTCATGTTACTGTAATAGCTTTTCTTGTTTTGTTTATTTCAAGGTCCAAAAGAAACCGTGCGTTACATTAGAGCACCTCAAATAAGCCATTTAGCTTCCATGGGTCCATGAGTGGCCTGTTGAGCATAGTAGAGGTGTTTTCATTTACTGACTATAAAATATAAAACTGAGGTTTCAGAAGCTCATACTATATTATTTACTTGAAATTATGTGTATTTTGCCATTTTCTTACTGTTGTATTATGTTTTATGAGAAATATGGTATTTATTTCTGCCTGTTTATTGTTATGCAAAACCTCAATAAAAAGATTAAATATAAAAAAAAAAAAAAAAATTTTCAGGTAAGCATAAATTTTCTTATTTCATAATAAACTTTGATATATTTTGCAGTATTTTTTTACTTTTGTCTTTACCTGATAAGTGGTAAGTGTTAGCTAGAATATAGGCCAAGATATAGAAAGAAATTTCTGTTTTTAAAGATATAGTTTCTATTTTTATTTTTAATTAAAATCTTAATCCCAGTCCACATCTTATGATTCAACAAAACAGCACAGTAATTATTTAATTTTTTTCTTTTAATTTAGCTTTTAAGAGAAAATGCATCACTGATTGATGGAGTTGAAGCGTGGCCCGTTATTGGCCAGTTCTCAAGTATAGGGTCCATGGGAACAGACAAGACAAAATGGCTGCACTCAGAATTCCTAGAAAGCCTGACGACATTTGGGAAAGGTGTAAAATCTCTTCAGAAAAAGGATGCACGTCTTCATTTGGTAAACTCATACTATAGCTAAATACAACCTAGGAAATAAGGAGTTCAAAAATATAACTGCGGTAATATTAAAGGACATGGGAGTGACTGTACCATGGTTTATGAATGTGTTATGCCGTGAGCAAAGAACTGTTAATGAAGGTTCTTTTATTTTTATTTTATATATTTATTTAGCGGTAGTAAAACAAAATGTACAGTGGGGTGTGCGGCTGCTTTTTTAATTATTTACGTAAAACATTTAACTACAGATAGTTTTTATAATGCTTGTTTAACTCTTACTATTGTAAAACCATATTAATACTTGTGGATTAATGGACTGTCCTCAGGTTCAGTTTCTGGGAATTATTTCAGATATAGGTTTTTTCATTTTAATATGGGAAGAGTCCACAGCTGCATTCCTTACTTGTTGGAAATACTGAACCTGGCAACTAGGAGGAGGCAAAGACACCCCAGCCAAAGGCTTAAATACCTCCCTCACTTCCTCATAACCCCAGTCATTCTTTGCCTTTCGTCACAGGAGGTTGGCAGAGAAGTGTTAGAAGATTTTGGAGTAGTCTTTTATGGAGGGTAGTACTCTTCGAGATGGGACTAGAGTTTTAAGCAGTCCTGTCAGCCTCTCAGTGAGAGCATGGATGAAAGTTAGAGTCTGGAGATGCAGGGAGAGTCTTTCTGCAAAACCATCCCGACTCATATTAACAGCTCCATAGGCAATCCGCGTTGACGAGTTTCGCTGCCTGCTTTCTTCACTCAAGTCCATGTCAGAAGCGGTGCTACTATCTGTCTCACTTGAAGGGCCGTGTTCCTGTCCCATGGCGTAGATTTTGATAAGATCTATCATATATTATATATGTATGATAACGCAAGAAGACAGGGTCACAGTGCGACTCCTTTTATCTGTATAGAATCAAGGGTTAATATCACCTTAGGGGTATTATTGAACAGAGGGGAATAATCTTATATGTTTATTTGATTTTATGCTGCTTTTATGTGTGAGATGTTATGGACTCATAGGCTGTTATGGAATATACAAGTTTCACTTTCACTTTGAGAGTCATGCAGCTTACAAGCTTGCCACACTTTCTCATAGCAGGGACGGTCCTGCATTTTGCACCATGTGATTCATTCCCTTTTTCCTGACCAGGTGTCTATCAGAGAGGAGTCATAAATCTCTGTACTGTCTGGGTCATAGGAGGTGGTGAGTGGGCATTGGGGTATAAGGGTGCCATTTTTTTTAATACAATAAGATGTTTTATTTCTCTAGTTCTCCAGTTATTGCACTAGCGATGGAGGACTCTGTTACTTTAGAGGGCACTCCCTCTATTCCTAATGAGTAATTCATGTTTATGTAGTGAGGAGGCCTTAGTTCAGCCCTCTCAATTATGTTCCATATGCCTTGATAATATCAAACATGTATGATACCATGGAACTGTCCACCTCTGAGGAGTTGTTGTCCAGTGAGGTGCGTACCCTACATTCTTATAGCTCTACACATGCAGTTTTCCTGTATCATTGCTAATCCTCCATCTGGAGGGGGCCTTTTTTCACGAGACGTTACTGCGCAGTTCAGACGGCAGTGTCTGCGGCCTTTAATGCTTTACCTCACCTTGCTAAACGCAAGCGAAAGGTTACATATTGCACTCCTTCCCAGAGTACATCAGATAATTTATTAGATTTAAATGAGGGTTATCCGAGGATAAGTTCTTTCTGAGATTTCAGAGTATGAACATTCTAGGTCGGAGTCTGCTGTCTCTATACATCCGGCTGCGGAGGAACCAGACTTTAGTTTAGGAATATGCGCTTTCTTCTAAAGGAAGTTTTTGGCAAATTCAGAGGTTCCAGAGGTCAAATTGTCTAATGAACCTTTAATTCCTAAATTGGATAGAGTTTGAGGACAGGTTGGTACCTTATCCTTCCCTGCTCCTGTTAGATGGCGAACATTATTTAAGAATGAATGGGACAGGACTGGATTCCTTTTCCCCCTCTTCTCCCTTTAACAAATTGTCCCCGGTCCTGGACTCTCAATGGAGTTGTGAGGTTCAGTCCCTAAATGGGATGGCGTTATCTTCACCCTTGCTAAATGTACTACTATCCCGCTTGAGGATAGTTCTTCGTTTGAAGAGCCCATGGATAAAAGATGGAAACTCTGTTAAGAAAGGCTCTGGCTGAAGTTATGGTCTGTGGATATGACTTCTAAGTCTAGACTTCTTCCCTCCCTTTAAGGGAATGATTTTGTCTGGTCCAGGCCTGGACTCAATTATCTCCACGGTCATAGGGGGCAAGGGTGCCCTCCTACTGCAAGAGTATATGAACTAATCTAAGGGACGATTTTCGTTCCTTTCATTCTGATAAAACACATGTCAGCAGTCCTCCACTAAGCCAGAGCAAACCAAGAGCTCTTGGAAGCCGGCTCAGTCCTGGAAAAAATCCAAGTAGAGCAAGAAGCCCGTCGAGTCTAAGTTGGCATGAATGGGCGGTCCCCGGTCCTCTTCTGGATCGTGTAGGGGGCAGTATGTCGCTCTTTTCAGTCGCTTGATTCAGGGACATGCAGGATCCATGGGTCCTGGAGGTCATAGCTCAGGGTTACAAGATAGGTTTTAAGGCTCAGCCACCCTAGGGCAGATTCCTCCTGTCTTCCTGACCAGAAAGGAGGGAAGCCTTTCTGGAGTGTGTACAGGATCTGTCCTCTAGGAGTTATTGTCCTGGTGCCTATCGCAGTGAGAGGTTTGGGATACTATTCAAACCTTTTTGTGGTTCCTAAAAAGGAGGGAACTTTCCGTCCAATTCTGGACCTAAAGTGCTTAAGCAGATTTTTTAATGTCCCCTCGTTTAAGATGGAGACAATAAGGTCCATTCTTCCCCTTCTTTGAGAGGGGAAGCTTATGACCACGATAGATCTGAAGGATTCTCCCTTCTCGTACCAATCCTCAAGGACTACTTCCAGTTCCTAAGGTTTGCATTCCTGGACCAGCACTTCCATTTATTGCCCTTCCGTGTGGTCTAGCTAAAGATATTTTTCAAAGAGTGGATCATTCAGAATATCTCCTCTGCCTTTTTCAATCCCATGGATGGCGGATAATCTAGAGAGAGTTCTCTTGTATCAAGTACCAGGGTAGAATTCTCTGGTACTATAATAGTCTCCATAGACATGAGGATATTTCTAACAGACCAGAGACGTTGCAAGCTAGCTTCAACATGTCTTGCCCTCCTGATCTCCTTTAGACCATATGTGGCTTGGTGTATGGAGGTGATTGGTCTCATGGTGTCCAGCTTGGACATAATTTCCTTTGCCAGGTTTCACCTCAGACTGTTGCAACTGAGCATGCTGAACTAGTGGAACGGCGATCATTCAGATCTGCCTCAAAAGATTTCTCTGGACAACCAATTGGGGGGAATTGCTCTCTTGGTGGTTTTGTCCTGATCACTTGTCCTGAGGGACGTCCGTCTCAAGACCATCCTGGTTGAATGTGACTACGGTTGCAAGTCTGTCAGGATGGGGAGCTGTTTGGGGTGTGCCAGGAAGGCACAGGGTCTCTGGTCTCAGGAGGTAAAGCTCCCTCCTGACCTCATTTTGGATCTTCGGGCAATATACAATGCTCTGAAGGCTTAGCCCCTGCTGGGTTCGTCCCAGTTAATCAGATTCCAATCAAACAATATATCCTCGTTGGCTTACATCAACCATCAGGGGGGAACGAGAAGCTCCCTAGTTTTGAGGGAAGTATCTCAGATTCTGGTGGGGAGACCCGCATTTGTTCGCTGTCAGCTATCCATATTCCGAGTGTGGACAATTGGGAAGCGGATTTCCTCAGCAGACAATACTTTCATCCGGGAGAATGGTCTCCATCCCAAGTGTTTGTAGAAATTGTAAGAGGAAGATCTTATAACGTCTGAATACCAAGCTACCCAGATAGGGGTCGAGGTACAGGGATCCTCAGGCGGAGCTAAGAGATGCATTTGCAGTGCCTTGGAGGTTCAATCCAATTTATCCTTTTCGACCGTTCACACTACTTACTAGTGTAGTGGCTCGAGTGAAGCAGGCGTCAGTGATACTGACTGCTCCGTCTTGGCCGCGAAGGATATGGTTTGCGGATCTAGTGGGGATGTCATAATCTCCTCCGTGGAAGTAACCTTGTTGCATGGATCTGCTGACCAAGGTCTCTTTGTTCATCAATGTCTAGATTCTCTGAGGCTGACTGTGTGGCGATTGAACGCTTAGTCCTAGCCAAGAGAGGGTTTTCTGAGAGTTATTTTTACTCTCATTCAAGCTTGTAAGCTGGTTGCTCGTTGCATCTATCATAAGGTGTGGAGGACCTACTTATTCTGTTCTCCAGGATGAACTGGAGAAGGGCTTTTCTGCAAGTCCCCTGAAGGGACAGTTTTCGGCCCTGTCTGTGTTACTGCACAAGAGGTTTGCAGAGCTTCCAGATGTGCAGCCATTTGTTAAGGTTCTGATAGGATCAGACCTGTGTTTAGATCTAAGGCTCCTCCTTGGAGTTTAAATCTTGTCCTTAAGGTTTTGCATCGGGCTCCGTTGGAGCCTATGCATGAAGTAGACATTAAATTGTTGTCTTGGAAGGTTCTTTTTCTTCTGGCTATTGCTTCTGCGCGCAGAGTATCTGTGATTGCTGCCTTGCAATGTGTCCCTCCATATCTGGCTTTTCATGCTGATAAGGCTGTTCTACGAACCAAGTTAGGTTTTCTTCCTAAGGTTGTGTCAATTCACAACATCAATCAAGAGATGTGGTTCCTTTCTTATGTCCTAATCCTTCTTCATTGAAGGAACGTTTACAACATATTTATGGATGTGGTTTGTGCCTTGAAGTTCTATCTTCGGGCCACAAAGGAATTTAGACAAACCTCTTCTTCTGTTTGTTCTCTTTTCCGGGAAGTGTAGGGGTCAGAGGGCCTCTTCGACTTCCTTATCTTTTTGTCTGAGGAGTGTCATCCGCTTAGCATAGAAATGGCGGTACATAAGACTCCTTTGAGGATTACGGCTCATTCTACGAGAGCAGTGGTTTCCTCTTGGGCCTTCAAAACTGAGGCCTCTATGGATCAGATTTGTAAGGCGGCTACCTGACTCTCCTTACATACTTTTTCCAAAATTTTACAAGTTTGATGTTTTTGCTTCTGCTGAAGCAGCCTTTGGGGGAGAGGTTTTGCATGCTGTGGTGCCCTCAGATTAGGGTCTGCCTCTCTTTTTTTCCTCCGGTTAGCATTCCGTGTACTCTAGAGCTTGGGTATATGTTTCCCACAAGTAAGGAATGCAGCTGTGGACTCTTTCCATATTAAGTCCACAGCTCCCGCCCATGTTCTCCTATGGGCGGCCCTAAATTTGAATTGTTTTCTTCTGGCACCTTTTTCACCCTGTTCCTTGTTCCCTCGGCAGAATTACTGGGGTTATGAGGAAGTGGGGGAGTTTTTTTTTTTTTAAATTATATTTTTATTGAGGTTGTGAAAGACATTACATAAGATATTCACACAGAAGCAAAAATAACAATATGATAATGCATACACTCTTAGTACAAAGACATAACATTGCAGTGCAATAAAAACTCCAGACATGAAATCCGTAAATCTTTGACAAAGTATAAACACTGTGCCTGTATAGAATATAACTTAAACTATTATTCTACCAACCTGGAAGATGATATTACGATATCGATGTAATAGATGGAAGTGGTAGTCTTAAGTAATTCAAACTAGTATGTCTGTTGTGGTTTTGTGGATGGTTTAATGGAACCTCAGTTTTGTGTTATATGGAGAAGAGGAATAGACCCCTCATTGCTATAACGAATATTTATTAGGTTATCTAGGAATGGAGCAAGGGGGGGGTTAGCTTTTTTTTAATTTTTTGGGGAGGGGAAATGCAGCGGGCAAGAGCCGCTCGAGATGGGGGAAGGGGGGAACGGAGTTAGTTATGATGCTAGACTAGTAACTTTTGGGCCTTTAAACTATGTGAGTGCAAAGCAAGCCAGTATATTTCCTTATCAGGGTAAGGTAATTTCTATATGGTGGTGGAGGGCTGAGCAAGTAACAGGTAACAGCTAATGGGCCACCATTGTCAGAGAGGTGCATAACAGGGCTAAAAGAATGAACTGACTATTTTAAAGCTTGCTGGGTATAAGGAGTTTGCTATACGAAGATGAGGAAGGGAAGCAATTTTTGTATGCATTTACGGATTAGTGTAATAATAGAAATTGTGACGTAAAAAGAAAGTAACTCTACATGATCATTCCAGAGGGTGCTATAGAGACTGTATTGGTACATTGTAGTGTTGAACATGTCCCGAAGATCTGTATTATATAGGAGATGAGGTTTTCTAAAGCTTACAGAGCTGATAGTCCCCAGTTATCGTGCGGTAATTGAAATTTGGCAGTAAAAACATGAATCAGAGCTATATGCTGCACTGAGGATTCGAGTGGTGCCTAAGCGTTCTGAACTACCTTTATTCCTTCGCAACATAGAAACTAGCAGCAATAATATATTAGGGCACTTAGTACGAAGATAATACAGCTGCAGTCTCAGTGATATACACATTCAAATTGCTAATAACTATATTGGATCATACGTGTACACTTACGACGGGGCATTATCAGAGTTATAAGCAGTTATACAAATATAATTTATACATAGCAAAGTGCAGCCAAAACAACCCTATTTACATGTTGTAACAGTAGTCCTCACTGCATATTTGGCAACCTTTACACCACTCTTTATCATGTAATAGGGGAATTAAATAAAAAGGCTGCTATCTCAATTAGCTCTCATTAAACCAGCTATATATTATGTATAATAAATCTTGTCTAACAGATTTTATAACACCATACAATATCTAAATAAGCAATTGGTTAAAAACTTAGAAGTGAAATAACATGATCATCTAACGTTTTTTTTTTAAACCAAACGAGCTTGAGCTACTACAGGAACTTTTAAAACCTGCAAAAAAGGGAGAGATAGAGTCTCAGTCTTAGATCTGTTTTTTTAGAGATGGGATGATGCTGGGGATTTTACCCAATGCCCAATCTACAGCAGAACATGGTCAGGATGGCTCCGGAGACTCTCACCCCTAGGACAAGTAGTTGTTTCTGTCTTCTTGGGACTGTGGAGGGTCTCATGTAGTGTATAACTGTCAGGAGGCTCAGGGGACACCGCAACTGCATTGACATTAAGAAGCCCTCGTATAGCAACAGGACGAGTATAGTTGAGTCGGTAGGAGTTAAAGGGACACTGAACCCAAATTTTTTTCTTTCATGATTCAGATAGAGCATGCAATTTTAAGCCACTTTCTAATTTATTCCTATTATCAATTTTTCTTCGTTCTCTTGCTATCATTATTTTATAAAGAAGACATCTAAGTTTTTTTTTTTAATTCAGAACTATGGACAGCACTTTTTTATTGGTGGATGAGTTTATCCACCAATCAGCAAGAACAACCCAGGTTGATCACCAAAAATAGGCCGGCATCTAAACTTACTTTCTTGCATTTCAAATAAAGATACCAAGAGAATGAAGAAAATTTGATAATAGGAGTAAATTAGAAAGTTGCTTAAAATGTCATGCTCTATCTGAATCACGAAAGAAATTTTTTGGGTACCGTGTCCCTTTAAGGCTGAAAACCTGCAATGTTTTAGACTTGATTCTGCAGCTGTGATCCATCTACTGTCTCGACTGGCCCAAGCATCTGAGTAGGAGCCAAAGAACACATGGGCTATATCTAGGGGTATGTTAGCTTCGGAATTCAGCTCACTTTTACACTGAATCTGGTGTCCCCCAGCGATCGGCCGCATCGCCGGAAGGCCAGATGACAGTTTCATTGAATCCATCGAAAAGCCACTACCAGCACTTGACTCTGATTTGCAACCTGGACACATCTTCACCCGGTCCTGCAAGGTAGGACTGACATGTTGTTTATCTGTGGGAGTTAGTTCCTCCAGAACTCTCGCTGGCGGCTTGTCTCTTGCTATTGCATCACACAGTCTGGAGGAAGCCTGTGCCAACAAATATTCCGTGTCTCCTGTGGATGTAGCGCTCCGTTTATCGTTGAGGATTGTCGGAAGATGGGTCAAACTGTCTCTCCTTCTTGTTGGCCAGTAGTCGTAGCAAATCCACTACTGTGACAGCCATCATGAGGTTTGACTGGATATCCTGGTTGCCGATTAAATGCTTTGCTCCCCTGCAAAACTCGGGTGTCCAGCCTTAATGATCGCTGATCATGTAGTATGTATCTCACGGTATACTTGGGGACCGGGGAGTAGGCAGAGTAAATTTGCTGCAATTTTCAGTCACGATCTGTCAGCTTAGGGCACTGAGCTCCACGTAGTCTGCAAAATGGCAGGACCTTAGATGGGTTGTATGAGCTGTAGGTGATAGAAGAAAGCTCTGTGCAGGCAAGTTTAGATCCCTTCTTCTCCACCGGGTCTTGTAGTACTGAGCTCCATAGCATTAGAGACTAATTTTGCAAATTCTTGGGCGATACTGAGTGGTCTAGTTAATAATTAAAGATAATATATGAGCAGAGCTCCCTCAATGTGCCGTGGGGGAGGTATTTAAACCTTTGGCTGGGGTGTCTTTGCCTCCTCCTGGTGGCCAGGTTCAGTATTTCCCACAAGTAAGTAATGCAGCTGTGGACTTTTCCCATATAGATGTAAATGAAATTATCATGTAAGCATAATTTATGTTTTCCATAATATTTCAGCCAAAGGCATCTTTGCAAGAAATCTCTTACATGTGTTAATACCTTGTGATTGGTGATGTTAGAAATGCCGGTAAGAAAGGGTTGTCTCAGAGATTTGTTCAATATCAATTTGCTTTTTTACAACTTGGAGGCTGAGCAGATGCAGATATGATAATTTTATGGATTGAGTCGTTGTTACTTAAATGGACCGGTACTGCTGAGTGTCATTTGGCAAAATTTTCCACCATGGCTGTGGTTTACATTATAAGTTCATGCTACACCTCTGCCCTGCTGTTCTCAACTTTTCTAAAGAGGAATACTGTTTAACTCTTCTACCATAAGCTTCCAAATTTCCCAAAATACTGGGGAGAGAAAAACAACATCACTAGTAAGCTCCGATCTTGGCGGGGGGGGGGGGTGGGCTGTATTTAAAGTATGTTTACAAAACATATAGAAAACAAGAAATTCCAAAGCACCAACCTTAGACACCAGGATATTGTAAAAAGTAAGCCTTTATTCCAAAAAAGTAAAAACGTGCTAAATAGCATGAACGAAATGTAGCAGAGGAAGTGAAGCCATGCTCCCAGCAGACCTGTTTCGTGCCCAATGCACTTGTTCACTGCATATGGAAGCCACAGCCTCTTCCGACTTTTATTCATATTTTCATTTAAAGGTACATACCCTTATTTGTTAGATACTTCCTATGCTATCAATATATACAAAGGGAGAACATTTATATCTCTATCTACAAAATATAGGTTAGAATGATGAGGATACACAAATATGAGTGTCTACCATCCACATAGAGTATCATAAATTCATTTTAAAATTTAATTAATAATGATTTGTCAAGAAAAGGGGCCATTTAAATGTATATCCCTATTTTCTATGCCATATTATTTTTTGGACTTTGTAGCAATCATATGTGTGCATGATTCCAATATACTACTATTATATTGTGTACTGTTGTTAATTCCTATGTTTAATTAACACGTATATCCCATTTTTAAATATCTTAAAGAGTTACCGTATATCTCTTAATAGGGTGTTGAAGTTAAAGCAAAAAATGGTTTCTGTGCAGCAACACTTCAAACAATGCATATGTAAATTATGTTAAACATTACATTCACTAGATTTCTGAACGCATTTGTTTTAGTGCGGTTGCAATATTCAGAACAGTGAGAACTTATGTCACAATAAATAAAGCTAAAAAGTGTGGCTACTGTCTTCTATGAAATATTAATATTACGAGCACGAAATCTTCTTCATAAAAAGGGGAAAAAAATTCCAAAAGAAAAACACAATTTTTAAAAACAATATAATACTTAAAATATATTATAGCATTAAAAATGCAATACATATAAATAAAACATTTTATATACATGTATAATATACCTACAATCCCCCCAGCTCATATAGGTATATTACCGATGTCCTAGTTTCACTATTGTATTATAACAGGAGGGTTTGAGTTTCAGTTGATATATGTACATTTTATTGCCATACAATTATGTGCAAAGGGATCATTTACATTACACCTTCAATGTTCTGTAGGTAGTGATGCTGCTTTGAAAATATCGCCAGTGCCACCCGCAGAGATGTGTAGTAAAATGTCTCTCAGCGAGACTGCCTTTAAACACTGATTAATAGCCCTTTTAGAAATTTCACAGGCAATGTCATACCCGTGACAGATCCCTTTTGAATATATCAACACTTTGATGATAGTTTCATCAGAAGTGTTTAACATAAAGTGCAATGAGTCTTGCGTAAGATCTGCTGATTAAACACACTTTAAAGCATCCGACAATCATAACACCTCATTGGATATTAGCTCAGTAACAATGCTATGCAAAGCTACAGTACTAGATCCGTCTTACAAATTTCTTTACAGGGTTGAAATTTGAGCCAGACTTGCTCACATCTCAAGCAATGCTTGCTTTACACCCTGTGCAGTGTGCTGCTGAGTCAGTCTCTTCCCTATATACATCACAACTGACTGGCTGGGGATCAGCCTGGCTTAAAGTCTTTATGGCAATACATACATAGCAAATGCCAGCAACTGTCAAAATATCATTTGTTGAAAAGCAAACCTAGGTAGGTTCAGGAACAGCTACTAGCTGGTAATTGTTGGCTGCACATATATGCCTCTTGTCATTGGTTCACCCGATGTGTGCAGCTAACATACCAGTATTGCATTGCTGCTTCTTCAGCAAAGGATAACAAAACTGTGAAGCCCATTTATAACATAAAAATGTTGTGATTCGTGTCCCTTTAAGGGGATATTAACGTAACTACCTTGTGTGGAAATTTTTCTTTTTTCTTTTAATGATTCTCAATCTGTTCTATTCAACAGCTGAACTATAGGATTTATCCTTTTCAGCCAGTGACCAATCTGTCCCTAATAATGAGTTAACAAATATCCACTTCCCGATTTAAAATAAATAAATAAGCGTTAGCTGAAAAGGGCATATAAACTCATTTATGCAGCAGAAATTATTCACTACATTGCAACAAACTGTGCATAAGAAATGTTATAAAATATTCACATTATGACTTGGGGGGAATGGATGCACAACAAGTTTCAGAGTTAAATTACAGGAAACACAGGAAAGATAATGCATTGTATAATTAAATTATTTAGGCGCAAGAATGCAAGCAGTGTGGAGCGCTAACATTCCTGGAATGCCGACATCCATCCTCAACGAAGCTGCAAGAAGTCCTCAACAAAGCCGGTAGAAGTCTTCATCCAAGCCGGCAGAAGTGGTCTTCCAGACTTGGCAGAATTCTATCAGCCAATCGGAATCTAAGGGACACCATCTTGGATGACGTCATTTAAAGGAACTTCCATTCGTCGGGAGTCATCGTAAGAAGAGGATGCTCCACGCCGGATGTCTTGAAGATGGAGCTGCTCCGCGCCAGATGGATTAAGATAGAAGATGCCATCTGGATGAAGACTTCTGTTCATCTGGAGGACCACTTCTGCCGGCTTGGATGAAGACTTCTCCCGTTTTCGTTGAGGACTTCTTGCCGCTTCGCTGAGGACTTCTCCCGGCTTCGTTGAGGATGGATGTCTGCTCTTCAAAACTGTAAGTGGATCTTCGGGGGTTAGTGTTAGTTTTTTTTTAAGTGTTTATTGGGTGGGTTTTATTTTTAGGTTAGGATTTGGGCAGCAATAGAGCTAAATGCCCTTTTAAGGGCAATGCCCATCCAAATGCCCTTTTCAGGGCAATGGGGAGCTTAGGTTTTTTTAGTTAGGGTTTTATTTGGGGGGTTTGGTTGTGTGGGTAGTGGGTTTTACTGTTGGGGGATGTTTGTATTTTTTTTTACAGGTAAAAGAGCTGATTTCTTTGGGGCAATGCCCCACAAAAGGCCCTTTTAAGGGCTATTGGTAGTTTAGTTTAGGTTAGGGTTTATTTTTATTTTGGGTGGGCTTTTTATTTTGATAGGACTATTAGAATAGGGGTAATTAGTTTAAATATCTTGTAATTTGTTTTTTATTTTGAGTAATTTAGTGTTTGTTTTTGTAATTTAGGTAATTTTATTTAATTTTGTTAATTTATTTAATTGTAGTGTAAAGTTAGGTGTTAGTGTAAGGCAGGTAACATTTTATTTTACAGGTAAATTTGTATTTATTTTTGCTAGGTAGTTATTAAATAGTTAATAACTATTTAGTAACTATTCTACCTAGATAAAATAAATACAAACTTGCCTGTAAAATAAAAATAAAACCTAAGCTAGATACAATGTAACTATTAGTTATATTGTATCTAGCTTAGGGTTTATTTTATAGGTAAGTATTTATTTTTAAATAGGTATTATTTAGTTCTTAATAGTAGGTTTGAATTAGATTTAATTTAATTAGATTTAAGTTAGGGGGTGTTAGGGTTAAATTTAGGGTTAGGGGTTAATAACTTTAGTATAGTGGCGGCAACATTGGGGGCAGCAGTTTAGGGGTTAATAGCAGTAATGTAGGTGGCGGCGAAGTTAGGGACGGCAGATTAGGGGTTAATACTATTTAACTAGTGTTTGCGAGGTGGGAGTACGGCGGTTTAGGGGTTAATATGTCTATTATAGTGGCGGCGATGTCCGGAGCGGCAGATTAGGGGTTAATAAATATAATGTAGGTGTTGGGGTGACAGATTAAGGGTTAATAAGTGTAAGATTAGGGGTGTTTAGACTCGGGGTTCATGTTAGGGTGTTAGGTGTAAACATAAATTTTGTTTTCCCATAGGAATCAATGGGGCTGCGTTACAGAGCTTTACACTGCTTTTTTGCAGGTGTTAGACTTTTTTTCAGCCGGCTCTCCCCATTGATGTCTATGGGGAAATCGTGCACGAGCACGTATAACCAACTCACCGCTAACTTAAGCAGTGCTGGTATTGGAGTGCGGTATGGAGCCCAGTTTTGCTCTACGCTCACTTCTTGTCTTTTAACGCCGGATTTTAAAAAACCTGTAATACCAGCGCTGTAGGTAAGTGAGCGGTGACAATAATGTGCAAGTTAGCACCGCACCCCTCTTACCGCAAAACTCGTAATCTGTCCGTTAATTTTTTACATAGATATGTTCAAGTGATATTTTCCTGTCAACTTTTTTTTATAATTATGCTGCATTAATCTGAAGTGATTTAGTATATGGGTATTGTGTCCTTTAACTGATGGACAAAATGAGTGCACTTCTACCAATTCCCAATGAAAGTATAGACTGCAATCTTTATGTATCAGGTACCTTAAATGTTTTGGTTAAAGGGATAGGAAAATCCCAAAATTTTCTTTCATTATTTGGATAGAACATACAATTTTAAACAACTTTACAGTTTGCTTCTATCGTCAAATTTGCTTCATTCTCTTGTTATCCTTTGCTGACAGAATAGCATTGCACTACGGGCAGATAGATGAACACATCTAGTTAGCCAATCACAAAAGACAAATGTGTGTAGGCACCAATCAGCAGCTAGCTCCCATTAGTGCAAGATTTGTGAGAATGAAGCACATTTGAAAATAGAAGAGAATTTAAAAGTGTCTTAAAATTACATTCTCTATCTGAATCATGCGAGTTTAATTTTAACTTTCCTATCCTTTTAAACATTTCACTTTGGTTAAATGCATTTTAACCAACAATAAATGAGCAAACCAATGCATTATTGTTTGCTAAAGGCTGCACTCATTACCGGTTGTGCTCATCTTGAAATATAGGCCATTTGGGGTAACTTCATTTTTTATTTCACTGTCCCAATAAATATTTTTATCAGTGTTCTCTCATATGAGCAATATATTTTTGAAGTTTAATGTCTTTTATAGTAAAATTATTTTTATGTTTTGCCATTCATAAGAGACTACCTTTTCAAGTAATTAGTAATTGTATTGTTATATAAAAAGTAGAGAAAATAAATGCAATATCGTAGGGCAAATAAAGTAGTATGCCATTCATTAAACCTTAAGTTTTTTTACATTTTCTTTGATAATTAATTTTGCAGCTATTTAAAGCAAACAAACAGTGAAGAAACAAAAGAAAAAATAATAGAATTTATTTTAATGGAATTTGAAACTCTTTGAGTTGTAAATGTAAATTTTTTTAAAAATTTTGCACTCTATTTTGATCTGCCTTTGTTTAGTTTAACTCTAAAAATTGTGGTTTTTCCAAATCGTATGACAAGAGGAAGTACATACTCTGTCTTCACAAGACTAACTCTGCTATATTCTACACAGCTATTGTTTCATCATTGTAGCTCATCTATATCTGTCTTTACCTGGCAGAGGAGATAGGACGCATTAAAAAGGTCTGTAGCTTAAGTCTCACCCCTGCAAAAGCCCACACTCTTGATACCACCATGTATAGTGTTAATGACTTTGCAGTCATTGTACCCCTTGGATGCCAGTAACATTCAAATCAATGTCATTAAAATTATTGCTACTAATATATGTAAGCAGCAGTGATTTGATCCCCTTGACTGACCCTCATTTCTCTCTGCTAACACTTGTAAAAAAATTAGACATTTTAGTGTCCAGTATTTTTGTAAAGATTTTACTGGACAGCCTGCTAAAATACTGGACTGTCCGGTTGAATACTGGATACTTAACAGCCCTACCTATTATTATTGTTATTATACTTTATTAAGCGTCAACAAATTCTGCAGTGCTGTCCGTGGATACAAATGATAAAAGTACAACGGTGATACAATACAAAACAATGTACATTCAAAAACATTAGATTTGTTATGCAGACCTTTTGCAATGCATTTCATTGCTGATATACAGTATATTGTGTGTATGTATAAAGAAAATGTGTTTTGTCTTCCTTTCTAAAAGGGGCATTAAACAGTGAATACATTTTACATATCATGATATATTTAAAGCAATGGTTAGCTTGAGAACATTACCATACAATGGATTCCAGCGTGTTTAAAACTTTGGTTTTCTTTATCTAATTTATTATTTTTTTATGGATGACAGAACATGGGTTTTCAGGTATGTGTCTTTGTGTGTTTTGCTTGTGATAGTCTTTTTTCTTCTTCCCTCAATTGTTTCCCTGCTTGTGTCGTTAATCTCAGAGAAAGTCAAAGTGCCCAGAGGGGACAAAAATGCAGTCACAAAATATAACATATCAAACTAATGTGCTGGGAGACAAAGAAAACATCTGACTCTTGCTCTGAGCGCTTTACAAGAATAAATGCTTACATTTACTTCTACTAATATGGGTATATGTGCCAAAGGATTGACTGACAGGTCAGCTGTTCATATAAATAATATATTTCTTAAGTGTGTAATGAATCTATGGATTTTGATATAAATGTTTAGGGACATGTGGGTACATTCAATAAGCCCACTGTGCAGCTTATTGTTACAGTAACTAGTTACCCTGGCAATAAGATCATATTTAGCATATTCTCTTGGTATCCTTTGAAATGTCTCTGTATGCATTTCTGGGAGCTAGCTGCTTATTGGTGGCTACACGTATATGCCTTAAACAGAACAACAAAGATTGTTTTGGGGTTTTTTAACTTAAAAAATAGGAATGTGAAAAATAATATGTTGTGGCTCAGACAGTGCATGTAATTTAAGAGACTTTTCAGTTTACTTCTATTATCAAGTTTACTTTATTCTCTTGATATTCTTTGTTGAAAAGCATACCTAGGTAGGCTCAGCGGCCGCAATGTTATTATGGGAGCAAGAATGTAATCTTTTTGCAGGGGTTAAACACATAGTTATATGCAAGCAGCAGTGCAATAATAAAATGCTCTTACATACTAGAGCATTTTCTTTTTGTACTTTTACATCACTTTAACTACGTGGTGAATTCCTTTGCAGTGATATACAAGCAATAGTGCAATAAAACTATGCTTTAACTCATTAGAGCAGGGGTAGAGATATCTGATAACAATTTAGGAGCCAGTAAGACTATTGAGGAGCCAGACTCACTATTAGGAGCCAGACAGTGGTATTTGAATATAGATATAGGTAGTTTAACCCAAAAAGTTAGGAGCCAGGGGTAAAATTCTAGGATCCAGTGGCTCCCTGGTTCTTGGGTTTGTCGAGCACTGCGTTAGAGCATTATTTTGCACTTTTATATCAATTAAAATTGATATAATCAGTATAGGTAACAAAATAAAAATGTTGTGATATTTCCCTTTGTAGGACACTAACAGACATTTTATTTATTGGAATATATATCTAAAAGATATTTATAAGTCTATAATTAGTGTCTGTAATCTATGGCAATGATGAAACTGGATCCATAACAGTGTATTACCATAAGGGTATATTACTGCATAGCAGAATATGGCAGGTTTAGGAAGGGACAATAAATTCATTCTGTCACTATCTTATTTGTTTTTAGGCAAGTGTTGTATTTTAATAATAAATGTGTTAGAATCCTCTCACAAAGTAAAAAAAAAAAAAAAAAAAATCACATTTTTTATTTTTAAAATGGACACCATACCCTATATAAAAAAAACACTTAACCACTGTGTTTTATTCTTTTCACTTTTCAAACACCGTATCGGTAAATGTCCCAAATCTTTATGCTGCATTAAGAAGATAATGTTTGTCTAATAGGAACAGTAAATTAACCTTTCATGATTCAGATAGAGCATGCAATTTTAAACAACTTTCCAGTTTACTTTGTTTTTTTGCATCTTTTGTTGAAGAGTAGGTTCAGGAGCAGCAATGCACTACTGGGAGCTAGCTGATCAGGTCTGGTGAGACAATAACAAGATGCTTATATGTGCAGTCACCAATGACCAGATAGCTCCCAGCAGGTATGCTTTTCAACAAAGGATGCCAAGAGAACAAACCTGATCATAGAAGCAAATTGCAAAGTTGTTTAAAACAGTCATTCTCTATTTGAAACGTGAAAGTGTAATTTTGACTTTGCTGTCTCTTTAAGACATCAATACTTTTATTAAAGCACACGTGTAACAAGTGTCAGACTGTAGTGAGCTTTAAGATCAGCGAAGGAATGTAATGAAGTTTCTGTCTATGTGAATGCTACTGTTGGGATGAACTAAGAAAACGAAATCACAGCAGTCAATGTTGCATTTACCTTTCTTTCATGTAATTGGCAAGAGTCCATGAGCTAGTGACGTATGGGATATACAATCCTACCAGGAGGGGCAAAGTTTCCCAAACCTCAAAATGCCTATAAATACACCCCTCACCACACCCACAATTCAGTTTTACAAACTTTGCATCCTATGGAGGTGGTGAAGTAAGTGTGTGCTAAGATTTCTACGTTGATATGCGCTTCTCAGCATTTTGAAGCCCGGTTCCTCTCTGAGTACAGTGAATGTCAGAGATATGTAAAGGGAGTATCACCTATTGAATGCAATGGTTTTCCTCACGGGAGATCTATTTCATAGGTTCTCTGTTATCGGTCGTAGAGATTCATCTCCTACCTCGCTTTTCAGATCGACGATATACTCTCATATTCCATTACCTTTACTGATAACCGTTTCAGTACTGGTTTGGTTATCTGCTATATGTGGATGGGTGTCTTTCGGTAAGTATGTTTTTATTACTTAAGACACCCTCAGCTATGGTTTGACACTTTATGCATTAATATAAAGTTCTAAAAATATGTATTGTACTTATATTTGAATTCAGAACGAAGTAGTCACACTGCAAGAGTTCATATTCAAGAAGTAAAGTCCATACAATAAGATAAATCTTCACCAGGACCTATATAGGCATACAATAGCGCTATCCTTTGCTTCCCCCCCTACCTCGGTACAAAGAAGTATGAATTAATACCTTGACAGCTGATCGATATAGGCGCAAGGAGGATACCAGGGCTGTAAGTTTCTCTGCCCGACTGTAACTTTTCCTCCACCTGCCGTTGCACAGCTGATTCGGCTTGTTCCCAAGGGCATGCTCCCAGCGTGTACCTCCGTGATCCGGAAGAGAGGCTCCACTGACGTCCATGATGACGTGTATGCGGGGGGGCGGAGTCCAAGGTAGGAAGCAAGGTACCTGGGCTGACTGAAGTAGAACCCGACCAGGTGGGTATAACAGCGGTTCCAAAGCTGGTAGTAGCAGAAGTAAATTAGAGATGTGAGCCGCTGTATGGTAAAATTCAAAATCTTTATTCCATCAGATTAAAAGTGGGAGGCATCCCAGAACAAAAGTAAGCAACACACAGCTTACCATACAGCGGCTCACATCTCTAATTTACTTGTACTTATATTTACCATGAGTCAGGTTTAGTATTTCCTTTTGCAGACTGTCAGTTTCATATTTGGGGAAAAACATATTTAGGTAATATTTTTCTTACCTGGGGTTTAGTCTTTTTTTTCCTTTTAATTTTGTGGGCAAAATTAGGCCCACGAGGGCGCAAAATGCCAAAGTTTATTGCGTCATTCTTGGCGCGAGAATTTTTTGGTGCGAAAGTACGTCCAATGACACAAATTTGTCATTTCCGGTGTCTTAGTTCCTTGCACAAGGTTGCGTCGTTAATGACGCGAGTGTGTCATTTCCGGATGTTGTTAGCGCCAAAAAAAATTTCAGTTACGTTGTGCGTCATACTTGGTGCCAAATAATTTCATTATTTAAAACCTGATTCCTATATGCCTCTTACCTTTTTTCTATGTAAGAGGGCTATGCTGTTTGCATTTTTTTCCCATTCCTGAAACTGCCATATAAGGAAATTGATAATTTTGCTTTATATGTTGTTTTTCTCTTACATTTTGCAAGATGTCTCAATCTGATCCTGTCTCAGAAATCTCTGTTGGAATCCTGCACCTGATAACAGTTCTACCAAAGCTAAGTGCATTTGTTGTAAACTTGTGGAGATTATATCGCCAGCTGTGGTTTGTAATAGTTGTCATGATAAACTTTTACATGCAGATTATGTGTCCATCAGTAATAGTACATTGCCTGTTGCTGTTCCTTCAACATCTAATGTACAAGATATACCTGTGAATTTTAAAAGAATGTATTGCCGATTCCATTCAGAAGGCTTTGTCTGCCATCCCGCCTTCTAATAAACGTAAAAGGTCTTTTAAAACTTCTCATAAAGTTGATGAAATTTCAAATGACAGACAACATACTGAATTATCCTCCTTTGATGAGGATCTATCTGATTCAGAAGATCCTTCCTCAGATATGGACACTGACAGATCTACTTATTTATTTAAAATGGAGTATATTTGTTCTTTGTTAAAAGAAGTGTTGATTACATTAGATATTGAGGAAACTATTCCTCTTGATATTAAAACTAGTTAACGTTTAAATTCTTTTTATAAACCTCCTGTGGTTACTCCAGAGGTTTTTCCAGTTCCTCATGCTATTTCTGATATGATTTCTAAGAAATGGAATAAGCCTGGTACTTCTTTTATTCCTTCTTCAAGGTTTAAAACATTGTATCCTTTGCCAGCAGTTACATTTGAGTTTTGGGAAAAGATCCCCAAAGTTGATGGGGCTATCTCTACTCTTGCTAAACGTACTACTATTCCTATGGAAGATAGTACTTCTTTTAAAGATCCTTTAGATAGGAAACCTGAATCTTAGCTAAGGAAAGCCTATTTATATTCGGGTCACCTTCTCAGGCCTGCAATTTCTTTGGCTGATGTTGCAGCTGCATCATCTTTTTGGTTAGAAAATTTAGAGCAACAAGAATTGGATTCTGATTTATCTAGCATTGTTCGCTTTCTTCAACATGCTAATCATTTTATTTGTGATGCGATTTTTGGTATCATCAAAATTGATGTTAAATCTATATCTTTAGCTATTTTAGCTAGAAGAGCTTTGTGGCTTAAATCTTGGAATGCTGACATGACTTCTAACTCCAGATTGCTATCTCTTTCTTTCCAAGGTAATAAGTTATTTGGTTCTCAGTTGGATTCAATTATTTCAACTGTCACTGGGGGAAAGGGAGTATAAAAGGATAAAAGACCTAAGGGTAAATCTAAAGCTTCTAACCGTTTTCGTTCCTTTCGACAAAATAAGGAACAGAAACCTAATCCTTCCCTCAAGGAATCTGTTTCCAATTGGAAACCTTCTTCAAATTGGAATAAATCCAAGCCATTTAAGAAACCAAAGCCAGCCCCCAAGTCCACATGAAGGTGTGGCCCTCATTCCAGCTTGGCTGTTAGGGGGCAGATTAAGATTTTTCAAGGATGTTTGGATAAATTCTGTCCGAAATCAATGGATTCTGAGTATTGTCTCTCAGGGGTACCGAATAGGATTCAGAGTAAGACCTCCTGTGAGAATATATTTTCTCTCACGCATCCCAGCAAATCCAGTAAAGGCTCAGGCTTTCCTGAAGTGTGTAATCATGCCAGTTCCGTTTCAGGAACAGGGTTTGGGGATTTATTCAAATCTATTCATTGTCCCAAAGAAAGAAAATTAATTTAGACAAGTTTTGGATCTGAAAATTTTGAATCTTTATGTAAGAGTACCAACTTTCAAAATGGTGACTATAAGGACTATTCTGCCTTTTGTTCAGCAAGGACATTATATGTCCACAATAGACTTGCAGGATGCATATCTTCATATTCCGATTCATCCAGATCATTATCAGTTTCTGAGATTCTCTTTTCTAGACAAGCATTACCAATTTGTCGCTCTTCCTTTTGGCCTAGCGACAGCTCCAAGAATCTTTTCAAAGGTTCTCAGTGCCCTACTCTCTGTAATCAGAGAGCAGGGTATTGCAGTGTTTCCTTATTTGGATGATATCTTGGTACTAGCTCAGTCTTTACGTTCTGCAGAATCTCACACGAATCAACTAGTGTTGTTTCTTGGAAAACATGGTTGGAGGATCAATTTACCAAAAAGTTCTTTGATTCCTCAGACAAGGGTCACCTTTTTAGGTTTCCAGATAGATTCAGTGTCCATGACTCTGTCTCTAACAGACAAGAGATGTTTAAAATTGGTTGCAGCCTGTCGGAACCTTCAGTCTCAGTCATTCCCCTTTGCTCGTTTTCAAATAAGACCTCTTCAGCTTTGTATGCTGAACCAATGGTGCAGGGATTATACAAGGATATCACAATTAATATCCTTAAATCCCAATGTTCGACTATCTCTGACTTGGTGGTTAGATCACCATCGTATAGTTCAAGGGGCCTCTTTTGTTCGTCCAACCTGGACTGTGATCATAACAGATGCGAGTCTTTCAGGTTGGGGAGCTTTTTGGGGATCTCTGACAGCACAAGGAGTTTGGAACTCTCAAGAGGCGAGATTACCAATCAATATTTTTGAACTCCGTGCGATTTTCAAGGCTCTTCAGATTTGGCCTCTGTTGAAGAGAGAAGCATTCATTTGTTTTCAGACAGACAATATTACAACTGTGGCATATGTCAATCATGAGGGTGGGACTCACAGTCCCCAAGCTATGAAAGAAGTATCTCGGATACTTGCTTGGGCGGAATCCAGCTCCTGTCTAATTTCTGCGGTTCATATCCCAGGTATAGACAATTGGGAAGCGGATTATCTCAGCCGTCAGACTTTATATCCAGGGGAGTGGTCGCTCCATCCAGATGTGTTTTCTCAGATTGTTCAGATGGGGGGTCTTCCAGAAATAGATCTGATGGCTTCCCATCTAAACAAGAAACTACCCAGGTACCTGTCAAGGTCCAGAGATCCTCAGGCGGAAGCAGTGGATGCGTTGACACTTCCTTGGTGTTATCAACCTGCTTATATTTTCCTGCCTGTAGCTCTTCTTTAAAGAGTGATCTCCAAAATCATCATGGAGCAATCGTTTGTGTTGCTGGTGGCTCCAGAATGGCCTCATAGGTTTAGGTATGCGGATCTTGTTCGAATGTCCAGTTGCCAACCTTGGCCACTTCCATTAAGGCTGGACCTTTTGTCTCAAGGTCCGTTTTTCCATCAGGATCTCAAATCATTAAATTTGAAAGTATGGAAATTGAATGCCTAGTGCTTAGTCATAGAGGTTTCTCTGACTCAGTAATTAATACTATCTTACAGGCTCGTAAATCTGTTTCTAGAAAGATTTATTATCGAGTTTGGAAGATTTATAATTCATGGTGTTCTTTCAGAATTCCTAGAATTTTACAGTTTCTTCAGGATGGTTTTGATAAGGGTTTGTCTGCAAGTTCCTTGAAGGGACAAATCTCTGCTCACAGTAGGATTGCTAAACTTCCTGATATTCACTGTTTTGTACAGGCTTTGGTTCGTATCAAGCCTGTCATTAAATCAATCTCTCCTCCTTGGAGTCTTAATTTGGTTTTGAAGGCTTTACAGGCTCCTCCTTTTGAGCCTATGCATTCTTTGGACATTAAACTACTTTCTTGGAAAGTGTTGTTCCTTTTGGCCATCTCTTCTGCTAGAAGAGTTTCTAAATTATCTGCTCTTTCTTGTGAATCTCCTTTTCTGATTTTTTATCTGGATAAGGCGGTTTTGTGGACTTCATTTAAATTCTTACCTAAGGTTGTGAATTCTAACAACATTAATAGAGAAATTGTTGTTCCTTCCTTGTGTCATAATCCCAAGAATTCTTTGGAGAGATCCTAACATTCTTTGGATGTGGTAAGAGCTTTGAAATATTATGTTGAAGCTACTAAAGATTTCAGGAAGACTTCTAGTCTATTTGTTATCTTTTCTGGTTCTAGCAAAGGTCAGAAGGCTTCTGCTGTTTCCTTGGCTTTGTGGTTTTGATTCATCAAGCTTATTTGGAGTCGGGTCAAGCGCCGCCTCAGAGAATTACAGCTCATTCTACTAAATCAGTCTCCACTTCATGGGCTTTTAAGAATGAAGCTTCATTTGATCAGATTTGCAAAGCAGCAACTTGGTCTTCTTTGCATACATTTACTAAATTCTACCGTTTTGATGTTTTTGCTTCTTCAGAAGCCGTTTTAGGTAGAAAAGTTCTTCAGGCAGCTGTTTCAGTTTGATTCTTCTGCTTATATTTCAAGTTTTTCTTTTCATTTATGAGAATAAAACGTATATTTTGGGTTGTGGATTAATTTTTTTCAGCGGAATATGGCTGTTTTTATTTTATTCCTCCCTCTCTAGTGACTCTTGCGTGGAGTTCCACATCTTGGGTATTGCTATCCCATACGTCACTAGCTCATGGACTCTTGCCAATTAGATGAAAGAAAACATAATTTATGTAAGAACTTACTTGATAAATTCATTTCTTTCATATTGGCAAGAGTCCATGAGGCCCACCCTTTTTTATGGTGGTTATGATTTTTTTTGTATAAAGCACAATTATTTCCAAATTCCTTTGTTGATGCTTTTTACTCCTTTCTTTATCACCCCACTACTTGGCTATTCGTTAAACTGAATTGTGGGTGTGGTGAGGGGTGTATTTATAGGCATTTTGATGTTTGGGACACTTTGGTAGGATTGTATATCCCGTACGTCACTAGCTCATGGACTCTTGCTAATATGAAAGAAATTAATTTATCAGGTAAGTTCTTACATAAATTATGTTTTTCATATAGGAAAACAGCCAGACTAAATGGGCCTGCTGTTTCTTACACACTATAAAGTCAATGTCTTTCTTATTTAAATGGACATTGTTGTGCAAAATTGGCACTATAATTTGATAGAACGTGTAATTTCTACACTGCTCACTGTGAAAATCCACCATTGCAGCTCCCAAACTGTACCCAGCAGATGATTTACAGGATCATGGGGCTGCCACTGCCATTTGACTCACCGACTGTTTCCTGCCGTTCTAATTGGGACTTTATTACCTTTACAGGGGTCAAACAAATACGGTTCAAAAGTGAAGAGGGCAACAAAAATGACACATGCTAACAAATTAAAGCAATACCGTTTTTGCTCTACAATGTCCCTTTTATTTTGTTAATATAATTTGAATTGTGAAAATGTAGAGCACTACACTTTAATAGAAACTGAAACATGCTGCATCTTTTTAGATCTATCCTTCTGTGGATAATGTGAGGACCAGCCTGGAAGGTTACCCTGGTAAGTTTATTATAAATAGAGAAAATGTACAAGCAATATAGCAATGCATTGTGCACATGTAACATTTGTTGGATTCTATCTGTTGTTTCATGATGCTAATATTTTACTATTCTCTTTTGTTTCAGCTGGTGGCTCCTTGCCATATGGTATCCAAACTGCACAGAAACAGCCCTGGTTGCATTCCTATTTCCAGTGAGTTCCTGTTAGATTCCTTGAAAATTTAGTTCCAGAGACTTCTTGTTTAATGTGTTGTGTGATTTTCTGAAATACAGCAAAAGACAGGACTGTAATATAGTGCTTTGTGGCATGCTAGGTGCTAAATCTATTCTATTGCTGTGTGCTGCTTACAATAGATTAATCACTGTATACATGAATAGTTCTATACAAATACAGATACTCATACAAAACCTTCAAAACCAAATCCAATCACCAGCCACCAGCATAGAAACTGATACCGACGCAGATATGTAAATGTACAATTGAAATGGTGACTAACACCTAGTTTATGTTAAAACTGACCTTGAGTGGCACTTAAAGGGACCTTGTAGGAAACATTATCAAGTGTATAAAATAGTGACAATAAAATGTTATAATATTTGTAATTAAAGAGACATTCTGGTCAAAATATAAATGTACATATATGAATTAAATCTTTGAAAAGAAACATATTTGCAATAGACATGTATTGGCAAAAATTCTTCTAGTAAAAGCTATCACTGTTTTAGTGTTAATATTTCTCTTGTAAGGTGTATCCAGTCCAAGGATCATCCATTACTTGTGGGATATTCTCCTTCCCAACAGGAAGCTGCAAGAGGATCACCCACAGCAGAGCTGTCTATATAGCTCCTCCCCTAACTGCCACTACCAGTCATTCTCTTGCAGCTCTCGACACGATAGGAAGTAGCTAGAGAGATGTGGTGAATTTATGTAGTTTATCTTCAATCAAAAGTTTATTATTTTCAAATGGTACCGGAGTTGCACTGTTTTAGCCTCAGGCAGAAAGTTGAAGAAGAGTCTGCCTGTGGTTTTTGATGATCTTAGCAGGTTGTAACTAAGATCCATTGCTGTTCTCACACATAACTGAAGAGATGAGGTAACTTCAGCTGGGGGAATGGCGTGCAGGATCTCCTGCTATGAGGTATGTGCAGTTTAAATTTTTCTAGAGAAATGAATATGCTAGAAAATGCTGTTAATACCGGATTTATTTAAGGTAAGCGTGATTACAGTGATTTAATAACGACTAGTATCATGCTTGCTGTAAAAGGTAATATTCTTATTACTTTCTCACATTTCTGAAAATAAGATAACTTTGCTGGAAGTGTTTAAACGTTTTTTTCTACATATTGGTGATAAAACTTTATTGGGGCCCAGTTTTTTCCACATGGCTGGCTAGATTTTGCCTAGGGATAGTTTTTTATGGCCCTCTCACTGTGAGTACAGGTTGGGAGGGGCCTAATTTCAGGCCTAAATCGTGCAGTAGTTTTTGCAGCTTGAGACTTCCAGCTTCCCTGAAGGAGTCCCCTGAACACTTAGGGCCTCTACAAAGGGTTTTTGTGCCTTCAAAAGTCATTGTATGTGCAGGTAGGGCCACAGCAGAGCTGTGGCAGTTTGTTCTGACTGTTAAAAAACGTTTATATGGTTTTTTTTATCACTGTTTTTCAATTTCTGACAAAATTTGTTTCTCTTAAAGGCACAGTACCGTTTTTATTTTTTGCTTGTTTACATTTATCAAAGTGTTTTCCAAGCTTGCTGGTCTCATTGCTAGTCTGTTTAAACATGTCTGACATAGAGGAAACTCCTTGTTCATTATGTTTAGAAGCCATTGTGGAACCCCCTCTTAGAATGTGTACCAAATGTACTGATTTTACTTTAAGTTATAAAGATCATATTCTGTCTTTAAAAGATTTATCACCAGAGGAAATTGACAAGGGGGAAGTTATGCCGACTAACTCACCCCACGTGTCAGAACCTTTGACTCCCGCTCAAGGGGCGCCAAGTACATCTAGCGCGCCCATGGCGTTTACTTTACAAGACATGGCGGCAGTTATGGATCATACCCTTACAGCGGTATTGTCCAAACTACCAGGGTTACAAGGAAAGCGAGACAGCTCTGGGACTAGAAAAAATACAGAGCTCTCTGATGCTTTAGTAGCTATGTCTGATATCCCCTCACATTATGCAGAAGCTGAGGCAGAAGAGCTTCTTTCTGTGGGTGATTTTTCTGACTCAGGGAAGATGCTTCAACCTGATTCTGATATGTCTACATTTAAATTTAAGCTTGAACACCTCCGCGTGTTGCTCAGGGAGGTTTTAGCTACTCTGGATGACTGTGACACCATTATAGTGCCAGAGAAATTGTGTAGATTGGATAAATACTATGCAGTGCCTGTTTACACTGATGTTTTTCCAATACCTAAAAGGTTTTCAGAAATTATTTCTAAGGAATGGGATAGACCAGGTGTACCGTTCTCTCCCCCTCCTATTTTTAAGAAAATGTTTCCAATAGATGCCGCTCCACGGGACTTATGGCAAACGGTCCCTAAGGTGGAGGGAGCAGTTTCTACCCTAGCTAAGCGTACAACTATTCCCGTCGAGGACAGTTGTGCTTTCCTAGATCCAATGGATAAAAAGTTAGAGGGTTACCTTAAGAAAATGTTTATTCAACAAGGTTTTATTCTCCAGCTTCTTGCATGCATTACCCCGGTCACTGCTGCTGCGGCCTTCTGGTTTGAGTCTCTGGAAGAGGCCTTACAGGTAGAAACTCCATTGGATGATATACTTGACAAGCTTAAAGCGCTTAAGCTAGCCAATTCATTTGTTTCTGACGCCGTTGTTCATTTAACCAAACTAACAGCTAAGAACTCAGGTTTTGCTATACAGGCGCGTAGGACGATATGGCTTAAATCCTGGTCAGCTGACGTTACCTTAAAGTCTAAGCTTCTCAACATTCCCTTCAAGGGGCAGACCCAATTCGGGCCTGGACTGAAGGAGATCATTTCTGATATTACTGGAGGAAAAGGTCATGCCCTCCCTCAGGATAGGTCTAATAAATTAAGGACCAAACAAACTAATTTTCGTGCCTTTCGAAACTTTAAGACGAGCGCGGCATCAACTCCCTCTAATGCAAAACAAGAGGGAAATTTTGCCCAGTCCAAGCCGGTCTGGAGACCTAACCAGGCCTGGAACAAAGGTTAGCAGGCCAAGAAGCCTGCTGCTGCCCCTAAGACAGCATGAAAGATCAGCCCACGATCCGGTAACGGATCTAGTAGGGGGCAAACTTTCTCTCTTCGCCCAGGCTTGGGCAAGAGATGTCCAGGATCCCTGGGCGTTGGAAATTGTGCCCCAGGGATATCTTCTGGACTTCAAAGCTTCTTCCCCAAAAGGAAGATTTCACCTCTCACAATTATCTGCAGACCAGATAAAGAGAGAGGCATTCTTACATTGTGTTCAAGACCCCCTAGTTATGGGAGTGATCCACCCAGTTCCAAAGGAGGAACAGGGGCAAGGCTTCTATTCAAATCTCTTTGTGGTTCCCAAGAAAGAGGGAACCTTCAGACCAATCTTAGATCTCAAGATCCTAAACAAATTTCTCAGGGTCCCATCTTTCAAGATGGAGACTATTCGAACCATCCTACCTATGGTCCAGGAGGGTCAATACATGACTACCGTGGACTTAAAGGATGCTTATCTTCACATTCCGATACACAAAGATCATCATCGGTTTCTCAGGTTCGCCTTCCTAGACAAGCGTTACCAGTTTGTGGCTCTTCCCTTTGGGTTAGCTACGGCACCAAGAATCTTTACAAAGGTTCTGGGGTCACTTCTGGCGGTCCTAAGGCCGCGGGGCATAGCAGTAGCCCCTTACTTAGATGACATTCTGATACATGCGTCGAATTTCCAAATTGCCAAGTCCCATACGGACATTGTTCTGGCATTCCTGAGGTCTCATGGGTGGAAAGTGAATGAAAAGAAGAGTTCTCTATCCCCTCTCACAAGAGTTTCCTTCCTGGGAAATTTCTGCAAAAATGAGGATTTACCTGTCAGAGGACAGGTTGTCAAAACTTCTAAATTCCTGCCGTGTTCTTTATTATACTTCTCGCCCTTCGGTGGCTCAGTGTATGGAAGTAATCGACTTAATGGTAGCGGCAATGGACATAGTTCCGTTTGCCCGCCTACATCTCAGACCACTGCAACTCTGCATGCTCAGTCAGTGGAATGGGGATTACACAGATTTGTCCCCTCTACTAAATCTGGATCAAGAGACCAGGGATTCTCTTCTCTGGTGGCTATCTCGGGTCCATCTGTCCAAAGGTATGACCTTCCGCAGGCCAGATTGGACAATAGTAACAACAGATGCCAACCTTCTGGGCTGGGGTGCAGTCTGGAACTCTCTGAAGGCTCAGGGGTCGTGGACTCAGGAGGAGGCACTCCTTCCAATAAACATTCTGGAACTAAGAGCGATATTCAATGCTCTTCAGGCTTGGCCTCAGCTAGCGGCAGTGAGGTTCATCAGATTTCAGTCGGACAACATCACGACTTTAGCTTACATCAACCATCAAGGTGGAACAAGGAGTTCCCTAGCGATGTTGGAGGTTTCAAAGATAATTCAATGGGCAGAGATTCACTCTTGCGATCTATCAGCTATCCATATCCCAGGAGTAGAGAACTGGGAGGCAGATTTTCTAAGTCGTCAGACTTTTCATCCGGGGGAGTGGGAGCTCCATCCGGAGATGTTTGCACAGTTGATTCAACGTTGGGGCAAACCAGAACTGGATCTCATGGCGTCTCGCCAGAACGCCAAGCTTCCTTGTTACGGATCCAGGTCCAGGGATCCCAAGGCAGCGCTGATAGATGCTCTAGCAGCGCCTTGGTCCTTCAACCTGGCTTATGTGTTTCCACCGTTTCCTCTGCTCCCTCGTCTGATTGCCAAGATCAAACAGGAGAGAGCATCGGTAATTTTGATTGGTATGCAGATCTGGTGGACATGTCATCCTTTCCACCATGGACTCTGCCTCTGAGGCAGGACCTTCTACTTCAGGGTCCTTTCAACCATCCAAATCTAATTTCTCTGCGGCTGACTGCTTGGAGATTGAACGCTTGATTTTTGTAAATTGTAAATATCTTCATTGGTGTGAATCCAAGGGTTACTCAGGTCAGGATTCCTAGGATATTATCTTTTCTCCAAGAAGGATTAGAGAAGGGTTTGTCAGCTAGTTCCTTAAAAGGACAGATTTCTGCTCTGTCTATTCTTTTGCATAAACGTCTGGCTGAGGTTCCAGACGTGCAGGCGTTTTGTCAGACTTTAGTCAGAATCAAGCCTGTGTTTAAACCTGTTGCTCCACCTTGGAGTTTAAATTTAGTTCTTAAGGTTCTTCAAGGGGTTCCGTTTGAACCTTTGCATTTCATAGATATTAAGCTCTTATCCTGGAAGGTTCTGTTTTTAGTAGCTATCTCCTCGGCTCGAAGAGTTTCGGAGTTATCTGCTTTACAATGTGATTCCCCTTATCTCATTTTTCATGCAGATAAGGTAGTGTTACGTACCAAACCTGGTTTTTTACCTAAGGTGGTATCTAATAAAAATATCAATCAGGAGATTGTTGTACCGTCACTGTGTCCTAATCCTTCTTCAAAGAAGGAACGTCTTTTACACAATCTTGACGTGGTTCGTGCTTTAAAGTTTTATTTACAAGCTACTAAAGATTTTCGTCAAACATCTGCATTTTTTGTTGTCTACTCTGGACAGAGGAGAGGCCAAAAGGCTTCGGCAACCTCTCTTTCTTTTGGCTAATGAGTATAATACGCTTAGCTTATGGGACTCCTGAAAGGATTACAGCTCATTCTACTAGAGCGGTAGCTTCCGCATGGGTTTTTAAAATTTGATAATTTTGCTTCTTCGGAGCTATATAGACAGCTCTGCTGTGGGTGATCCTCTTGCAGTTTCCTGTTGGGAAGGAGAATATCCCACAAGTAATGGATGATCCGTGGACTGGGTACACCACAAGAGAAATAAATTCAGGTAAGCATAGCTAGATATTCTCATGAATGTGAAGCATAGCTAGATATTCTCAGTGCACCAGCATTTTAAATACTGCACTAGCTCAGTGGGACTTGTATTATATCAGCCATTAACAAATTCTGTCATTACCAAATGATACAAACGCCTTACTCTCTGAACAAGTGCTGTGTTTAAAATGCTGGTGCACGGTGCATACTTAAATACACTTTTGAAACAGCTATAGCTTTTATTAGAAACATTTTTGCTAATACATGTACATATATTGCAAAAATGCTTCTATTAAAAACTGTAATGCATCTAGGTGGATTCCAATTTTGACTGGAATGTCCCTTTAATAGCTGTTTAAATTAAAACTTGAGCACAGTTGATAGGTATTGATTGCCACAGGCTGAAAAGGAAAACTCGTAAAGGGTCATGAAATCCAATTTATTTTTTTCATAATTCAGACAGTCATATAATTTCTTTCATACAGATGGTGAGAGTCCACAATTGATTACTCCTGAGAATTACTTTTCCCTGCCACTAGGAGGAGGTGAAGATTTCCAAACCCCAAGAGCTTTATAAAACTCCTCCCACCCTATTGGAAACGAGTCTGGTCTTTGCCTCTGCTTGAGGAAGAATAGATTTAAAGGGTTCTTACCTTCATGTCCCTATTCTTAGGGAACATTATCAGTTTGTATGGTTTGCTTTACTAGACAAGCACTTTCAGTTTTTGCTCTACCATTTGGTCTGGCTACAGATCTCAGGGTATTGCAGTGTTTCTTTATCGGGATGATGTTTTTGGTTCAAGCTTAATCTTTTCTTTTAGCTGATGTTTCTTCATTAATATGGTTGGAAGAATAATTTTCTAAATAGTTCTCCATTTTCAGTCAGACAATATCACAACAGTAGCTTACATCAATCATCGAGGGGGACTTGCAGTTCCTTAGCCATAAAGAAAGTGCCTTCAATTATTTCCTGGGCAGATGCCAATTGTTGTCTGATTTCTGCAGGTTATATTCCACGAGTGAACAACTGGGAAGCTAATTTTCTCAGTCATCAGTCTTTGCATCAAGGAGAGTCGTCTCTCCATCTGGGTATTTTCAATCATATAGTGGGTTTTTGGGTCTCCCAGAGATAGATCTGATGGTCTTTCAGGTTACACAACAAACTTCCCAGGTACTATGCGAGGTCCAGGGATTCTCAGGTGTGGTTTCTGTATCTTGTTTTGTACTTTATTAATATTGTAATAAATCTATTATATATGTCATCATAATTTAGCCCTCATTACTGCATAAATATTTTTGTTGTGATGATATTACACCTGTCAGAACTTAGTTATTATTAATTAGGATTAAATATTAATATTGTTATTAATTATTAATATTCTTAAACATTCTAACACAAATATAAGGCCAGAAAAAATGCAAGCGGTTTGGAGCATTTACTTTACTTGCTACAGTATTCTTTTTGGGTAGCGTTCTTTCCCTCAGATAATAGATTTCTATAAGGGCAAATTACAATTAGATAAGCCAATGGAGCACACACATTTCCACTCAAGTAGTGAAGTTTTTGGTTAAAGGGACACTGAACCCATTTTTTTTTCTTTTGTGATTCAGATAGAACATTCAATTTTAAGCAACTTTCTAATTTACTCCTATTATCATTTTTCTTCGTTCTTTTGCTATCTTTAATTGAAAAAGAAGGCATCTAAGCTTTTTTCTTAGTTCAGAACTCTGGACAAAACTTTTTTTATTGCTGGATGAATTTATCCACCAATCAGCAACCCAGGTTGTTCACCAAAAATGGGCCGGCATCTAAACTTACATTCTTGCATTTTGAAATAAAGATACCAAGAGAATAAAGAAAATTTGATAATAGAAGTAAATTAGAAAGTTGCTTAAAATTTCATGCTCTAAATCTAAATCATGAAATAAAAAATTTAGGTTCAGTGTCCCTTTAAGTACTTTGCTATACACCTTACATATTTTTTGAAAGCACAACTTAAATTTATTATAGAGCAGAAATATTATTGTACTATATGTGCATGTATTTGCTTCCTGGTTGTCTAGATATAGGTGATTTGGAGGGGCCCAAGTGGCTTTGTTAAAAGTTGAGGTCTACTTATTTGCTATATTATGTTTAATTTGTTCTATGCTAATTTAAGCCATGAGCTCATACAGTTTAAAAGATGTATTTATTAGTCTATTACAGAGCAGAAATGTTATTGTATTATTTGCACATATTACAGATGGGACTTCACATACCCAAAGTAGTCTATCTGTTTAATGTCATAGTTTTATATGAAGTCCATAGTAGATCTTCCATACTTGTAGTGAGGTATACCTGTATATAATTTCCTCCTGCTTGTATGTTTTGTGAATGTATTTTTTAATCAATTGTTTAGAGTATAAGATCAAAAACTATACCAGGCAAGTTTAATGGAATTGATTGCAAAAAAAATGTTTACACCTATTCTTGTGTGGGATATGTGCTTATGCTTAAATTAATGTGACACTTGTCATTTATACTTGTGAAAATGTTGTGTTTTTTACAACATCTCGCACACAGCAAAGCCCAACAGCGCTGAATGTTTCATTCATAAAAGACCTTTATTATTCATCTTAAGAGTTATGCCTTATACAGCGTTTTGAGCCCCAAGCCCTTAATCATGCTGTGTGTTAGATATTGTAGAAGGGTTTGGCAGTAATCCTTGTCATCCTGCACAGGAGAGAGGCTGAACTTCATTTTCAACATTTGTGTTTTTTAACATGTCTGTAATTGTATTTTTGCAACTTTAATACAAATACTATTAACAGAGATTTGTTTATTGATATTGCAGTAAGTGGAAAGCGGACACCTCCGGCCGCAGCAATGCAATGCCTCACATCAAAACATACATGAGATTGTCTCCAGATTGCCAGAAACTTGCCTGGTTTATAGTTACAAGGTAAATACATTATGATTAACTCTTACCTCAGAATTTCTGTGGCATATAATAGTATGTATCACTAGGGCTGTGAAGGATAAAACTCTATTTTCTAATTAAAAATGTGAATATGCTGGTTTTGATGAGCTAGTGAACTTATTTTTGCTAACTTTTCATTATATTACATTAAAAATCTAATTCTATTATCAAATACGGTTCGTTCCCATTATGTTCTTTGTTGAAGAGGTACCTAAGCATCTGGAGCACTACATGTCAGGAAATAGTGCTGCCCTCTAGTGCTCTTGCAAATGGATAACATTCTTGCAAAAAATAAGAGAATAAATAAAATTGGTAATAGAAGTACATTAGAAATTTGTTTAAAATCACATGCTCTATCTAAATCATGAAATAAAAAAACTGGCTTTCAAATCCCTTTAAAAATATATAGGGAGAACATTTCTGCAATTTATTCTGCCTTTGTTTACTAATTTAAAGGGATATGAAACCTATTTTTTTTTTTCATAATTCAGTTAGAGCATGCGATTTTAATCAACTTTCTAATCTATTCCTATTATGATTTTTTATTTCTTCACTTGGTATCTTTATTTGAAAAATCATCAATGTAAAGCTGAGCAGCCGGCCTATTTTTGGTTCAGCACCTTGATAGAGCTTGATGATTGGTGGATAGATTTAGCCACATTCCAAATTAAGAATAGTGCTCTGAGCTTTGAGAAGACACAGGGCCAGATTAGGAGTGGAGCGGTATTTAAAGGGACAGTCTACACCAGAATTTTTATTGTTTTAAAAGATAGATACTCCCTTTATTACCCATGCCCTAGTTTTACATAACCAACACAGTTATATTAATTCACTTTTTACCTCTGTGATTATCTTGTATCTAAGTCTTTACAGACTGCCCCCTTATTTCAGTTCTTTTGACAGACTTGCATTTTAGCCAATAAGTGCATACTCCTAGGTAATGCCACGTGAGTGAGCACAGTGTTATCTATATAACTCACATGAACTAACACCCTCTAGTGGTAAAAAAACTGTCAAAATGCATTCAGCTCAGAGGCGGCCTTTAATGTCTAAGAAATTAGCATATGAATCTCCTAGGTTTATCTTTCAACTAGGAATTCCAAGAGAACAAAGCATAATTGGTGATAAAAGTAAATTGGAAAGTTGTTTAAAATAACATGCCCTATCTGAATCATGAAAGTTTATTTTGGACTTGACTGTCCCTTTAATGCTCCAGTTCGTGCATAACTCCACTAGAAGTAATCTTTTTGCTATCGTCGTGTAGTGCTCGTATTACAAGTTGGAAGTAAAAAGGTTTTCACTCGCACTAACCCTATGCACGTAAAAAGCTTACTATCCCGACTGCATTAACATATTCCCCCATAGAAATCAAAGGAACAAAAAATAAGGAAAAAAAAGCTTACATGCTACTCTCATGCAAACCTGATCACATATTCTCATGTGTACTAACCCAACATGAAAATATGAATATTTCACATTCCAATGTTTTTCACATAGCAGAATATTTTCTATTTATTCATAAATACATATATCTACATATATCAGATGGTATTTTGGTACAATATATAGCTATACCTATATATATATATATATATATATATATATAATTATAGGTATTGATATATATAGTCATATCTATTTAAAAATACATAGAACATACCTCCTATGTGCAGAACATTGGAATGTGAAATATAGCTGTATAACACTTTATTAAATATGAGTATTGCAAAAATATACTTTTTCATTTTTTCATCTACTTGAATGCACTTCTATATATGTCTATACATAGTATTTATGTGTTATATATGTCTTTAAATACATATATACACATAAGTATAGACATATATATATATATATATATATATATATATACACATACATACATACATACATACACACACACACACACACACACACACACACACACACACACACATATACATACATACATATACATATTTTTACACCTGAGACCTTATATCTTTGAGCCCTTCTAACTTTTTTGTGCAATATTTCTTTTAATCATTTTTATTAGATAGTGTTATGAGTGTAAATGTACTTTGTAATGTATTTTTGATGTGTTTTGCGACACTTTTTTGTTTTGTTAAAAAACATTGCAGAGCTCTGAGGTCACGCTATCCTGACGCGCCTTAACTTAAATTGCGTTCAAGTGATTGTGTTTACTTTCAAGTTGTAATACAAGCGTGACTGCTGCAATAAACCCAATTATTGCTTGCGCGTAACTGTTAGGACGCTACTTGCAATCTGACCCTTTATGAGTAGGATCTCCCTAGATCATTACAGAGAAACCTTAGCAGCACCTCCAGAAAAAAACTCCATCTTCATAACCTCTTTATCTTGTATCTTTTGTTGAAGCCAACTAAGGACAATTATAAATGAGCCCCTGCACTGATTTAGCAATTACTGTGTAGTATGTACCTGGGTTATGGTTCTGAATCATGCACCATACATCCCAGTATCTCTGTGGTTTTCAGGACAATTGGGTAAAAATAAATAGTGAAAATAAATTACATAGAGTTTTTTTTAAACTTTGTATGATTAATCATATTATGTGGAGTTTAAATATGATTTTAGTGTCCCTTTAAAGTTTACTCAGTGTCACATGATCAAGATAGGTGTTTAAGAAATGGATAACAGATGCAAACACACTTAAAGGGACATGGACGTCAAATGTAAACTTTCATGGTTCAGATAGAGCATGCAACAAGAGACTCTTTGTTGTACTTATATTATTAAATTGACCTCATTGTCATTGGCTCACCAGGTGTGTTAAGCCAGATCACAGAAGTGATTTGCTGCTATTGAGATGGCTTTAACTTTGTGTTTAACCCTATCTGAAGGGGGTTAAACACAAAATTAGAGCACTACCGTATTTTGTTTTTGCATAGTGTGTCTTTAATACATGCTTATTTCCTATCCTTGAAAATATATAGGTAGCTCAGTCAGCAGGTATTAATTATCTCTTTGATGCAGGAGATTTGCACCTCCAGTGGCTTGTTCAATACAATAAAAAAACAAATGTATACAAATCTGACGGCTGCGTGCAAGCTAATTATACATGGCATTTGGTAATGCACAACTTTATCATCAACCGTCTATGCTGTTTCTATATTATATATTGTGGTTGCTTTTTTCACGCTGGATGTTGGCACTGCACATTACATATCTTGTCTGCTGGCAACATAAACCAATAGTTTTACATTCTGTGTATTACAAATGTACTTATTATACATATTATTACATTATAGACCTCAGAAAAGACCACACTATTCATAGTGAGCCCACATGCTAATAGCATAATTCATATGCGTCCAGAAGTGCTAGAAATGGAAATATGGCACCTGCTTCAGATAGGAACATTATTCCTCAATATGAAAAATTCTCAGTTTCTACCTTAAAGCTGTGAAAATGAGTTTACTGATTTGTGAATGTGCTAAAAAATTGCCTTGCCAGAAAGCCTTATAACTGCAGCTGTTTTTTTTTTTACTTAGTTCTAAAAGATTCCACTTTCCATGTACCTTTTGCCAATACTGTGCCTCAAGAGATGCTGAGGACATAAGTTACTTATGGCTAAATCATGTTAGCTCAGGGCAGTTTTCAAAGATGAGTCCTTCTCTAATAATTAAAAATGAAACTGCTGAAAAGCATTTAAAATAAACCTCCTGTGAAATATTAAACAGGAAACTGTCTTCTCTAGTGAATAGCTTGTGCTATGTAATGTGCAGATAATACACCTGTTTATTAACATGTAAACTGAACATGCTCAATAGTTAGCACACAGCTGTCTGTAGGAGTGGGTTTTAGAGACGCTGAGACTAGATTTAAAAAAAAAAAGTGAATTATAACTCGGTTTTCTAGTGTTATTGTTTTGATAGATTTAAAGAGCCTGAAATAGGAACCCCCCCCCCCCTTCTGCTGAAGTTAAATAAACCCCCTATGTTTATAAATACATTATATAAAATCTGCCATTATTGGTCCTTTTGCTACTACTGCCAAAACGTAGTTTCACTTCTCTTTTTATATTTTGAATACTTTATGGGATTAAGCTCTTTTTGAGAATTTCTTTTTGAAAGTGGAGGATGAGATATTCAGTGTTATTACTTTGTTTCAGTGTCATGTTAATACGTTTATGTGGAATTACACAAATATAAATAAAGTCTTCTTCTTCATTAAGTTTATTAGCAAAATCTCTTTTGCCTTTTTTACCGTTTGATGTATTTTCAGAAGAATTACATGATGGTTCCTAGCTTGGCACCTTAATTGCTGATGCACAAGCTATGTTTTTTTTTTCATGGTAATTTGGTTACTTGTTAATTTTATATTAAAATAGCAACATATTTACCTTAATAATGTGGTGACATTAGCAAAGCGCATCTCAAAGAAGATGTGCGGAAAAATTCACTGTGAGTTATTCAGCAATAGAGGGGTTACAGTATCCTATCGGCAGCAGATTAAATCCCTGGTTGCTAGGCTGCACAGGAAGGTCTCCCTAACCCCATACCCAAGTCACCTGCTGCTGCTATATCCTCCAGGTAGATTAAGGCAGTGCTTGCCAATTTCTACTACAGCTGGTCCCAGTTTGTCAGATATACAACAGTGTAATTCAACTATTGGCTGTTTGTGAAGTATGAAAAAGGAAAGCTGACATCCTGTGCACTTTGGCTCTGTTGGGGAACTATGGTGTCTACAAACGTATGCTATCTTCCATTATCTAGGGGAACATCAGTCTGCATAGAAACTGGTCAATTGTATTGCATCAGGAGATTACAAAAAATAATCTCCATGGTTACTTAAAGGGACATAATACTCATATGCTAAATCACTTGAAACTGATGCAGTATAACTGTAAAAAGCTGACAGGAAAATATCACCTGAGCATCTCTATGTAAAAAAGGAAGATATTTTACCTCTCAATCTCCTCAGCTCAGCAGAGTAAGTTATGTGTAAAAAGTTATACTCAGCTGCTGCCCAGCTGCAGGTTAAAAAAAAATAAAAAATGAAGAAATGAACAGCAGCCAATCAGCATCAACAGTGGTGAGGTCATGAACTCTTTTACTGTGATCTCATGAGATTTGACTTAACTCTCATGAGATTTCATTGTAAACTTCCTTAAGCTGAATAGAGAAATAAGATGAGAGTGCACGTAAGCTCGCTCCTTCCGCTGTCCCGGGACAGGCATACTGATTTGTTGCTTAGAAGTCCTTTACAATGGGATGTGGCTACTGAGAAACTAATGAGGTAAAATATCTTTCTTTTTACATAGAGAGCTTCAGGTGATATTTTCTAGTCAGCTTTTTACAGCTATGCTGCATCACTTTCAAATGTTTAAACATTTGGGTATTATGGCCCTTTAATATGTTTCCAAAGTGCAATATTACTAACATTCTACAAGATTGTGTATTCATGAAGATTATAAATATAGAAATAGATAAGAAACCAAACAGGTCCAAATAAAACCACTCTTTTGTTGACTTACGTATTGTGCTTAATACAAATGATTGATATCTGTAATTTTAAAGGGACATGAACCCCAATTTTTTTATTTCGTGATTCAGAATCAGATAGAGCATGCAATTTTAAGCAACTTTCTCATTTACTCCTATTAGCAATTTTTCTTTGTTCCCTTGGTATCTTTGTTTGAAAAGCAGGAATGTAAGCTTAGTAGCTGGGTCATTTTTGGGTCAGCACCTAGGTAGTGCTTGCTAATTTGTTGGCTAAATGTAATATGCAGAATATGTAATCTTTGTGTATAATAAAAAGAACGTAATAATTTATATATTTTTCTTTTTCCCTCACCAAGACTATTAGTGCATTTTATTACCTTGCAGTTCCTTCTTTGAACAGTTGGAATTTATTTCATGATGAAAATGATAATTATTTACAATGAGGGTATCATTCAAATGAATTTAGCTGCCTTTGCTAAAACATAATTATAACTAAATGTATAAAGCTAATTAAGTAATAATCTCAATTAAAGGGACATAATACTCATATGCTAAATCACTTGAAACTGATGCAGTATAACTGTAAAAAGCTGAAAAATATCACTTGAGCATCTCTATGTAAAAAAGGAAGATATTTTACTCACAATTTCCTCAGCTCAGCAGAGTAAGTTCTGTGTAAAAAGTTATACTCAGCTGCTGCCCAGCTGCAGTTAATAAAAAAAAATTAAGAAATTAACAGCAGCCAATCAGCATCAACAGTGCTGAGGTCATGAACTCTTTTACTGTGCTCTCATGAGATTTGATCTAACTCTCATGGTATTTCATAATATACTACCTTAAACTGTATTGGGAAATAACATGAGTCATGTGAGGCTCACTCCCTATAATGATTTGCTGCTTAAAGTCCTTTGCAATGGGGTTTGAATACTTTGAGGACATTTTGAGGTAAAATATCTTTCTTTTTTACATACAGATGCTCAGTTGATATTTTCTAGTCAGCTTTTTACAGCTAAGCTGCATCACTTTCAAATGTTTCAACATTTGGGTATCATGGCCCTTTAAATAACATTTAGAACGATTCTCATGGTTTGGTAGACTGTCAGCAGTCAAATGATGATATTACCAAGGATCCTATATTTATTCCGCACTCTGCCAATCAGAATACCAACCCCAGACTTAGACGACCTCCAAAGACACATAATTAGTTTCATTAGGGGAAATAAAAAAGCTAGGATCCCTTCGGCAGTCCTATCTAGAAACAAGCAATTGGGGGGGGGTAGGGGCACCAAATCTTAAACACTATTATCAGGCAGCCAGACTAGCACAGACAGCTCTTCTTAATGACCCCAACAAGGACATTGTTTGGACGCAGCTAGAATCAGATATTGCAGGACTTATCCCACGCGACATGATTCTTTGGGACCCTAAAAGGTGCCTTAGTAGGACGCAACACGAGCATCCAATAATAGATTTCATGACCAAGCAATGGTCCAGGCTGACCACCTCCTTAGCTCTACTCCCTCCACACTCCGTTAAAGCCACACTCACTAGCCTAGTTAGGCATGAAATGGATCCCATCATCAAAAAATGGGAAAACAGAGGACTTTATTGAATCACTGACATTATAGTGGGAGGCAAACTGATGAGCTACACACAACTACAAGAACAATTACAGCCAATCAAATTAGAATGGTTCCTATACTTACAGCTAACCTCCATTATTCACCCCCTCTTACCACTCATAACTAAAAACGTGCCCTCTACATTAGAAAACATATGCAGCTCCTCATCCAGACCCAAGAACACTATATCCAGGCTTTACCAGGCAATTCAGCTAGCTTCAGATAACTCCAAATCCCCTCTACAAACTAAATGGGAAAAGGATATCAACAAAGAAATGGAGATTCAAGATTGGTATATAACTTTGACTAGTGCAGGAAAGGGATTGTTGAGTGCAGATATGTGGGAAAACTGCATTAAGACCAACTTCTGTTGGTATCTAACACCGCTGATAACCTCACACTCTTCCAAAGATAGATCCAGACTTTGTTATAGAGGCTGCGGGGAGGTTGGGGACTATAAACACATGTGGTGGGACTGCACCTATTCACATAGGGTGTGGAACCGACTATCTAGGTTCTTAAGCTCTATCCTAGACAGCCCTATTAGACTTACCATGGAACAAGCACTGCTCCACGTCAGGCTTAAAGAATTTAATAAATATATTAATTTGTTTATCAGGATAACATGCACTGCCACGAGGATCTGTATAGCTCGTCATTGGAGAGAGTGTGCCCCTTCCTGGGAAGAAATCCAACTCAAAATTAAATTCTATTACAATATGTCAGAGCAAGCAGCATTTCTCCTGGATACCCAAGAAATCTTCCAGAAAGTATGGTATTACTGGATATTACATAATGGGTCCTAACACACTAGCCTAACATGATAGAACCCCTCTCCTAGATGGCTCTACCCTAGGGCACATAGAGTCCCCAGAAACGATAGGTAAAACACAGATAAACAAGTGACATCTCAATCCCATATAAAACAAGTTTCTACACAAACTGGAGCGAAATGGTCAGGAGTTGTCCCCCTGTCTGCACCCCATCTCTCTTTCTCCCTTTGCTTCACCCTACTCTTTTCCTCTTTCACTAATACTTTATCTCAATGACTTTTATCTTGGTAATATGCAGCTAGCATGAGCCTCACAGCTTCATAAAAATGCACAAACTAACTTAAACTCTAGCTCAAACATGAGAATCTATACTATAAGGACTTTTGTCCCACAATGCATGACGCTATTAAAATTCTCCTGTAAAAGCGGCTCCACAAGCTATGACTCAGTAACCGAACGATTTATAGATATGTATTTTGTATTGTCTTAATTACTATGTAACTTTAGAGAACCAGGATTTTTGTTCTCTTAATTTATTTTTCTTGTACACTTTTTCTGTTATTATGCCTTTGTTACAAAATAATAAAAATTACTTTATCATAAATAACATTTAGAAGAAATGTTACTATTTAATTTTTTTTGCTTCTATCCAAAATGCTTATCACCATAATTAAATGTATTTCTTCTACAAGATACGAGTCCACGGATTTATCCTTTACTTGTGGGATATTATCCTCCTGCTAACAGGAAGTGGCAAAGAGCACCACAGCAGAGCTGTCTATATAGCTCCTCCCTTGACTCCACCCCCCAGTCATTCTCTTTGCCTACACTAAGTAATAGGAAGGGTAAAGTGAAAGAGGTGATAAAGTTAGTTTTTATTTTCTTCAAGCAAGACTTTTTTTATTTTAAATGGTACCGGTGAGTGCTATTTTTTCCCAGGCAGCAGATGGATGAAGATTTCTGCCTGGAGATTGATGATCTTAGCAGTTGTTACTTAGATCCGGAGTAGTTCCCACAGAATGGCTGAGGAGTACTTAAGAAACTTCAGTGTGAGGAACGTTTTTCATGCTACAAGCATTGAGGTATGTTCAGTAATTTTTTTCTGGAGAGACTGTGTTATTTCAGAATTGGCTGACAGTATCCCCATGAGGGAAGGGGTAAGCAGTAATCCTAATGTGAAAGAGAAGGGTATTACTGGACCTGTATGTTGGAAAAATGGTTGACACTGATAACATAATGTTTGCGGGCAAACAATTCTATGTTGGGAGATAAATTAACGTTTTTTGTGACAAACGTTTTCATTTATATTGGCAATGGAGAGTACACATGGCTTCAGTTAAACTTGGGTATATGAACCCACATGGCTAGGTTTTTAGGCCGCTTTGTAGCGGTTCTTGTTCAAGGCTGTGGAACATTGAGTAGATGGGCGGGGCCTATTTTCGCGCCTCAGTTGCGCAGTTGTTTTCCCAATGCAAACAGCAAGCTCCAGCTCCGGTGGGCCTTTCAAGAAAGTTTGGGCCTAGTCGAAGGGTTAAACCGATTTTGCAGACCCCTGAGGGCAGGTAGGCGCCACAGCAGGGCTGTGGCGAGGTGCAGGGTTTTTTTTTTGTTTAATCATAATGTTTTTTGTATAACGTTTTTGTACATAAGGGTTAAGTATTCCTTTTCTTGTGGTGCAATCTTAGCTGACAAGGCGCAGTACCGTTTTTTCAGATTGTTATTTTTTTCTCTAAATAAAGTGTTTTCAAGCCTGTTTGTGGTCATTACTAGCCTGTTTTAACATGTCTGACATTGATGAAAGCCAATGTTCCATGTGTTTAGAAGCCATTGTGGAACCCCCACTTCAAATGTGTCCCTCATGTACTGAAAGGGCCTTACATTGCAAAGAACATATTTTAGCTGATAAAAGTATGTCTCAGGGTGATTCTCAGTCATAAGAGAATCAGGTTATGCCATCTGCTTCTCCCCAAGTGTCACAACCTTTAACGCCCGCCCAAGCGACGCCTAGTACTTCTAGTGCGTCTAATTCTTTCACCCTGCAAGATATGGCTGCAGTTATGTCTACTACCCTTACAGAGGTATTATCTAAACTGCCTGGGTTACAGGGTAAGCGCAGCAGGTCAGGTATTAGAGTAAATGCTGGGCCTTCTGATGCTTTATTGGCCATGTCCGATGTACCCTCGCAGTGTTCTGATCTGGGGGTGGGGGAATTGCTGTCTGAGGGAGAGCTGCCTGATTCAAAGATGTTCCCTCAAACAGACTCAGATGTGACGGCCTTTAAGTTTAAGCTTGAACACCTCCGCTTGTTACTCAGGGAGGTCTGGATGATTGTGACCCTATTGTCATCCCACCAGAGAAACTGTTTAAAATGGATAAATATCTAGAGGTCCCTACTTACACTAATGTTTTTCCAGTCCCTAGAAGAATTTCGGACATTGTTACTAAGGAATGGGATAGACCAGGCATTCCGTTCTCTCCCCCTCCTACTTTTAAGAAAATGACACCATTCTTGATTTGTGTCAGACGGTCCCTAAGGTGGAGGGAGCTATTTCTACCCTGGCTAAGCGTACAACTATACCTATTGAGGACAGTTGTGCTTTCAAAGATCCTATGGATAAAAAATTAGAGGGTCTGTTAAGGAAATTGTTTATTCATCACGGTTTTCTTCTACAACCTATAGCGTGCATTGTTCCAATAACTACTGCAGCAGGTTTTTGGTTTGAGGCTCTAGAGGAGTCTCTTAAGGTTGAGACCCCATTAAATGATATTTTGGATAGAATTAAGGCTCTCAAGCTAGCTAATTCTTTTATTACAGATGCCGCTTTTCAAATGGCTAAATTAGCGGCAAAGAATGCAGGTTTTGCCATTTTAGCGTGTAGAGCGTTATGGCTTAAGTCTTGGTCTGCTGATGTGTCATCAAAGTCTAAGCTGTTGGCTATTCCTTTCAAAGGTAAGACCCTATTCGGGCCTGAACTAAAGGAGATCATTTCCGACATTACTGGGGGTAAAGGCCATGCCCTTCCTCAGGACAAGACGGTTAAAATGAGGGCCAAACAAAATAATCTTTGTTCCTTTCGAAACTTTAAAGGTGGGCCCTCTACTTCCCCCTCCGCCACAAAGCAGAAGGGGAATTTTGCACAATCCAAGTCAGTCTGGAGACCTAATCAGACCTGGAATAAAGGTAAACAGGCCAAGAAGCCCGCTGCTGCTACCAAGACAGCATGAAGGGGCAGCCCCCGATCTGGGACCGGATCTAGTAGGGGGCAGACTTTCTCTCCGCTCAGGCTTGGGCAAGGGACGTTCAGGATCCCTGGGCATTAGAAATCGTGACCCAGGGGTATCGACTAGAATTCAAGAATTTTCTCCCAAGAGGGAGATTTTATCTTTCACGTTTGTCTGTAGACCAGACAAAAAGAGAGGCGTTCTTACGCTGTGTAAAAGACCTATATACCATGGGGGTAATCTGTCCAGTTCCAAAACTAGAACAATCCCCATTCCACTGTCTGAGCATGCACCGCTGCAGTGGTCTGAGATGTAAGCGAGAAAACAGAACTATGTCCATTGCCGCTACCTTTAACCCAATGACCTCCATATACTGCGCCACTGATGGCCGAGGAATGGAGTGAAGTGCTCGGCAAGTAGTTAGGATCTTTGATTTTCTGACCTCCGTCAGAAAATTTTTCATGTCTATCAGAGTTCCTAGGAATGGAACTCTTGTCAGAGGAACTAGTGAACTCTTTTTTATGTTCACCTTCCACCCGTGAGTTCTTAGAAAAGCCAATACGATGTCCGTGTGAGATTTGGCTAGATGTATTGTACTTATATTTGCCATGATTCAGTTTTCAGTTTATTTCCTTTTGCAGACTGTCAGTTTCATATCTGGGAAATGCATTTTTACGATAAAATGTATTTCTTATCTGGGGTATAGTCTTTTTTCAATTGACTGTCATTTTATATTCACGGGCAGAATTAGGGTTGTGAGGGTGCAAAATGTTAAAATATATTGCGTCATTTTTGTCGCGAGATTTTTTTTTGCGCAAAGTTACGTTTGATGACGCAAAAACGTTATTTCCGGAGTCTTAGTCGACGCCGAGTCCTTTCACAAGGTTGCATCTTCAGTGACGCGAGTGTGTCATTTCCGGATGTTGTTAACGTAAAAAAAAAAATCTGTATGTGTTATGCGTCATACTTGCCGCCAAATATTTCATTATTTAAAAACCCATTCCTAAATGCTTCTTGCCTTTTTTCTCTAACAGAGGGCTATGCTGTTTGCATTTTTTTCCATTCCTGAAACTGCCATATAAGGAAATTGATAATTTTTCTTTATATGTTGTTATTTTGTTTTTTTCTTACATTTGCAAGATGTCTCAATCTGATCCTGTTTCAGAAATTGCTGATGGAACTCTGCTGCCTGATAACAGTTCTACCAAAGCTAAGTGCATTTGTTGTAAACTTGTGGAGATTATTTCTCCAGCTGTGGTTTGTAATAGTAGCCATGATAAGCTTTTACATGCAGAGAACGTATCAGTAATAGTGCTTTGCCTGTTGTTGTTCCTTCAACATCTAATGCACAAGATATACCTGTGAATTTAAAAGATTTTATTGCTGATTCTATTCAGAAGGCTCTGTCTGCCATCCCGCCTTCTAATAGACATAAAAGGTCTTTTAAAATTTCTCATAAAATTGATGAAATTTCAAATGACCGACAACATACTGAATTATCCTCCTCTGATAAGGATCTATCTGATTCAGAAGATCCTTCCTCAGATATTGACACTGACAAATATACTTATTTATTTAAAATAGAGTACATTCGTTCTTTGTTAAAAGAAGTGTTGATTACATTGGATATTGAGGAAACTAGTCCTCTTGATATTAAAACTAGTAAACATTTAAATTCTGTTTATAAACCTCCTGTGGTTACTCCAGAAGTTTTTCCAGTTCCTGATGCTATTTCTGATATGATTTCTAAGGAATGGAATATGCCTGGTACATCTTTTATTCCTTCTTTAAGGTTTAAAAAATTGTATCCTTTGCCATCAATTACATTGGAGTTTTGGGAAAAGATCTCCAAAGTTGATGGGGCTATCTCTACTCTTGCTAAACGTACTACTATTCCTATGGAAGATAGTACTTCTTTTTAAGATCCTTTAGATAGGAAACTTCAATCTTATCTAAGAAAAGCCTATTTATTTTCTGGTCATCTTCTCAGGCCTGCAATTTCTTTGGCTGATGTTGCAGCTGCATCATCTTTTTTGTTGGAACATTTAGTTCAACAAGAATTGGATTCTGATTTGTCTAGAATTATTCGCTTGCTTCAACATGCTAATCATTTTATTTGTGATGCCATTTTTTGATATCATAAAAATTGATGTTAAAGCTATGTCTTTAGCTATTTTAGCTAGAAGAGCTTTGTGGCTTAAATCTTGGAATGCTGACATGACTTCTAAGTCAAGATTGCTATATCTTTCTTTCCAAGGTAATAAGTTATTTGGTTCTCAGTTGGATTCGATTATTTCAACTGTCACTGGGGGGAAGGGAGTTTTTTTGCCTCAGGATAAAAGACCTAAGGGTAAATCTAAAGCTTCTAACCACTTTCGTTCCTTTCGACAAATTAAGGAACAGAAACCTAATCCTTCCCCCAATGAATCTGTTTCCAATTGGAAACATTCTTCCGTTTGGAATAATTCCAAGCCTTTTAAGAAACCAAAGCCAGCCCCCAAGTTCGCTTGAAGGTGCGGCCCTCATTCCATCTCAGCTGGTAGGGGGCAGATTAAGGTTTTGGACAAGTTCTGTCCGAAATCAATGGATTCTGAGTATTGTCTCTCAGGGGTATCGAATAGGATTCAGAGTAAGACCTCCTGTGAGAAAATGTTTTCTCTCACGCATACCAGCAAATCCGGTGAAGGCTCAGGCTTTCCTGAAGTGTGTTTTAGACCTGGAGTTTTCAGGGGTAATCATGCTGGTTCCATTTCAGGAACAGGGTCTGGGGTTTTATTCAAATATATTCATTGTCCCAAAGAAAGAAAATTCATTCAGACCAGTTCTGGATTTAAAATTTTTGAATCGTTATGTAAAAGTACCTACTTTCAAGATGGTGACTATACAGTCTATTCTGCCTTTTGTTCAGCAAGGGCATTATATGTCCACAATAGACTTACAGGATGCATATCTTCATATTCAGATTCATCCAGATCATTATCAGTTTCTGAGATTCTCTTTTCTAGACAAGCATTACCAATTTGTTGCTCTTCCTTTTGGCCTGGCGACAGCTCCAAGAATCTTTTCAAGGGTTCTCGGTGCCCAACTCTCTTTAATCAGAGAGCGGAGTATTGCGGTGTTTCCTTATTTGGACGATATCTTGGAACTAGCTCAGTCTTTACATTCTGCATTACATACTCTAATTTATTAGTAACACATAGGTAATATTCTTTGCAGCTCCTCAGCAGAACCAGGGGTCAAGTCGAGCGGGAACGCATGGGAACAGAGTTCCTGCACTATGTTTGCTGGAGGAACTAAGTTCCCCCTGGAAAGAGAACATAAATGCTTCAGTAAACACTGCTGCTACTGGTGGGAGGAGCTGGAGCACAGTCTGGTTAGATGGATAGTGAGATCCTCTAGTAATGGACAGTAACACTTCCTACAATGCACTAAATGCAAGCCTGTCAGCGGTCCTGCTGTGTGTTCACTCAACACTGTGTGGAACACCTGGTGCTTATATTTCTGTGTGGCTTGCTCTGGGGTTATTTACCTCCCTTCAGCAGAAATAGGACTATTGCATCTTAAGTGGATGAGACTCAGTGACAGAGGAGGATTCTCAGGCCCAACAGCAACCATTCAAACCTTCAATGGATTTAATTTGCTTTCATTAGCCCAAGTGTATAGATTATATACATATAAATACAGTTTGTATGTGTGTATATAAATAAAACAATATAAATTGTGAGGGGGGGTGGAAGTTTTGGGGAGTTCCCACACTTATTTATGTAGGACTTGACCCCTGAGCAGAACACATCAGTGATTGGGGCATATTCTCTGTAAAGGTTAAACACATTGTACGCTGCAGTCACTAATAAAAAATGGCATGCTCTAATGAGTTGGAGCATGTCATATGTTACATTACAACGTCCGTTTACTTCATTTTTAATTAACTTTCCATATCTTGGCTCATCACTAAGTAGCACTTGCTAAGATCCCCTTCATGTCAATCACTGCTTTTTAACAAAGCTACTATGGAACAGAAAGTGGGAGAGTCCTGTAAATGTTGCTGGTTTTGGTTTTCTCTCTTCGCTACTGTAAAATAGCTATTCTTCATTGGCCATTGCTACTTTAGGCAAGTATGATTTCATTTTTATTTATTTATTTTTTGCTTTTTCATTTTAAATTATCATAGATTTTTAACTGAATGGTTTTGACACCTGAAGCTTATAGCTTAATATTTATATATATAATCACATTTTAAGTACAAAATTGAATTGTTAGCCCTCAGCCATATGCCACAACCAGCATAATTAACACATTTGAAAAACCTAATGCACAATGTCAGCTATAAACATCACAAGGAAACACAAGCTATGAAATATAATTGATACAAACAAACTTACTTCAAAATAGTTCAGGGGAAATTGAATGCATTGGCTAGCGTATTTCCCTTCAACTGTTATGCTTCACAGAAATATATTTTTCTTTCATACAGGTGGTGAGAATCTACAATCCATTACTCCTGGGAATTACTCTTCCCTACCACTAGAAGGAGGCAAAGATTCCCAAACGTCAAGAACTCTATAAAACCCCTCCCACCTAACCAGTACCCCAGTCTTGTCTTTGCAGTTATGGAGCCTGGTAATTCTGTCCCTAAATCTGCCTTTGAAGCTGGGTCGTTGGAACATTTTCCTACCAGTGTTAAATGTTTATATTGTTTTATGCTAAGGTATTTCCTTCAGAAATCTTATGCAATAAATATATTAATGATTTAATGCATTCTGACCTTCTGCTACTACTGTTTTTGCTTCAAAGAGTGTTATTGCTCCTCCTGGTTGGTCCTTACAGGTAGAATATACTATGATTTTTCCTAAAAATAATAATTTCATGTGAACAACTGAAATGAAATGTTGATGATCATGCCTCTTTCAACTAAGCGTAAAAGGTCTGTTCAGAATTTACCTTCTTCTAGTTTTTAGCCTGCTAAGATCAATGTTTCTAGTTTGAGGCTGCTGTGTCCTCAGAGGGAGTGGTTTTCTATGTTGATCAACAGTTGTCCTCTCATCTTTTTACTGACATCCTTTTATTTTGTTTTATGTTAAGCATGTTCATTCTCTTTTTAAGGGAATTTTTGCTTTCTTACGTACTTTAGAAGTTAATGATCCTAAAGTAGATTGGGATATTCTAGTTATGTCTTTTTTAAACCCTTGGTTAAACCCCTTGGTGTAATTATTGTCTCTGTTGCAGTTTCTGTTATTATATCCAGAAATTTGACTGAGCTAGGTATACTTTTTTTTTTCTACAAGGTTTAATAATTTGTATCCTTTTCAGGCTTCTCTTTCAGCTTTGGGAAACTATTCCCAAATAGGTTAGTGACATTTTTACTCTGGCTAAATGTACTACATTCCTGTGGAAGATAGTTCTTCCTGTTTAGTCCCTTTAGATAGGAGGTTATAATCCTTCTTTAGGAGGGCTTATTTGGAAGCAAGTTATATTTTCAGTCCAGTAATATCTATTTCTGATGTGCCTGTTTCTTGTTCTTTTGGTTATATTGTCTTTCGGGGCAGATTTCTTATGATCCTGCATTTTTTGTAAACGTCTTTATGTTGTTTAAATGTGCAAATGGTCTATAAATAAAGAAATTTAAAAAAAAATGTGCAAATTCTCTATTTTGTGTCATTAATGCTAGATTATGTCTTTAGCGGTTCTTTCTAGAAAAGCATTATAACTAGGGTCTTGGTCTACTGACATGATTTATATTTCCAGACTTTTAACTCTTTCTTTACAGGGAAATATTTGATTTTATTCTGGTTGGGATTTCCTTTTTTTCTCTGGAGTCTGGGGGTTATGGAGCTTTTCTTCCTCAGGACTAGAAGTCCAAGGGTATTTTTAATTCTCAGATTTGTGTTTTCTAATAATGTTTTTAAACTCTGTGCAATATTGAGGGCCCTTCAGGGTTGGCCTGTATTGAAAAGGGATTGTTTTCTCTGTTTTAAGATAAGACTATGTTATATCTGTAGCTTATGTCAGTCATCATGGGGAAACTTTCCTAGGCAGAAGCTTATTGCTGTTTGATTTCTGCAACTGGGGGAAGCAGTTTTTCCTCAGTCATCAGTTTTTTTATCTGGAAGAGTGGTCTCTTCATGTGGTTATGTTGTTCTATCAGATAATAGATATTTGGTGTTGCCCAGAGATAGTTCTGATGGCCTCTCAGTTGGATCTCAAATTTTCAGGTACTGTGCAAGGTCCAGGGATCTTTATATTGTGTTTTTGGATGCTCTGGTAGTTCAGTGGTCTTTCTGGCTAGCCTATTTTTTTTCCACCTCTGGTCTTTTTTGCCAGGGTGATTGCCAAGATTTGTCAGGAAGAGCTTTGGTGATTCTGATTGATTCAGCTTGTTCTTGCAGAATTTGGTAATTTGGTTCTTATGTCAAGTTTTTTCCTTGGCTGTTTCTTTTGCATCCAGACCTATTTCAAGGTAACTTTTTCAATCAGGATTCTAGTTCCCTCGGCTTGATGGCATGGAGATAGAATCAGGTACCATCAGTTACAGAGTTTCTTATACAGACATGTAAGTCTGTGACTAGGGGGATTTGTATTTAAAGGTCTGGAAGACCTTTATTTCTTGGGTCCAAATCAGGTATTTTCATGGCATTCTTTTAGAATTCATAGTTTTCTTTCTGTTTTTACAGGATGGTTTGGATATGGTTTTATACCACAGTTGTTGGGTCAGATTTCTGCCATTTTTAGTTATCTTCCATAGAAGATGCTAATCTTCCTAGCATTCATGGTTTATCTCTAGCCTGGCCTAGAATTAAGACCTGTTATTATCCAATGTTTCCCCCTTGGAGCCTTTATTTGGTCTTGAGGTTTTTGCAGGTTCTCCCCTTTTGAACCTCTTTATCAGGTGGATAATAAACTTATTTGTGGAAGTCTTGTCTCTTTTAGCTTTTCTATCTGCTAAAATAGTTCCTACTCTTTCTTGTGTTCCTCCTTACTTTTTCCTTAGGATAAGGTTGTGTTTTCTGACAAAATTAGTTGGAGGTTTGTTGTTCCTTCTTCATGTCTTAATCCTTCCATTTTTGTTCAGAGTAATCTCTTCAAGTTTTGGTTTCTGTTAGAGATTTGCAGTGTTATGTAGACACTACTAAGGTTTTCAGACAAACCTTTAGTTTGTTTGTTCCTTTTGCTGGTTCTATGAAAGGGCAAAAACTTTCTGCTGTTTCTTTGGCTTCTTGGTCAAAGCTTTTCTTATATAGCTTTCTTGGAAGCAGGTTAGCCCCAATCTAGATTGATTTCTGCTCATTCTATCAGGCCAGTTATCATAGAATGTTAGAATGTTTTATTCATGGACCAATTTTACAAAGCACCTATTTGGTCTTTGCATATTTTTTCTTCCATTTTGATGTCTTCTTCTAAGGCAGCCTTTGTTAGGATGTCCTTCAGGCAGTTGTCTCAGGTTGATTTATGTTTTTTCCTTTTGGTTATATTTAACTGCCTTTATTCAGGCTCTATTCGGGTTTTGTGGATTCGGTTTCCCAGTGGAAAAATTTTTTTTTTTAGATACCAACCTTTTCTGTTTTTACTTGAGGACTCCACAGCTTGGGTATTAGTTCCCAGGAGTAATGGATTGTGGACTCTTACCACCTGTATGAAAGAAAACCTAATGTAAGATTACCTGATAAATTAATTTCTTTCATAGTGGAGAGAGTCCACAAGACCCCCCCCCCTGTATTTTTCTGGGCTGTTTTTTTTCCCCTGCTCCTATTTAATGCTCTTATTACTTTTCCTTCATTGTGCTGAGCTATACATTAGGAAAACTTGAAAAAAAACTCCGGCAAACCTCCAAATGCTTAAGTAAAAAATATGTATACTTTATTGGAGACAAGAATCAAACATAAAAAAGTTTAAAAATATGCTCTCAGCTGGTAAAACATCTTACGCGTTTTTGCAATTGCAGCCTTACTCATAGACATATTAGCTGTACGCCAGCCAGAGCATAAATAGCCCTACGGTAGTTAGCTCATTAAAGCCTGCTGAGAAATTTTAAAGCTACCGCAACCTATAGGATATAGCAATCTTAATACGTTCATTAGAGAGTAATTACACATCTTCTTATTACATACAGTTAAAGTGGTATACATCTAATCCACTTTTAAGTCAAACAGTTATACAGTATCTGATAATATAGAGAACAATCATAGACAGCCATGCAATATATTAGATTGAGCATATAGTTGCTCAAACAAATTTATATGCCAGCCAGTATCTGTCAAAAAATCCACAATCTCAGTATGTCAGAAATAATACCTGGCACCCCACTGACATACCTGAGATTAAAAAGTTTTGGGCTCTGACATTAGTAATGGGGATTGTGAAGAAACCCAGCATACGTTCATACTGGAGCCAGAACCCCATCCTGGCTACCCCTCTTTTTCCGGGGGGGTTATGAAGAGTGATAGATATGAACAGTTGCTGCGGTTTCTCCAATTATTTATTTAATGATAATGCCCAGTGCCCCCCAAAAATGGCATTTAAAATAAGGCCCCTGATAAACCACCTGTCCCAAAAATTTAAAGAAGTTTACATCCCTGGACAGGACATTTGCATAGATGAGTCCCTCATTAAATTTAAGGGGAGCTTGCTTTTTAAGCAATATATACCATCCAAGAGGTCCCACTATGGGGTCAAATGTTATAAACTCTGTGAACGCAGTACTGGGTATACCTGGGCATTTCACATCTACTAGGGTAAAGATAGCCACTTGGATCCACCTGGCTGCCCAGATTCAGTTGGCACAAGTGGGAAAATTGTGTGGGATCTCCTACTACCCCTGCTAAATAAAGGGTACCATTTGGGGCTCGATAATTTTTACACAAGTACAGAGCTATTAAAAAAATATATATATTTTGAAACCGTGGCCTGTGGCACAACGTGAAAAAATCCGAAAGGTTTCCCCCAGAAGCTGACGCATTGAAAAAAAGTAGGGGCACAACGTCAGCTTTACGCCACAATGAGCTACTGGCCCTTCAGTACACAGATAAGAGATGTGTAGAAAAAACATGGGAAGACAAAGAGGCGCATGTGTGTACCAGTAGAGAGATTCAATATAGTGGAAGAAATCACACCAGGGCACTCACATTTATCCAGAGCACTCATACAGTGCTATCAGGCACGCACTGAGCAATTGCAGCAGCCCAGCTTGCTGTGATCCTATATGGCAACAGGAACAGGACCAGTCCAAAAGGATTCCTGGGAAGCTGCAGGGAAGCTGGATCAGCACAGGCAACACCAGACACTGGGTGAAAGGTTCCAGGGATAAGCTCAATAACAGAGCAGCGGCTTATCAGAACAGAAAGTTCAGTCCCAATGGGGATGGGATGAAGGTGGTGTATAAAAAAAATAATAATTCCAGTGGTGGTTCCAAAGTATAAAATATAAAAGGTTTATTAAAACCTGATGATGCCTGAAGAAACAGCGTTTGAGCTGAGAAACATGTTGCATTGATACAAGGAGGACAAGTATTTGCCCTACGTGTTGGTTCTTGTTTTTATCAATGTTTTAATAAACCTTTTATATTTTATACTTTGGAACCACCACTGGAATTATTATTTTTTATACACCACCTTCATCCCATCCCCATTGGGACTGAACTTTCTGTTCTGATAAGCCGCTGCTCTGTTATTGAGCTTATCCCTGGAACCTTTCACCCAGTGTCTGGTGTTGCCTGTGCTGATCCAGCTTCCCTGCAGCTTCCCAGGAATCCTTTTGGACTGGTCCTGTTCCTGTTGCCATATAGGATCACAGCAAGCTGGGCTGCTGCAATTGCTCAGTGCGTGCCTGATAGCACTGTATGAGTGCTCTGGATAAATGTGAGTACCCTGGTGTGATTTCTTCCACTATATTGGATCTCTCTACTGGTACACACATGCGCCAATTTTTTGTCTTCCCATGTTTTTTTCCAGATGTCTTTCTACATTTGATGCAAGGAGACAGCAGCTGACTTGTCCTGTGATACAGATTTTGCAGAACTTTATTCACCCTACCCATCTGGATTTTGAATTTGGGACTGTTTGTTTATCCCATTTTTTGGGGTTGAGTGTTATTTTTCTTGCATATAATAATTTTCTTATTTTATATATTTTATATTTTTTATATTTTTTGTGTGTATTATATTGTTCTTTTTTCCTATTTTCTTTATCATATTTTATTTTTTTTGTTAATATTGTGAATTTTTGTCATTAGAGCGCCCCCTGTAGGATCCCTTGTTTTGGGTTTATTGTTTGCAAAAGAGATGTGTACATGCTCTCCACAATGCACAATGAAGTTACAGTGCCAGTGTCTGTGAAGGGAAGATCTGCACAGACCGGTGCCTGCAGCCATATCTAATTCAAAGAAAAACAAGATTTTGGTACAAAAAAGTAGCTTTTTATATTATGCAGATCGCAGTGTATAATGCATATGTGCACAGGGAAACCTTATACTTTTTTGGAATTTTTGTTAAGTGTATCATCTGATATTTTGTTTAACCATACCCCTAATCCTCCCACTGTTCATTCTGAAAATGTCCAGCGACTCTGCGGCAGGCATTTTCCCACTAGGATCCCCCCCCCACACACACACACTGCCTGCAAAGTCTGCTATAAAAAAGGAGTGAGGAAGGATTCTAGTTACCATTGCCCTGACTGCCCCTCTCTACCTGGCCTCTGTATCACTAATTGCTTTCAAATATATCACACAGAGTTAAACTTTTAATTTGAAAGCAATCTGTATGTGTTCCTATTTTATTTTATTTTTTATTATTCTGTATTCCTAACTTCATAAATCCCCTGACCTTGTGCTGCCCCTTTATATGTTAAGCCCATCCACTCTAAGGCCATTATAAGTTATACAAAACAACTAAAATACTCCTTTTAGAATATCCTGAGTTATCTACTTTTGCAAATGGTATGTCTTGAGGGGGGTCATTTTTATTCCTGGGCTGCCATACTGTCTCAAAGGCAACATAGGTCCAGAAAATCAATGTGCTAAATTTCCATGTAAATGGGCAGACCCCATATTGGGCCCTGTAAATTCATGAAAACCTATAAAACCTTTGCATGGGGGGTATTGTTGTACTTTTGGGACATCACTGAACACAAATATGGGTGTATTATAGCAGTAAAACATATAAGGATGATGATCCAAATAGCAAAAAGGCAGTGTTTGTGTGAAAAAAGCAAATACAAAATATATGACCACTAAATTTGACCAGGTGTTGTGGCTACAAAAAAAGACTAAACATAGTCCTTTTTCAATACCCTCAGGGTTGTCTACTTTTGCAAATGGTATGCCATGATGGGGTAATTTTCATTCCTGGGCTGCCATACTGTCTCAAAGGCAACATAGGTCCAGAAAATCTATGTGCCAAATTTCCATGCAAATTGGCAGACCCTATATTGGGACCTGTAACTTTCTGAAACCCCATAAAACCTGTGCATAGGGCATATTGTTGTAGTCATGGGACATCGCTGAACACAAATATGGGTGTATTATAGCAGTAAAACATAGAAGGATGATATAAACAGCAAAAAGGCAGTGTTTTTGTGATAAACTAAAAATAAAATATGAACATTACATTTGGCCAGATGTTGTGACTAAGTGGCTCCAAAAAAAGACTAAACATAGTCCTTTTTAAATACCCTGGGTTGTCTACTTATGCAAATGGTATGCCATAATGGGGTAATTTTCATTCCTGGGCTGCTATAATGTCTCAATAGGCCCTGAAAATTAATGTGCCAAATTTTCATGTAAATGGGCAGACCCCATATTTGGCCCTGTAACTTCTGTAAACCCCATAAAACCTGTACATGGAGGGTACTGTTATACTCGTAGGACATTGACAAACACAAATATGTGTGTTTTATAGCAGCAAAACATAAAAGGTTGATGACAGAAATAGCCAAAGTGCAGTGTTTGTGTAAAAAACGCATACAACAAAAATGACCACTACATTTGGCCAGGTGTTGTGACTAAGGGGCTACACAAAAATGACATGGCCCTTTTGGAATACCCTGGGGTGTCTACTTTTGTAAATTGTATGCCATGATGGTGTAATTTTTATTCCTGGGCTGTTATAATGTATGAAAGGCGACTTAAGCCCAGAAAATGAATGTGCCAAATTTCTATGAAAATGGGTAAGGCCCTATTTTGGGCCCTGTAAATTCCAGAAATCTCAGAAAACCTGTACATAGGGGGTAGCGTTATCCTCATGGGACATCGCTGAACAAAAGTATGGGTGTTTTATCGCAATAATATATATCAGAATGAAGATATTCACAATAAAATCGTTTGGCAAACATAAATTTTCTTAATTTCTCACACTTACTTAGAATTTTTTCATATAACATTATGGTTTAGAAATAAACATTTGATGCTAAAAGAAAGCCCTATCTGTCCTCTAAGAAACAATATATAATTAGTATGGGTGCACTTAATGTGAAAGGGGTAAATTATGGTTGAACAGACATATAGCCGAAATTCAAGGTTTTCTTCTAAAATGGAGAGAGTCCACAGCTGCATTCATTACTTTTGGGAAATAAGAACCTGGCAACCAGGAGAAGGCAAAGACAACCCAGCCAAAGACTTAAATACTCCTCCCACTCCCCTCATCCCCCAGTCATTCTTTGCCTTTCGTCCCAGGAGGATGGCAGAGAAGTGTCAGAATTTTTATTTTTGTCTCTTATGGAGGGTAGTACTCTTCTTCATGGGACAGGAGTTTTAAGTAGTCCTGTCAGTCTCTCAGTGAGGGCTTAGATGAAAGTTAGAGTCCGGAGATGCAGGAAGTTTCTTTCTGCAAAACTATCTCGACTCGTATTAACAGCTCCTCAAGCAATCGGCATTGTCGAACTTCGCTTTGCTGCCTGCTTTTTTCTCTCAAGTCCATGGCGGAGGCGATGCTACTATCCGTCACACTTGAAGGGCTGTGTTCCTGTTCCACGGCGTAGATTCCGGTAAGATTGTTTCATTTTACTTTATTTGCAATGTATTGTAATGTAAATATTTGCCGAGAGTCTACCACCTTGCGGGTCTAACTATACATAAGGGTCTCAGTGAGTCTCTTTTAGTATCTTGGAATCGAGGGTTAATATCGCCTGAGTGGGGTTATTGAACAGGGGGGGGTTTATAATCATGTTTGTTATGTGATTCAACCTGCTTATGTGCGATGTTTACTGGGCTCGTGGTTGGAACATTGAGGTCTTTGGAAGTGACACAGCCTTTTTGGTTGGGCACGTTTGTTTGGACTGTACGGTTCACTTTGTGTTTGGGCGTGGCTACGTTCCGTTGTTCCATTTCTGCATTCCTGACCGCATGGCGAAGGAAATTTTTTAGTCCGCAGGGGTCTGGTCATTGGAGGTGGTGAGTGCCCCAGCCATTGGAGTGTCAGGTGCCGTTTTAGTTTTCACTACTTAAGTCAATATTTAAATATCCTCTATCCAGTTATGGAGGATTCTGATGCTGAGACTGTGTTCATTTCAGATTCAGTTACAGAGGATTTTGATACTGAGACTATTTTGATTTCAGATTCAGATTCTGTGTCCGGTGATGAATCCGGAGGGGCCTCAGTGATGCCTGTCAACCAGTTTTGTTCCATATGCCATTTCAGTGCGCCTGGTTCCTTGGGATCGGGGAATCAAGGGACTGCTGAGCCATCCTCTTCAGTATTCCTGCCCTCCGAGAGGCGAGTTCCCTACCAAAACATACTTCTGCGGGTAACCCAGTTTATGGTTCCTCCATGTGGGGTGGCGTGTTTCCCTCGGAGTTTGCAGCACGTTTTCGCTTCCACATAATGTTGGCGATTTGTTCGTCTGCAGAGTCCAGACGTTTATCTGAGAATCTGCTCGTGCCCTATTGTCCCGGGCTTCCACCTTGGTAAGGGCCTCTACAGTTCCCCACGGGGTATCTGTCCCAGAGTGTTGTGCCTTCCGTTACAGCATTGTGCACCTTCGCGTGTTGCTCAGACATGTTTTTCAGTTATTGAATAACCCTATCGTTACTAGTTACGGGGAATTTCAGTCTGATAATTCGAATGGTGCACCTCATTAGATGTGTGGGGATGAATTAATCTCCTGATTGTCATTTGTTTAAGATCTTTCCCAGTTTTGTGTGATAGGGCTCCGTTTGGTTGGTCCTGCGGGTAGGCCTGTGTCTTTTTTAGCATTAACCTCCGGGTTGCCTTATATTTTATTTATATCCGATGGGATGTCTTTTGTTTGTTTTTGTTTCCTTCGGAAACCTTCTGGGATTGATACTCTTTATTACTTCTTTGGAAGTTGTTGGACATGTTAGTCCTCTGTTAAAAATGTCTGTTTTCTGTTTTTTTACCCTACGAGGGAGAATTTATGCAGCTTGCCGGTTAGGACCCTAGGTGCAGGCTGGTCCTGTCGGGTTTGTTCAGTTTTGCTGCGATTCAGACACGTGGCGCTGTTCTGCTTGGCTGGTTCGGTAGAAGCGCCGAGTGCTCAGTTTATCATTGTTTTTTTCATGTTCAATTAAGCATTCGAGAGGACCTATGGGTCCGTGAGGTGGAAAGGATTGTTTCAATCCTTATAGCCTTCAGTCATAGATAACCGGGCAGGGGAGTTTTTCTGCTGCGTCACTCTATCTGACATCTGATTTCATCAGAACTTAGAGTTTCCTCCCCCATGTGGTGGAGGGTGGGAGGGCTTAATGCCCCTTGCTGCTATTGAGCGGTTTGGCCTTCATTTGTTAGGCCTCTGGATTTGTCCTTTTGGGCTTGATCCAACAGCTTGTACAGTATGGCTGTCTTGCATGAGGAAGGTTTGCAGTTTGAAACCTGTTGCAGCTCTTGACACCTTGCAGGTGTACGCGTAGGCTGTTTCTAGTATATCTAGATGCAGCTCTTACTCTTGACTGAGTTATGAGAGGCCTTTGGGTCTTCTACCATTGCCTCTGGGTGAGTGGATCTCCTTTTAGGGATCCGTGTTTCCGGGTGATGGTTGTTACCTGTGGGGACTTTTGTTTAGCTCTGGGTTTTCCGGAGCTGGGTAGGCTTAGTGACTTCTCTTCCTTGTGTCTTCTGTTTGTGCGGAGGTGTTAGAGAGACTAGTCCTGCTAGTGGGATTTTTTTGACCTCGAGGTATCCCTTGGTTGTCCTGAGGCTCTGAGAAGTATCTTCATACGACTTCTAGCCTTGCTCCTTGGAGCGTTTGGACTTTAGCTAGGGGTTGTTCCTTACTTTGGTTTGAGCTTTCGAGTTCTTCTCGCTATTCGGATTCTCTGGATATGCATCCATACCCTTGTGTCTGGCTTTTTGGCCGGTTGGGGTGTTTAGTTCTAGGGTAAGGTTTGCCTGAACTATTAGGTGCCCGGACCTGTTTTTTTCCCTGAGACTTCCGTTTGCTGAAACTTCGCTTGGCCTTTTTTTCTGACCCAGTCTTGGGTGGTTTTGGAATCTTGGAACTCAGGGCTGGTTGGGATGTTCCACGGTAGTGGGAACTTGGGCTATGTCCTTGCTCCATCTACCTAACCTGGTTATGGTTGACCAGGTTTTCTGAGTATTTTTTGCTCTTTGCTACAGAGTGGCCCATGTCCTCTGGTGGTTAGCTGTGTGGCTTGAGCCTTAAGGGTGGTTGGTTCATACCCAGCTGCTGGCGCTGGATGTCCAATTTCTGGTGCGCCTTAAGGTTGCATTTCCCTGGTCAGCTTGCCAGTGTTCCCGTGGATTCCCTGCTTTGCAGATGAATGGGTTGTCTTTGCCTCTACTTGGCAAGCTACTTGTAGGGGGGTCCTTTTCTAGGACTTCTGTATTGGGGATTTCTCTTCCCATAAGCCGGTGGCTTCGGGCCTTGAGGGCAATTGTTGCCCTTCCGGCATCATCCCTCTTTAGGGGATATTCTCCTCCCTATGGAGATGGAATCCTTGCTTGGGGCTTCTCCTGGATGAAGGCGGAAAGGTGGGATTGGTTCCCCCTGAGGTCTTTCTGGCTCCATGCAGACTTGTTGGGCCTTTATTTGATAGATCCTTAGGTCTATGGCCTTGTTGTCGGTTTCAGAGTCGGGTGCTTGGTGGGGATGGCTGTGCTATCCTTAGGCTCGTTCCTGTACCTATTTCGGAATTCTTTTGTTTCCCTGTCTTGGATCCCAGAGGCTGGGTTGGTCCAGCTGGTGTGGGTCTGCAGGTCCGGATGGTCGAGTGGTCTAACAAACTGCGTTCGGATGCAATTTCCTCTGGATGTGTGAGCTTTGTTGAGTCTATCCTGTTGGCTTAGTCTGCTAGGGTATAGATATTCCTTTCAACTTGCTCCATTGATTAGAAGAGGGTTTACTCTTCCTTCAAGATCTGAGGGTATACTCTCCTTCTTGGGAGGGGCCATGATTGAGTTGTTGTGTTCCCCTTTTCAGGGACCTGTGTGTTGGTCCGGCGACTTAGGTTGCCTGGAACGTACCCTCTGTCTGGGGGTTGCTTTTGCGGTCTGTTTATTGCTTGTTTTTTTCTTCTTCCTCGCAAGTACCCTCTGTGTCGTCCTGTTGTGGACTCTGTGTTCTCAAACTTGGGGTTTTTTCACCTGGGTGTATTGCACACTTTTTCATGGTCGAAAACTTTGGTATTCTCTGGCCAGACACTGGGAGGACTTTGCCTCTTCAGTTGCATTCCGTGCTTGCAGGATATTGAGGAGACGTCTGTTCTGTCTCTGTGCCCAGTCTTATCCCTGGTTTTGCTTGATATAGGCATGGCCTCCTTTCCCTGTTTGGGCCCCTTTGGGTCTCTGTGAGCTGGGCTCACTCGTGGAGGTGTTCTTTTTGTATTAGGGGACCTTTCGGTTTCCTTGGTTCTCTTTTGCCTTGTTCCCTTGGGGGTTTTGTCTGGTGTCTCCTGGAGGACTGTTGGCTCAGTCGAGTCCGTTTGCGGTCTCTAGTTTGGCTTCTGGACTAACTGTGAGTCAGTGTAATTGGGGTTTTTCCTCTTAAACTTTTCTCGGCTTCGGACGAAGCGGGGTTTTTTATTGGGTAGAGGTTCAGGCCTGGTGCCCTCAGTATAGGCCGCCTATTGTACCCTCCCGTCTTGGCATTCAGTGTCCTCTATAGCTTGGGTATTGTAATGAATGCAGCTGTGGACTTTTTCCATTTAAGAAGAAAAACATAAATTATGCTTACCTGATAATTTCCTTTTCTTCTGATGGAGAGTCCACAGCTCCCCACCCGTAATTTTATGGGGGGCGTCTTTATTTTATTCTTCTGGCACCTTTCACCCTGATATTTCTTCTACTGTTCCTTGTTCCTCGGCAGAATGACTGGGGGATGAGGGGAGTAGGAGGAGTATTTAAGCCTTTGGCTGGGTTGTCTTTTCCTCCTCCTGGTGGCCAGGTTCTTATTTCCCAAAAGTAATGAATGCAGCTGTGGACTCTTTCCATCAGAAGAAAAGGAAATGATCAGGTAAGCATGAAAGGGTTAATTGCCTTTCTACGCACTCCCTGCATTGTTGCCCTGTGTTCAAAACCAACCTTCAGCACCTGCTGAATTCAATCCTCATACACAAAACATAGGCAGACAGTGTTGAAAGAGTTTGGAACGGATTTTGCATGGAGCGGCGGTATCCCACTCATTGGCTAATCCACCCACTGCTAAAAAATGCTGCAGGCTGCTAAAGCATTGGTGGGTTCCCTGTGAAAGGCAAATTATTATTAAATAAGGATATCTGTGATAACAAGGTTCACTTATATTGAATACTCAAAGGGACAGTAAAGTCAAAGTTAAATTGCGACGTTTCAGATAGAGCGTACAATTTACTTAAAGGGCCATAATAATTGAAAATGACATTCTCTAATCCATTAGAACGTGTCATTTTAAGGCTTTCTGCCCCCTTCTCTACTGTGTGTGTAATGTTCACAAAGTCAATGACAAGAGACACATATATGCACAAACCAATCACCAGCTAGCTCCCAGTGGTAGATTGCTGCACCTGAGCATACCTTTGTATGATTTTTTTTTAACAAACAATGCAAATTGAATTAAGTAAATGTGATAGTAGAAATAAATTGGAAAGTTATTAAAAATTACATGCTTTGTCTGAACCATTAAAGGGACAGTCAAGTCAAAATGAAACTTCCATGATTCAGATAGGGCATGTAATTTTAAAAAAAACATTCCAACTTACTTTATCATCAAATTTGCTTTGTTCTATTTGTATTCTTTGTTAAAAGCTAAACCTAGGTAGGCTTATATGGTAATTTCTATGCCCTTGAAGGCTGCTTCTTAGTGCATTTTCAAAAAGGTTTTGCACTGCTAGACAGCGCTAGTTCAAGTGTGTCATATAGATAGCATTGTGCTCACTCCCCACACTGATTGGCTAAAATGCGAGTCTGCAGAGGCTTAGATACAAGGTTATTTCAGAAGTAAAACGTGTATTAATATAACCGTTTTGGTTATGCAAAATTGGGGAATGGTTAGTAAAGGGAATATCTATCTTTTTTAAACAATAGAAATTCTGGAGTAGACTGTCCCTTTAAATGTTAATTTTGACTTTACTATCCCCTATAAAAGTACACTACAGTTATTGAAAGGGTATTTAATGGCTTTATTTTTAATATATACAGCTAAAATGTATACAACTGCTACTAGGGGGGCTAATTGGTCAAAACAATAGACTACTCTAGTGATAGACACTTTTTTTTATAGTCCCTTAACCTCTTCAAGCCTTTAGGACGTCCCATGCCGTCTCATCTGCACTTGGCTTTAACGCTGTTAGGACGGATGTCCTACCTTATATGGCTTCCTGCAGCCTCCTCCTTTCCAGGAACGAAAAAATCGGACCTGGGGGTTTGCCTAGCAGCGTAATTATTCCCCCATGATCTAATGCCAGCCTTAAAATCACATGATTACATCAACAATTGTGTCTTTTTCAAGCAATGTTAAACATTTGCCCCAGGCATGATGGGGTTAAAAATCATGTGTTTTGTTTTACTGACATATATTTGATTTTTTTGTACTGTTTGATAAAAAATAAAAGTTCATGTTTAGTGAATATATATTTTCAATATAACTCACCAAAGGTGAAAGTACCCAACCTCTGCTATTTATTAGTCAACAATAAAATGCACAATGCATAGAATTTTACAAACATGCTTTGATTATTTTTGTGGGAAGCTTCATTTCCACCTGAATCAAATTCTCATGTAAACAATAGTTTCCATGGCAATGGGTGCAGTAATCATCTTGTGGTTCTAGTTGTGAATTCCTATATTTAGCTTTTAATTGAATGATAAAAAATATAATAAAAATATTAATGCTGGAATCACATTATCATGATATCTGCGTATAGGAGCTGCTATGAACCACTGATCAAAATCGCTGTGTTTAAGAGACATGAAGTAGTAATGAAATAGTTTAATGTGCTAGAGCTTTTTAAAAGTGCACTATTGCTTGTAGAATATTGTTATTAACCCCTGAAAACTGTGCTTGTCACACACTCCCTAGAGAGGACGAAAAGCAAATTCTGTAATCGGCAAATGCCACAAATAAATTAGCTGGTTTAGACAATTTGCAGGCTAAAGATTTTGCTGCTTGCTTCTCTAGGGAGCGTGGGACAAAGAGTAATTTTAAAACAAAAATGAAAGGTGCTTAACCCCTTAGTGACCAGACAATTTTTCAATTTTCTTACCGTTAGGGACCAGGGCTATTTTTACATTTCTGCGGCTGTAATTTTTTTCTTACTTATTTACTGTACCCACACATATTATATACCATTTCTTTCATGTAATTAGCAAGAGTCCATGAGCTAGTGACGTATGGGATATACATTCCTACTAGGAGGGGCAAAGTTTCCCAAACCTCAAAATGCCTATAAATACACCCCTCACCACACCCACAAATCAGTTTTACAAACTTTGCCTCCTATGGAGGTGGTGAAGTAAGTTTGTTCTAGATTCTACGTTGATATGCGCTCCGCAGCAAGTTGGAGCCCGGTTTTCCTCTCAGCGTGCAGTGAATGTCAGAGGGATGTGAGGAGAGTATTGCCTATTTGAATTCAATGATCTCCTTCTACGGGGTCTATTTCATAGGTTCTCTGTTATCGGTCGTAGAGATTCATCTCTTACCTCCCTTTTCAGATCGACGATATACTCTTATATATACCATTACCTCTACTGATTCTCGTTTCAGTACTGGTTTGACTTTCTACTACTTGTAGATGAGTGTCCTGGGGTAAGTAAGTCTTATTTTCTGTGACACTCTAAGCTATGGTTGGGCACTTTTATATAAAGTTCTAAATATATGTGTTCAAACATTTATTTGCCTTAACTCAGGATGTTCAACGTTCCTTATTTCAGACAGTCAGTTTCATATTTGGGATAATGCATATGAATTAATCAATTTTTTTCTTACCTTAAAATTTGACTTTTTCCCTGTGGGCTATTAGGCTTGCGGGGGCTGAAAATGCTTCATTTTATTGCGTCATTCTTGCCGCGGACTTTTTTGGCGCAAATTTTTTTTTCTATTTCCGGCGTCATAAGTGTCGCCGGAAGTTGCGTCATTTTTTTGACGTTTTTTTTGCGCCAAAAGTGTCGGCGTTCCGGATGTGGCGTCATTTTTGGCGCCAAAAGCATTTAGGCGCCAAATAATGTGGGCATCTTTTTTGGCGCTAAAAAATATGGGCGTCACTATTGTCTCCACATTATTTAAGTCTCATTATTTATTGCTTCTGGTTGCTAGAAGCTTGTTCATTGGCATTTTTTTCCCATTCCTGAAACTGTCATTTAAGGAATTTGATCAATTTTGTTTTATATGTTGTTTTTTCTATTACATATTGCAAGATGTCTCCGTTTGTCCCTGAGTCAGAAGCCACTTCTGGAAAAATGCTTAACTGAGTTTCAGTTCTACCAAAGCTAAGTTCATTTATTTTAAATGTTATAAATGTTTATCTTTAGCTATGGTTTGTAATAAGTTATTATGATATACTTTTACATGCAGATTCCATTAGTATTTATGCTTTATACATTTCCATTCTTAAGTGCAAGAAATGTTTAGAAGATTTATAAGAAATATTTTTTCTGATTAAGGCTATGTCTGACTTCGTGCCTTCTAATACGATTTTTAGGTCTTTTTCACTTCTTTTTTAATTATTGAAGTTTCAAATGACCAACAACATACTGATTTATCCTTCTCTGATGATGTTTTTTTCTCTTTCAGAAATTCTCTTCATCAGATATTGACACTAACAAATCTACTTTTTTATATAATTTTTTTATTATTAAAGTACATTTGTTCTTTGTTGAAGAGGTGTTGATTATTTTGGACATTAAGGTAACTAGTTCTTTAAGACTAGCTGACACTATTTCTGCCTTTTTATTTCTTCTGTGATTTCAGAGGTTTTCTTTCCAATTCCCCATACTAGGGAATGGAATAGGCTGAGAATTTTCTTTTATTTTTAAACTATATTTTTTGTCAGCAGTTAAATTCAATTTGGAGGGTTCTCCAATTTATTGGAGCTATCTCTACTCCTACTAATTATGCTATTGTTTTTATAGCAAAATAGTATTTATTTTCCTTTATATAGTTGTATCTTATTTTTGGAAAATTATTTAGTTTCAGGTACTTTTCTTGGTCCTGTGATATTGCAATTGCTTCATTTTTTCTGTTTACTTTAAGATCAAGTATCAGATCATGATTTATTTTAGCATTGTTAAGGGACAACATTTACTAGACTAGGTGCCGTTTCATTTGTCTTGTTGTTTTGCATTTTGCAAGTCCTCTGTTTTGACTGGTCCTTTAAACTGGACTATCATGCTAATGATTTCATTTGTGTCTTCATTTTATTGAATATATTCGCAAATGAGGGTTAATCTATGTCTTTAGCTATTTTAGCTAGAAGAATTCTGTGATTTTGAAAATTTTTTTTTTTTTTTTAAAAATCCATATTTCTTTTGTTCTAAGATAATCAATTATAATTGGATTCAATTTTTAACTGTTACTATGGGCTTCAAGATTGAGTTCTAAGACTAAAACTTTAAGCTTATACTAGTTTGGTTGTTCTTATTAAGGAACGAATCCTGAGTTCTTTCCCAAGTAACATGTTTGTTTTTTGTATTTATTTTTTTATTTATTGTTTTTATTAGAAGTGTACAAGTCAGGAAGCATCAACCAAGAATTGTTACATTATTATCATCAAATACAACATTGAAAACAATCTCAAAAATAATTCTCTTTCCCTGTGAGTGCGCGGGGTGTCTTAGTGTTAAGACACAGTGAGTGCCATCAATATTAAGGCTCTATTTGTAATTAGTTGAGCTTCCTTCAGCTAGATAAAGTAATTAAACTAGTAACATATTCTGATCAAAAAAAGAAAAAGAAATTATAACAAAGTCCCAACAACTTATAACGAGTATCCTCTGTGCTCTATGTAGAACTGGTAGAGGTATGCATCTCTTTCTTACAATCATTAGCGGTTTAAATGGCTGTGGCGGTTCGGCGCTCCCCTCCTCCCCGAATGTTGGTTTTATCGTCGGTGCAGGTCAGTGGGTCTCAGATTGAGTATTTTTGATATCTGCAAAACTATTAGTTTGGTGGACTAGGTCTGCTAACATGCTGTGTGTGTGTGTTATGGGGGGTAGATGGTCTCACAAGTACTCTTGCCATAGGAGCTTAGCGTTCAGTATAGTGTCTATTTTGTTACGGCATAAGTAACCATATGTCTCTAAGGAGAATTGTTCATCTACCTCTTCTACCCACATAACTTTGCTCAGGGTGCTAGGTTTTTTCCAGTGGCGCGCTATTAGTTTTCTTGCGCTGTTGAGTCCTATCTGTAGCACTAGCCTTTTCAGACAGCAGGTCATTTTAGGTAGATCATTTAGTAGGGCTATGTGTGGGGTCAGTGTAAATTCGGTGTGTTTACTTCGTCTAAAATAGGATTCCACTGCGTTCCACAGTGGGCGGACTTTTGGGCATTGCCACCACATGTGGATTAAATTGCCATGGTTTCCACTGCCGCGCCAGCATAGGCTGGACGTGTTGGGGTAGATGCTCGCTAGTCTCGATGGGGTCAGGTACCACCGGAGAAGGATTTTAAAGTTTAATTCTAATATCGCGGGGGATGTTGAGGATTTTTTGAGGGAGCTAAAGATTTTATTCCATTTTTCTGTGTCTATGTTGTCTTTGAGGTCGAGGTGCCATTTAGCTGTGTAGGGTGGTAGAATGTCTGTAAGGGTATCTATGAGAAGCTTGCGAGATATAGAGAGCGTACCTCTAGGTATGATTCCGCTATGACACATCTGTTCAAAAGCAGTGGGCTTTCTCAGCAGGTCCGACTTAAATGGAGATGTATGTATGTAGTGTTGTAGTTGGGCATATTTCAGCCATTTGGTGAATCTGCCACCTGCAAGATCTGCCAAATTATCTCTTTCTAATAGTTTGCCTGCTTCTGTAAATTTGAGTAGTGGGATCGTATAGTCCCATTCAGTCAGCCGCTTGAAACCTTTATCTAGGCCTCCTATCATTTCTATATTTAAAGCTATTGGGAAGAGCGGTGATCTGTAAGTGGTAATGTGCGGTTTGGTAGCGATTATGTGATCACAAATCTTAAAGAGTTGCCTATGGATTTCAAGATGCCGGCACTGCGGGGGTCTTAGGTCTTTGGATACCCAACATAGGGCGTGCACTAGTGGTGCCTTTAGGATGTGTGAATCTAATGTGACCCATGCTTTACGTTCTATGCCAATCCAGTATCCTTTGTAGTGTCACTGCCTGGTAGTACTCCTCTACTCTAGGTAAGCCCAAGCCACCAGCTTTATTTGGTCTATACATTGTGTTCCTATTGATTCGTGGTCTGCATTTACCCCAAACAAACGCATTAAGGCTTCTCTGAATCCTGTTTATGTACCAGCTTGGTAGGTGGAGTGGGAGGGTTTGCAAAATGTAAAGGATTCTAGGTAGTGTGGTCATTTTAATGGCTTGTATCCTGCCCCACCAGGATAGTGGTTTATTTGCCCATGTCTTCAGGTCACGTTGTGTGTTGAGTAAGAGTGTATTGTAGTTTCTGTCAAATAGTGTCGTCTGGTTGGGGGAAAGGTGGATCCCTAAGTATTTTATGGTATCTGATTTTAACCGAAGCGGGCAGATTGTCGACAGGGATTTAAATTTGGCATTTGGTAATGTAATATTTAGAATCTCGGATTTTTGCTTGTTAACAAGAAAGTTGGTATATTTGCTAAACTCTTCAAGTTCTGTCAGAATCTTTGGGATGGTTGTTAGCGGGGATGACACAGTGAACAATACATCGTCCGCGTATAGTGCGACTTTGTAATCCTGCTTGTTTATCGAGATCCCCTGAATGCATTGATTCTGGCGCACACGTGAGGCGAACACTTCCATCATTAGGATGAAGAGGATCGGGGATAGGGGACATCCCTGGCGTGTGCCATTGTGTATTGGAAGCTTATCTGATAAAATCCCATTTACTTTTGAACTAGGGTGGGTGTATAGGTTGAAAATGGTGTTTATTATTTTTGGTCCGAATCCTATGTTTTTTAGTGTTAGTTTAAGAAATTGCCAATCTGTCCGGTCAAATGCTTTTTCTGCATCTATGGCTATAAGCACTGCCTCAATATTGTGATATTTTGTGTATTCGATAAGTGTCAGCGCCCTAAGGGTGTTGTCCCTCGCTTCGCGGCCCGGAACAAAACCCACTTGGTCCGTGTGTATTATGTCGTGCAGTACTAAGTTTAAACGATTTGCCAATATTTTTCCCAGTATTTTAATATCAGTGTTCAGGAGTGAGATCGGTCTGTAGTTGGCTGGTTCTTCCGGGGATTTGTCAGGTTTTAGGATCACCGATATGTGTGCTGTTAAGGAGTCGTCGCTGAGGTGGTTATTCTCATCTAGAGCGTTGAAGTGTTTCAGTAAGTGTGGGGCTAATATGTTCCTAAATGTCTTGTAATATAGGTTAGTAAGACCGTCCGGGCCTGGGCTTTTCCCTGTGGGGAGGTCTTTGATAGCTTTCAATATTTCTGGTAAAGTTATAGGCCTTTCCAGGTCCTTTGTTTGTGCCTGTGTAAGTTTGTTCAGACCAAGTAACATGTTTTTAATTGGGGTTCGAAATTAGCTCCCTAATGTTGCGATGCACGTGCCGTATTCCAGCTTGACTGGTAAGGGGCAGGTTAAGACTTCTTTGAAATTTATTTGGTTCTATTTTGTCCAAATTTCTTTGATTTTATTCCAGTAAGGCTAACACTTTCTTTCAGTGTGTTTCTGTCCTATATATTTTGGATACTGTTGAGGCATGGCTGGGTACCCATGGGGTTCAAGCGCTGCTCAAACCTGGAATCTTCTGGGGTTTTTATTCCAGTTCCTTTTCTAGGAACTGGGTTTTGGAGTTTTATTCAAACTATTCTGCCTTTTTGTGGTCATTGATAGCATTATTTGTTTTCTTTAGATACAATAAATGCGTATTCTTCATTTTTCTGTTTTCATTCAGATTATTTCCTGAGGATGCGGATTCTCATATGTTTCATTTGCTCTTCAGGACATAGTTAGAGGATCTTTTTTCAAAAGCTCTTGATTCCTCACGCAAGGGTCACCATTTTTTAGGTTTCCAGATGGTTTATGTCACTATCTTTGTCTCTATCAGACAAGGGACAATTTGTATTGGGTTCCGTCTGTCGGTACCTTTAGTCTCCTTCAGTTGCTATATATGCATAGAAGTTTTAACAGCATTGGATTCAATTCCCTTTGCTCATTTTCAATGGAAAGATCCTTTCCAGCTTTTTATGAGTGTTGTTTTCTTCAAGAACATGGTTGGAGGATCAATTAACCAAAAAGTTTGTTGATTCCTCAGACAAGAGTAACCTTTTTTAGATTTCCGGATAGATTCAGTGTCCATGACTCTGTCTCTGTTGGACAGGAGACGTCTGAAATTGGTTTCAAGCTTATCGAAACCTTCAGTCTCAATCTTCCCTTCGGTAGCCTTATGCATGGAAATTCTAGGTTCTTATGACTGCTGCATTGGACGTGTTCCCCTTTGCTCATTTTCACATGCGACCTCTTCAGCTCTGTATGCTGAACCAATGGTGCCGGGATTATACAAAGATATCTCATTTAATATCTTTAAAACTGATTGTTCGACACCCTCTGACGTGGTACAGACCACCATCGTTTAGTTCAAGGGGCTTCTTTTTTTCTTCCAACCTGGACTGTGATCTCAACAGATGCAAGTCTGTCAGGTTGGGGAGCTGTATGGGGGTTTCTGACAGCACAAGGGGTTTGGGAAATCTCAGGAGGTGAGATTACCAATCAATATTTTGGAACTCCGTGCAATTTTCAGAAGCTCTTCAGTCATGGCCTCTTCTAAAGAGAGAATCGTTCATTTGTTTTCAGACAGACAATGTCACAACTGTGGCATATATCAATCATCAAGGAGGGACTCACAGTCCTCTGGCTATGAAAGAAGTATCTCGAATACTGGTATGGGTGGAATCCAGCTCCTGTCTAATCTCTGCGGTTCATATCCCAGGTATTGACAATTGGAAAGCGGATTATCTCAGTCGCCAAACGTTACATCCGGGCGAGTGGTCTCTTCACCCAGAGGTGTTTCTTCAGATTGTTCAAATGTGGGGACTTCCAGAAATAGATCTGATGGCTTCTCATCTAAACAAGAAACTTCCCAGGTATCTGTCCAGATCCAGGGATCCTCAGGCGGAAGCAGTGGATGCATTGTCACTTCCTTGGAAGTATCATCCTGCCTATATCTTTCCGCCTCTAGTTCTTCTTCCAAGAGTAATCTCCAAGATTCTGAAGGAATGCTCGTTTTTTCTGCTGGTGGCTCCAGCATGGTCTCACAGGTTTTGGTATACAGATCTTGTCCGCATGGCTTCTTGCCAACCGTGGACTCTTCCGTTAAGACCAGACCTTCTGTCACAAGTTCCTTTTTACCATCAGGATCTCAAATCCTTAAATTTAAAGGTATGGAGATTGAACGCTTGATTCTTAGTCAAAGAGGTTTCTCTGACTCTGTGATTAATACTATGTTACAGGCTCATAGATCTGTATCTAGGAAGATATATTATCGAGTCTGGAAGACTTACATTTCTTGGTGTCTTTCTCATCATTTTTCCTGGCATTCTTTTAGAATTCCTAGAATTTTACAGTTTCTTCAGGATGGTTTGGATAAAGGTTTGTCTGCAAGTTCCTTGAAAGGACAAATCTCTGCTCTTTCTGTTCTTTTTCACAGAAGGATTGCTATTCTTCCTGATATTCATTGTTTTGTACAAGCTTTGGTTCGTATAAAACCTGTTATTAAGTCAATTTCTCCTCCTTGGAGTTTGAATTTGGTTCTGGGGGCTCTTCAAGCTCTTCCGTTTGAACCTATGCATTCACTGGACATTAATTACTTTCTTGGAAAGTTTTGTTCTCTTTTGGCCATCTCTTCTGCTAGAAGAGTTTCTGAATTATCTGCTCTTTCTTGTGAATCTCCTTTTCTGATTTTCCATCAGGATAAGGCGGTGTTGCGAACTTCTTTTAAATTTTTACCTAAGGTTGTGAATTCTAACAACATTAGTAGAGAAATTGTGGTTCCTTCATTATGTCCTAATCCTAAGAATTCTAAGGAGAGATCATTGCATTCTTTGGATGAAGTTAGAGCTTTGAAATATTATGTTGAAGCTACTAAGAATTTCCGAAAGACTTCTAGTCTAGTTGTTATCTTTTCCGGTTCTAGGAAAGGTCAGAAGGCCTCTGCCATTTCTTTGGCATCTTGGTTGAAATCTTTAATTCATCATGCTTGTGTCGAGTTGGGTAAATCTCCGCCTCAAAGGATTACAGCTCATTCTACTAGGTCAGTTTCTACTTCCTGGGCGTTTAGGAATGAAGCTTCGATTGATCAGATTTGCAAAGCAGCAACTTGGTCTTCTTTGCATACTTTTACTAAATTCTACCATTTTGATGTGTATTCTTCTTCTGAAGCAGTTTTTGGTAGAAAAATACTTCAGGCAGCTGTTTCAGTTTGATTCTTCTGCTTATAATTTCAGTTTTCTTCATTATAAGATTTAAACTTTATTTTGGGTGTGGATTATTTTTCAGCGGAATTGGCTGTCTTTATTTTATCCCTCCCTCTCTAGTGACTCTTGCGTGGAAGATCCACATCTTGGGTATCTGCTATCCCATACGTCACTAGCTCATGGACTCTTGCTAATTACATGAAAGAAAACATAATTTATGTAAGAACTTACCTGATAAATTCATTTCTTTCATATTAGCAAGAGTCCATGAGGCCCACCCTTTTTTGTGGTGGTTATGATTTTTTTGTATAAAGCACAATTATTCCAATTCCTTGTTTTTTATGCTTTCGCACTTTTTTCTTATCACCCCACTTCTTGGCTATTCGTTAAACTGATTTGTGGGTGTGGTGAGGGGTGTATTTATAGGCATTTTGAGGTTTGGGAAACTTTGCCCCTCCAGGTAGGAATGTATATCCCATACGTCACTAGCTCATGGACTCTTGCTAATATGAAAGAAATGAATTTATCAGGTAAGTTCTTACATAAATTATGTTTTTTCTCTCAATTAATTGGACTTTCTAAAGATACCATTATTTTCATCATATCATATAATTTACTTTAAAAAAAATATAAAATATGATGAAAAAAACAAACTCTTATAACTTTGACCCACAAAATCTGTTACACATCTACAACCACCAAAAAACACCCATGCTTAATAGTTTCTAAATTTTGTCCTGAGTTTAGAAATACCCAATGTTAACATGTTGTTTGATTTTTTTTGGAAGTTATAGGGCAATAGGTACAAGTAGCACTTTGCTATTTCCAAACCTTTTCTTTTTTCCAAAAATTAGCGATAGTTACATTGTAACACTGATATCTGTCAGGAATCACTGAATAACCCTTCACATGTATATACTTTTTTGTATTAGACAGCCCAAAGTATTGATCTTGGTATATTTCATGCCACCATTTCTCCGCCAAATGCGATCAAATAATAAAAAATTGTTCACTTTTTCACAAACTTTAGGTTTCTCACTGAAATTATTTACAAACAGCTTGTGCAATTATGGCACAGATGGTTGTTAATGCTTCTCTGGGATCCCCTTTGTTCAGAAATAGCAGACATTTATGGCTTTGGCATTACTTTTTGGTAATTAGAAGGCCTCTAAATGCTGCTGCGCACCACACTTGTATTATGCTCAGCAGTGAATGGGTTAATTAGGTAGCTTATAGGGAGCTTGTAGGGTTAATTTTAGCTTTAGTGTAGAGATCAGCCTCCCACCTGACACATCCCACCCCCTGATCCCTCTCAAACAGCTCTCTTCCCTCCCCACCTCACAATTGTCACCGCCATCTTAAGTACTGGGAGAAAGTCTGGTAGTACTAAAAAAAAAACATTTTTTCTGTAGTGTACCTGCCCCCCTTAATTCCCTTCCCCCCTCCCAGATCCCTTTCCCAACATTTATTCCCCCTCCCTCTCCCTCCTTCCCAAACATTTTACTTAATTTAAATGTAGCGCGCACGCTGCCGCCCCCTTGCTCGCACTTCAGGGACACAGGATCCGGAACTGACCAGCAATGGGCTGCCTACCCGCCTCCCTCGTATCCCTCCCACACCACCAATGATTGGCACCATCGCTGGCTGATAGAGAGGACCACAGAGTGGCTCTCTGTGCATCAGTGGGTAAAAAAAAGGGTATTGCTGGATGCCTCAATATCGAGGCATCACTGCAACCCTGAAAGCGGCTGGAAGCGATTACGATCTGCCGCAGCTCGCCTCTAGCAGGCTGAATTCCCCTGGCGGAATTCAGCATTGCACACGAGAGCTATTTTGCACACGCGTGCAATCCGCCCCCTGCCTGCGCACAGCCAATAACGTGCCGGCAGGAGCTATCAATCTCCCTGGTCGGACTAGATCGCGGAGATTGAATTTCGCCACTTTAAAGGTGGCGAAAGATTAGGGAAACAGCGATTTGATGACCGCTGCTTGTTAAATACGGCGTGCAGGTTCTCTTGTGAGAACCTGCAGCCGTAGTGGGTCGAAAATACTTGCAAGGCCTTTGATAAATCGACCTCTATATAGCAGCAGTTTTGCAATAATGTTATATATTAGCAGGAACATTAGATGGCAGCACTATTTCCTGTCATGTAGTGCTTCAGGCATGTGCACGCTACCTACCTAGGTATCTCTTCAACAAAGAATAACATGGGAATGAAAAAAAAAATAATAATAGAAGTAAATTGGAAACTTTTTAAAAATTGTATTTTCTATCTGATTCATGAAAGAAATTTCTTTCATGTAATTAGCAAGAGTCCATGAGCTAGTGACGTATGGGATATACATTCCTACCAGGAGGGGCAAAGTTTCCCAAACCTCAAAATGCCTATAAATACACCCCTCACCACACCCACAATTCAGTTTTACAAACTTTGCCTCCGATGGAGGTGGTGAAGTAAGTTTGTGCTAGATTCTACGTTGATATGCGCTCCGCAGCAAGTTGGAGCCCGGTTTTCCTCTCAGCGTGCAGTGAATGTCAGAGGGATGTGAGGAGAGGATTGCCTATTTGAATGCAGTGATCTCCTTCTACGGGGTCTATTTCATAGGTTCTCTGTTATCGGTCGTAGAGATTCATCTCTTACCTCCCTTTTCAGATCGACGATATACTCTTATATATACCATTACCTCTGCTGATTCTCGTTTCAGTACTGGTTTGGCTTTCTACAAACATGTAGATGAGTGTCCTGGGGTAAGTAAATCTTATTTTCTGTGACACTCTAAGCTATGGTTGGGCACTTTGTTTATAAAGTTCTAAATATATGTATTCAAACATTTATTTGCCTTGACTCAGAATGTTCAACATTCCTTATTTTTCAGACAGTCAGTTTCATATTTGGGATAATGCACTTGAATTAATCATTTTTTTCTTACCTTCAAAAATTTGACTCTTTTTTCCCTATGGGCTGTTAGGCTCGCGGGGGCTGAAAATGCTTCATTTTATTGCGTCATTCTTGGCGTGGACTTTTTTGGCGCAAAAAATTCTTTTCCGTTTCCGGCGTCATACGTGTCGCCGGAAGTTGCGTCATTTTTTGACGTTATTTTGCGCCAAAAATGTCGGCGTTCCGGATGTGGCGTCATTTTTGGCGCCAAAAGCATTTAGGTGCCAAATAATGTGGGCGTCTTATTTGGCGCTAAAAAATATGGGCGTCGCTTTTGTCTCCACATTATTTAAGTCTCATTTTTTATTGCTTCTGGTTGCTAGAAGCTTGTTCTTTGGCATTCTTTCCCATTCCTGAAACTGTCATTTAAGGAATTTGATCAATTTTGCTTTATATGTTGTTTTTTCTCTTACATATTGCAAGATGTCTCACGTTGCATCTGAGTCAGAAGATACTATAGGAAAATCGCTGTCTAGTGCTGGATCTACCAAAGCTAAGTGTATCTGCTGTAAACTTTTGGTAGCTATTCCTCCGGCTGTTGTTTGTATTAATTGTCATGACAAACTTGTTAAAGCAGATAATATTTCCTTTAGTAATGTACCATTGCCTGTTGCAGTTCCCTCAACATCTAAGGTGCAGAATGTTCCTGATAACATAAGAGATTTTGTTTCTGAATCCATAAAGAAGGCTATGTCTGTTATTTCTCCTTCTAGTAAACATAAAAAATCTTTTAAAACTTCTCTCTCTACAGATGAATTTTTAAATGAACATCATCATTCTGATTCTGATGACTCTTCTGGTTCAGAGGATTCTGTCTCAGAGATTGATGCTGATAAATCTTCATATTTATTTAAAATGGAATTTATTCGTTCTTTACTTAAAGAAGTACTAATTGCTTTAGAAATTGAGGATTCTGGTCCTCTTGATACTAATTCTAAACGTTTAGATAAGGTATTTAAATCTCCTGTGGTTATTCCAGAAGTTTTTCCTGTTCCTAATGCTATTTCTGCAGTAATTTCCAAAGAATGGGATAAATTGGGTAATTCATTTACTCCTTCTAAACGTTTTAAGCAATTATATCCTATGCCGTCTGACAGATTAGAATTTTGGGACAAAATCCCTAAAGTTGATGGGGCTATTTCTACCCTTGCTAAACGTACTACTATTCCTACGTCAGATGGTACTTCGTTTAAGGATCCTTTAGATAGGAAAATTGAATCCTTTCTAAGAAAAGCTTATCTGTGTTCAGGTAATCTTCTTAGACCTGCTATATCATTGGCTGATGTTGCTGCAGCTTCAACTTTTTGGTTGGAAACTTTAGCGCAACAAGTAACAGATCATGATTCTCATGATATTATTATTCTTCTTCAGCATGCTAATAATTTTATCTGTGATGCCATTTTTGATATTATCAGAGTTGATGTCAGGTTTATGTCTCTAGCTATTTTAGCTAGAAGAGCTTTATGGCTTAAGACTTGGAATGCTGATATGGCTTCTAAATCAACTCTACTTTCCATTTCTTTCCAGGGTAACAAATTATTTGGTTCTCAGTTGGATTCTATTATGTCAACTGTTACTGGTGGGAAAGGAACTTTTTTGCCACAGGATAAAAAATCTAAGGGTAAAAACAGGGCTAATAATCGTTTTCGTTCCTTTCGTTTCAACAAAGAACAAAAGCCTAATCCTTCATCCTCAGGAGCAGTTTCAGTTTGGAAACCATCTCCGGTCTGGAATAAATCCAAGCCTGCTAGAAAGGCAAAGCCTGTTTCTAAGTCCACATGAAGGTGCGGCCCTCATTCCAGCTCAGCTGGTAGGGGGCAGGTTACGTTTTTTCAAAGAAATTTGGATCAATTCTGTTCACAATCTTTGGATTCAGAACATTGTTTCAGAAGGGTACAGAATTGGTTTCAAGATGAGACCTCCTGCAAAGAGATTTTTTCTTTCCCGTGTCCCAGTAAATCCAGTGAAAGCTCAAGCATTTCTGAATTGTGTTTCAGATCTAGAGTTGGCTGGAGTAATTATGCCAGTTCCAGTTCCGGAACAGGGGATGGGGTTTTATTCAAATCTCTTCATTGTACCAAAGAAGGAGAATTCCTTCAGACCAGTTCTGGATCTAAAAATATTGAATCGTTATGTAAGGATACCAACGTTCAAGATGGTAACTGTAAGGACTATCTTGCCTTTTGTTCAGCAAGGGAATTATATGTCCACAATAGATTTACAGGATGCATATCTGCATATTCCGATTCATCCAGATCATTATCAGTTCCTGAGATTCTCTTTTCTGGACAAGCATTACCAGTTTGTGGCTCTGCCGTTTGGCCTAGCTACAGCTCCAAGAATTTTTACAAAGGTTCTCGGTGCCCTTCTGTCTGTAATCAGAGAACAGGGTATTGTGGTATTTCCTTATTTGGACGATATCTTGGTACTTGCTCAGTCTTTACATTTAGCAGAATCTCATACGAATCGACTTGTGTTGTTTCTTCAAGATCATGGTTGGAGGATCAATTTACCAAAAAGTTCATTGATTCCTCAGACAAGGGTAACTTTTCTGGGTTTCCAGATAGATTCAGTGTCCATGACTCTGTCTTTAACAGACAAGAGACTTCTAAAATTGATTTCAGCTTGTCGAAACCTTCAGTCACAATCATTCCCTTCGGTAGCCTTATGCATGGAAATTCTAGGTCTTATGACTGCTGCATCGGACGCGATCCCCTTTGCTCGTTTTCACATGCGACCTCTTCAGCTCTGTATGCTGAATCAATGGTGCAAGGATTACACAAAGATATCTCAATTAATATCTTTAAAACCGATTGTTCGACACTCTCTAACGTGGTGGACAGATCACCATCGTTTAATTCAGGGGGCTTCTTTTGTGCTTCCGACCTGGACTGTAATTTCAACAGATGCAAGTCTCACAGGTTGGGGAGCTGTGTGGGGATCTCTGACGGCACAAGGAGTTTGGGAATCTCAGGAGGTGAGATTACCGATCAATATTTTGGAACTCCGTGCAATTTTCAGAGCTCTTCAGTTTTGGCCTCTTCTGAAGAGAGAATCGTTCATTTGTTTTCAGACAGACAATGTCACAACTGTGGCATATATCAATCATCAAGGAGGGACTCACAGTCCTCTGGCTATGAAAGAAGTATCTCAAATTTTGGTTTGGGCGGAATCCAGCTCCTGTCTAATCTCTGTGGTTCATATCCCAGGTATAGACAATTGGGAAGCGGATTATCTCAGTCGCCAAACGTTGCATCCGGGCGAATGGTCTCTTCACCCAGAGGTATTTCTTCAGATTGTTCAAATGTGGGAACTTCCAGAAATAGATCTGATGGCGTCTCATCTAAACAAGAAACTTCCCAGGTATCTGTCCAGATCCCGGGATCCTCAGGCGGAGGCAGTGGATGCATTATCACTTCCTTGGAAGTATCATCCTGCTTATATCTTTCCGCCTCTAGTTCTTCTTCCAAGAGTAATCTCCAAGATTCTGAAGGAATGCTAGTTTGTTCTGCTGGTAGCTCCGGCATGGCCTCACAGGTTTTGGTATGCGGATCTTGTCCGGATGGCCTCTTGCCAACCGTGGACTCTTCCGTTAAGACCAGACCTTCTGTCTCAAGGTCCTTTTTTCCATCAGGATCTGAAATCCTTAAATTTAAAGGTATGGAGATTGAACGCTTGATTCTTGGTCAAAGAGGTTTCTCTGACTCTGTGATTAATACTATGTTACAGGCTCGTAAATCTGTATCTAGAGAGATATATTATAGAGTCTGGAAGACTTATATTTCTTGGTGTCTTTCTCATCATTTTTCTTGGCATTCTTTTAGAATACCGAGAATTTTACAGTTTCTTCAGGATGGTTTAGATAAGGGTTTGTCCGCAAGTTCCTTGAAAGGTCAAATCTCTGCTCTTTCTGTTCTTTTTCACAGAAAGATTGCTATTCTTCCTGATATTCATTGTTTTGTACAAGCTTTGGTTCGTATAAAACCTGTCATTAAGTCAATTTCTCCTCCTTGGAGTTTGAATTTGGTTCTGGGAGCTCTTCAAGCTCCTCCGTTTGAACCTATGCATTCATTGGACATTAAATTACTTTCTTGGAAAGTTTTGTTCCTTTTGGCCATCTCTTCTGCCAGAAAAGTTTCTGAATTATCTGCTCTTTCTTGTGAGTCTCCTTTTCTGATTTTTCATCAGGATAAGGCGGTGTTGCGAACTTCTTTTGAATTTTTACCTAAAGTTGTGAATTCCAACAACATTAGTAGAGAAATTGTGGTTCCTTCGTTATGTCCTAATCCTAAGAATTCTAAGGAGAAATCGTTGCATTCTTTGGATGTTGTTAGAGCTTTGAAATATTATGTTGAAGCTACTAAGTCTTTCCGAAAGACTTCTAGTCTATTTGTTATTTTTTCCGGTGCTAGAAAAGGCCAGAAAGCTTCTGCCATTTCTTTGGCATCTTGGTTGAAATCTTTAATTCATCTTGCCTATGTTGAGTTGGGTAAAACTCCGCCTCAGAGGATTACAGCTCATTCTACTAGGTCAGTTTCTACTTCCTGGGCGTTTAGGAATGAAGCTTCGGTTGATCAGATTTGCAAAGCAGCAACTTGGTCCTCTTTGCATACTTTTACTAAATTCTACCATTTTGATGTATTTTCTTCTTCTGAAGCAGTTTTTGGTAGAAAAGTACTTCAGGCAGCGGTTTCAGTTTGAATCTTCTGCTTATGTTTTTTCATTAAACTTTATTTTGGGTGTGGATTATTTTCAGCAGGAATTGGCTGTCTTTATTTTATCCCTCCCTCTCTAGTGACTCTTGTGTGGAAAGATCCACATCTTGGGTAATCATTATCCCATACGTCACTAGCTCATGGACTCTTGCTAATTACATGAAAGAAAACATAATTTATGTAAGAACTTACCTGATAAATTCATTTCTTTCATATTAGCAAGAGTCCATGAGGCCCGCCCTTTTTTTGTGGTGGTTATGATTTTGTATAAAGCACAATTATTCCAATTCCTTATTTTATATGCTTTCGCACTTTTTTATCACCCCACTTCTTGGCTATTCGTTAAACTGAATTGTGGGTGTGGTGAGGGGTGTATTTATAGGCATTTTGAGGTTTGGGAAACTTTGCCCCTCCTGGTAGGAATGTATATCCCATACGTCACTAGCTCATGGACTCTTGCTAATATGAAATAAATGAATTTATCAGGTAAGTTCTTACATAAATTATGTTGTTTTGGGTTTAATGTCCCTTTAATGTTCCTCTAAAGTACATTCCAGACAAATAATGCACTGCTGATCTGGTGCAGAACACAACTGCTTAGCCAGTCTTGGGTGGCATATGTGCATAGCCACGCAATCACCGGCTGTGTTCAGTTTAGAACATTTTATTATATCTTGCTTTAAGGAAGCTTCACTTATAATAAAATGTTAACTTTTACTTGCAAAGTATATAATCCCTTTTGGATTGGTTCTCTTTTTTTCTACTATCTCCACCTTTCAAATCTCATTTACTGTTGACGTCACTGCAACCCTTCATACCTAGTTCCTTGAGGCCACCTTTGGTTAATTCCTGCAGCTTCTAGGGTTTTTATTCTCAGTGCATCCATCGTTTAATTTCAGTTGTTATTATTCTATCTCCATGTGGTAAGACTAGTATTTCACATCTATTACAGAGCAGAGTATAAACTATGGTCAGAAAACCTCTTTATATTCGTATTGAGCAACTGCTATAAAGCCTGCAATTTTAAAGTTGCACTAAAATGATGAATCTTTTATTTTCAAACAGCACAATTTAAATATTACAAAAGATGATGTGGTATGAAAATGACAGATGAAAACAGGATTCTGCCTTCTTTTGTTTGTTTGTCGTACATTATTAGGAAGCTTTTTGTTTTCCTGAAAACATTAGGGGGAATCTAAAGTAAATCTAGGAATTTCAAATGTGTGATTTCATAATTATTAAAAGTTCTTTGGTCTTTTACGTGCAAACTATCCTTAGCCCCAGGCCCTCACTATCCATAGGGCTCAGTACACATGGGCTCGTCTGCTGTAGCCCTGATCACCTCACACACGTTTGTAAGAAGTAACTGTGTGGCTGAAATAGGTGCCTGCGGACAAATGTGAAGTATGTACTTAAAGGAACAGTCTATGCCAGAATTGTTATTTTTTTAAAATATAGATAACACCGTTATTACCCATTCCCCAGCTTTGCACAACCAACATTGTTATATTAATATACTTTATAACATCTAAACCTCTAAATTTCTGCCTGTTTGTAAGTTACTACAGACAGCCTTTTATCAAATGCTTTTTTATTAGCTTTTCACAAGACAAGGCTAGTTCATGTGGACCATATAGATAACCTTGTGCTCTCTCCCATAGGTTGTGGCTGACACTGCACTAATTGGCTAAAATGCAAGTAAATAGATAATAAATAAATAAATAGCCATGTAATCAGGGGACCTTCAAAAGAGGCTTAGATATAAGGTAATCACAGAGGTTAAAAGCATATTAATATACCCATGTTGGCTGGGGAATGGGTTATAAAGGAATTATCTATCTTTTTAAACAATAAAAATTATGGAGTTTACTGCCCCTTTAAGGAGGAAAATGTGTGTGAGAGTGGTGACTGTATGAGGGAAATAGCTTCATAGGGTTGACTAGTTGTGTGAGTATTAACTTGGTGATATGATAAAGCCTAGGGGTGACAGGGTGTGTGATAGAGAGAAGTTGGTGAGGTAGGTGCCTAGGGACAAATGAGTCTGAGAGAAGATATTGGGTAAAAAACTAGATGCCTAAGGGTGACTATTGATGAAAGTAATGACTGGGTAAGTGAGCTAGGTGCCTAGAAGCAAATTATTTTTTGAGATAGGTGCCTAAAGGTGACATAATGGAGGTGAATGGTGAGTGAGAAAGGTGATTAGGTGTGTGAAATTAATGGGTTGGTGACTCAGAAGGTGTGTGAGGTAGATAGGGTGACTATCTGTGTTAGAGACGTGACTGGGTGACTGAAATAGTGCATAGGAGCAAAGGGGTGAGATGAGCAACTGTGCAAGTGAGGGTGCAGTGAGGAAAGTATGTTAGGTGTAAATGTTTGTGTGAGATGCAGGATCACTAAATAAAGTTTCCTTAAATAAATGACAAATACACAATTGAAAAGACAATGCAATAACACTTACTTTGAATTTAAGATGATCAGTAGAATATGGCAAAAATGGCAATTTCTTTCATGCAATTGGCAAGAGTCCATGAGCTAGTGACGTATGGGATATACATTCCTACCCAGAGGGGCAAAGTTTTCCAAACCTCAAAATGCCTATAAATACACCCCTCATCACACCCACAATTCAGTTTTACAAACTTTGCCTCCTATGGAGGTGGTGAAGTAAGTTTGTGCTTGGTGTTATCAACCTGCTTATGTTTTCCCGCCTCTAGTTCTTTTGAGAGTGATCTCCAAATCATCATGGAACAATCGTTTGTGTTGCTGGTGGCTCCAGCATGGCCTCACAGGTTTTTGGTATGCGGATCTTGTTCGGATGTCCAGTTGCCAACCTTGGCCACTTCAGATAAGGCCGGACCTACTGTCTCAAGGTCCGTTTTTCCATCAGGATCTCAAATCATTATATTTGAAGGTGTGGAAATTGAACACTTAGTGCTAAGTCATAGAGGTTCTCTGACTCAGTGATTAATACTATGTTACAAGCTCGTAAATCTTTCTCTAGAAAGATTTATTATGGAGTTTGGAAGACTTACATTTCATGGTGTTCTTCTCATAAATTTTCTTGGCATTCTTTTAGAATTCCTAGAATTTTACAGTTTCTTCAGGATGTTTTGGATAAAGGTTTGTCTGCAAGTTCCTTGAAGGGACAAATCTCTGCTCTTTCTGTTTTATTTCACAGAAAGATTGCTAAACTTCCTGATATTCACTGTTTTGTACAGGCTTTAGTTCGTATTAACCCTATCATTAAATCAATCTCTCCTCCTTGGAGTCTTAATTTGGGTTTGAGAGCGTTCAGGCTCTTCCATTTGAGCCTATGCATTTTTTGGACATTAAACTACTTTCTTGGAAAGTGTTGTTCCTTTCGGCCATCTCTTCTGCTAGAAGAGTTTCTGAGCTATCTGCTCTTTCTTGTGAATCTCCTTTTCTCCAACATTGGTGTGTCCGGTCCACGGCGTCATCCTTACTTGTGGGAATATCTCTTCCCCAACAGGAAATGGCAAAGAGTCCCAGCAAAGCTGGCCATATAGTCCCTCCTAGGCTCCGCCCACCCCAGTCATTCTCTTTGCCGTTGCACAGGCAACATTTCCACGGAGATGGTTAAGAGTATGTGGTGTTTAGTTGTAGTTTTTTATTCTACTATCAAGAGTTTGTTATTTTAAAATAGTGCTGGTATGTACTATTTTACTCTGAAACAGAAAAAGATGAAGAATTCTGTTTGTGAGAGGAAGATGATTTTAGCAGACAGTAACTAAAATCCTTTGCTGTTTCCACATAGGACTGTTGAGATGAAGTAACTTCAGTTGGGGGAAACAGTTAGCAGACTTTTCTGCTTAAGGTATGACTAGCCATATTTCTAACAAGACTGTGTAATGCTGGAAGGCTGTCATTTCCCCTCATGGGGACCGGTAAGCCATTTTCTTAGTCTCAAGCAGAATAAAGGGCTTAATATGGGCTATAAAACTGGTAGACACTTTTATGGGCACAATCGATTGCTTTATTTGGGCATTTTATACATGTTTATGCTGGTTTTTCACATTTATAAACTTGGGGAACGTTTTTTAACGTCAGGCACTATGTTAGACACCTTTTCCAGTCAGGAAGGGCCTTCCCAGTTGTAGGCTGAGCCTCATTTTCGCGCCATTACTGCGCAGTTGTTTTTGAGAGCAAGACATGCAGATGCATGTGTGAGGACCTGAAAATAGTTGGAAAAGTTCCTAGAAGGCGTCATTTGGTATCGTATTCCCCTCTGGGCTTGGTAGAGTCGCAGCAAAGGCTGTAGCTGGGACTGTAGAGGGGTTAAAACTGTAACCGGCTCCGGTTTTGTTATTTTAATTGAAATATATTTTTATTAATCACACTCTTCCAACAATGACATCAAAAAAGCGAAAGAGAAAATACAGACTTTCAATCATTAGAAAACATCAGATCTTGGGGAACTAAGTCACATTCCAAAGAGGAATGTCCTTCAATAGAGTTTCTGATTCCAACAAGTTTCTTTTTTACTTGAGGTTTGTTCCAATGAGAATAGTCCCCCTCACTTTGTACGTTCTGCATTACATTTTCAGGCAAGAGTGTGTTATTTAGATATAAACACATGGTCCCTCAAACATTTTCTAAACAATGCCCATCATGTATTATCTATCTGGGGAACATGTAGTATGTAGGAGGCATGATCTTCAAAGATTCTCAGCCTCCTTAACAATAACTCAAAACTAAAACTATGTAAACATGAAAAACAATAATCAATGCACGAATCAAACTTATACCTTAATATTTAAGCGTAGTATTTTGTGTTTTTAACATATCAAAGAGTTGGTTTCTCATCTTATCTTGCTCCCAAAGGTAGTAACTAATTCCATTCCTCACCTCCTCTTCTCTTCCCTCACACCCTGTCTCTCTCCCCTCTCTATTCCATCTCCCCCTCAGTTACCCTAGAAGTCAGATTATTATCCCCCTCCAGCATCCAATAAAACCAGACTTTCTGAAATTGGGCCTCCGTATCTTGGATCTGTGCAGCAGATTCATACATTGAGTATACCAACTTAATTCTAGCTATCACTTCTGACCACGACGGTACCTCCGTCTTCCAGTATTTAGCGATCACTATTCTAGTCGTGGTGCACAGTATTCTAATAAACGTGTTAATGTATTTGTTCAAACTAGGGATACGTTCATGCAATAAAGCCTGAGCCGGGGTGAGATCAATTCGTTCGCCCAACACTTTTCCCAGTAGGGAAGACAATTCTTGCCATACTCTACGTACCTTGGGGCATCCCCACCACATGTGTAGATATGAACCTACCTCTTTGCACCCTCTGTAGCAAAATTTAGAGCTCTCTTTTCCCATATGGGCTGTCTTAGTTGGGGTAAGGTACCATCTGAAAGATGTTTTTAATACATTTTCTCTTAGATCGGCACTAATGAGGCCCTTACAGGTTTGGTGCAATGTTTCTTGCCATTTGTCTCTTTCTAACTCTTTATCTATATCTGCTTCCCATTTTGTCATTAATGTTGTCTTAGAGTCACTTTTAGAGTCTTGGATTGAAATGTATAGCCTAGAAATTGCCCTCTTAGGTCGAGCAGTTGCTGTGCAAAGGTGTTCAAGCTCAGTTTGTCTAATGTGTGTCGGGGATTTATCTATGTATGTACGTACGGCTGATACTACTTGGAGGTATAAGAACCATGGTAGTGGAAGAGGTTCAAGTTTCTGTTGGAGCTGTGTAAAGGTCAGCAAATTGCCCTGGGAGTACATGTCAGCTACCCTATATAACCCCTTATTTTCCCATTTTTTGACGTGAAATTTAAATTCTTCGTTAACAATGAATTTCAAGGGCCGAATCTTTGTGTGTGAGGGAAGAATTCCCTCCCTGGTCCGTGTGGGTGGCCACTGTCGTCTAGAGAGTAATGTGATCTTATTCTGGTATGTGGGATGCCCATCAGTCAGTTTTTTAGACCAAAGGATGCCATCTGGAGTCTCCTGTCCCACCATCTCTGCTTCTAAGAGAGGCCATATTACATCTTCCTGTCTCCTACTCAAGAGGGAATCCTGGGCCAGTCTTGCCGCTCTATAGTAATCAAGTAGGTTAGGGACCCCTATCCCTCCCAGTTGCCTATGTCTGTTTAAGATAGTGTGAGGAATTCTCGGGTGCTTACTGTCTCTTAGGAAGCTATGTATGTCCCTCTGAAGGCTAGCAATGTCTGTAGTGTTAATCCTGATCTGGAGCACCCTAAATAAGTATAATATTCTAGGTAGAGTCGTCCTTTTTATCGCGGATAGTCTCCCATACCAAGAAAAACCCATTTTCTTCCATTTTCCCAAATCAGATCTAATCGCTTTAAGTAAAGGGGTATAGTTTGCTTCATATAGCTTCGAGGAATGTGACACCAACTTTATGCCTAAATATTTCAACCCGTCTAGAGCCCAATTAAAATCAAAGTTTGCTTCTATCAGTTTGATAGTATGCTTAGGAATAGAAAGGGGTAGCGCCTCACACTTATCTATATTTATTTTATATCCCGATATTTTAGAAAACTGCTGTATTGTTTGATATACATATGGTAATGAATGCAGAGGCTTAGAGATAGTCAGCAACACATCGTCCGCAAATAAGGTAATTTTATGGTGGAATCTTCCAATCTCTAGGCCAAATATGTCAGGACAATTGCGTATATACGCCGCCAATGGTTCAATGCATATGGCAAAGATCAGAGGTGAGAGTGGGCAACCTTGTCTGGTGCCATTGAGTATAGGGAAGGTTTCTGATTGGTGTCCTATCGCCCGAACAAATGCTGTAGGCTTTGAGTATAACCCCTGAACCGCCTTCATGAAGTTGCCTTCAAATCCCATGTGTGACAAAAGACTCAGCATGTATTTCCAGTCAACCCTGTCAAATGCCTTCTCCGCATCCAATGATAGGACCAGAGAAGGCACTTTTCTGTCTCGCAATAAGTCTATTATCGATACCATTCTACGGATATTGTCCGGGGCTTCCCTATCCTTAATGAATCCCACTTGGTCAGGGTGGATTATACTTGGTAGAATATGTTTGAGTCGGTTGGCCAGGATTTTTGTCACAATCTTAACATCTTGATTGATAAGGGAGATAGGCCTATAGCTGCTACATAAATTAGGGTTTTTCCCCTGTTTTGGTATTACCACAATTTTGGCTCTAAGGAGTTCTTCTGGTATCGGTTTCCCTTCCATGATATGATTTGCAAATGTTATCAAGTGTGGCACCAGGACTTCCCTAAACGCCTTATAGTACTCCCCCGGGAATCCATCAGGTCCCGGGGCCTTGCCAGGTCTAAGGTCTTTTATAGCCGTTATCACCTCAGCTCTTGTGATCTCAGCATTAAGATTAATTCTGTCTCCTTCAGTTATCACTGGCAAGCCTGCCTTATCCATAAAGGAGTTAAAAGCCTCCTTCGTTTCTGAGTTATGCTGCACTTTCGTGCCATCATATAATGTCTGATAAAATTTGGCAAACGTATCAACAATGTCCTGTGGATGAGTCGTGATCTGGCCTGTCGGTGTCTGAATGCATGGTATAGAAAGGGATTGGTAATTGTCTCTAAGTTTTTTTGCTAAGTATTTGTCAGGTTTGTTGGCAAAGATAAAGTAGTTCGTCTTTAGTCTATGTACAGCTTTCATGGAGTGTCCATTCAACATAGATTGTAGAGTTTGCTTTTTTTCAAGTAGCTTGGTGAGTGTGACTCCAGAGTGGTTTGATTTGTGTAGTTTTTCTAATATGGCAATTTCTGTGTTCAGTTGATTAATAAGATCGTTGTACTTCTTATTATGTAATGCCTTTTCTTTAATTCGAACCCCTCTGATCACCGCCTTATGGGCCGCCCAGGGTATAGCTGTGTTTTCTGTAGACCCAACATTAATTTTCCAATATTCTTGTAGGCTTTGTAAAATCTTGCTCTTAACGGGCGGGTGTTTAGTGCTAGACACATCGTATGTCCATGTCCTAGTTCTCTTAGGATCCGCTAAGTCTCCTAGAGTAAGCGCTGTCAGAGAGTGATCTGACCAGACACATGGGTGAATATCTAATGAATGTATTGCTGGTTGCAGTATCTGGCTAGTAAATACGTAGTCTATTTTTGAATAGCTGTCGTGTGGTGCTGAATAAAATGTAGTGTCTCCTAGCCCACCATGTTGTGTTTGCCATGTGTCCTGTAGTGTGTGTTGAGCTAAGGCGTCTAGAATGTTCTTAGCAATACTCTTTTGTCTCTGCTTTTTCTTAGACTGTTGGGAAATTGTTTGCTTAGTCAGTGATTGTAGGTCAATGTTAAAATCCCCCGCCAATATTATTCTTAGTCTAGACCAGTTAGTTAGCAAATTCGAAATAACAGTGAAAAATTTATCTTGTTGTTCATTTGGGGCGTATATATTGCATAAAAGAATCTCTACACCTCCCAAACATCCAAACACTAAAAGGTATCTACCCTCCTTATCAGATATAGTCTCTCTATGGATAAAGGGTATTGAGGAGTGTATAAGGATAGAGACCCCTCTCTTTTTGGAATCCAAGGCAGAGTGATACTGCTTTGAGTAATCTCTTGCCCAGTATTTGGGGATAGTATCTTTCAGGAAATGAGTCTCCTGAAGAAAAATAACATTAGCTTTAAGTCTATAATGTGACATGGCCGTCCTCCTTTTAACATCGGTGTTTAGTCCTCTCGCATTATGCGAGATCAAAACTATCTTAGGAATGAGCATCATAATTTGTACACCCACATTTCCTCTCAATCCCTCCCTTGGTATCGGGGACCCCTGACAGCAGATCTCCCTCCAACAAAAGCTTGTTAGTTTCCCTCCTCCTACTCCGTTTCTCTAATTGTCTCTTCCTTTTCCTATACCTGTGTAGAGCATTTCCGCAAGATGAGCTTAGTAAGGTTATACAACATGGTGTGCATTGTAATATTAGTAATATAAGCAAACAAACATAACAACATAACATTAAAAAACAATTAAACAATTGAGTGTGGATACATCGAAACCTGCACATAAAACCTGCACTGTGCAAGTACGACATGGAATTTCAATTTTACGTCATCTGTATTCAATGAAGAGTCCCAGACCCGCCTTGTGAGTCTGAGTGGTAGTCGGCTATTCGGCCGTTTTCAGCAACCCCTAAGTCCGAGGGGAGGCCCCAGAATGCAAGAGAGAGAAAAAAAAAAGAGAGAATAGACATTCTCGTCCAAGGCACTCACATATTGTTTGGATGTCTTATGTCTTGGTTTTCTTTTTGTTAGTCACCTTTTTCCATTTTGGTCTTTGAGGTTTCGCCTTCAGTGACAATACAGCAGAAGGGGTAGATTCTGAATCCTCCCCCAAGATGACCGGAGGTTCCAGGTTCAGGGATTTGCAGATTTCTGGGATCTCCTCAGTGGCTTTAATAGTAAGCATTTTACCATTTTGCATCACTTGCAACGCAAAGGGGAAGCCCCATCTGTAGGGGATGTTGTTTTTCCTCAGGAGAAGAGTGAGTGGTTTCAGCGCATATCTTTTCTGTAATGTTTTGATGCAGAGGTCTTGGAAAAATTGGATAATATTGCCCTGGAACTTAAAGGTGGGGTTGTTTCTGGCAGCCAGTAGAATCTTTTCTCTATCAGGGAACCGTAAGAGCTTAACAATAACGTCTCTTGGTGGTTGTTCTGGTTTGGGCTTTGCTTTAAGGGCTCTATGTGCTCTTTCTATTGGGCACTCAGAATCTGTCGGTCCTCCCAGTATAGCATGGAATAATTGCTGGAGATAACTGTGTAGATCTTCTGCTCCGATTGACTCAGGAATACCTTTGAGCCTGATGTTGGTGCGTCTGCTCCGGTTTTCCAGATCTTCAATTTTTTCTTCTAAATCCTGTATGTGTTGGCTGTGTGAGTCAAGAGTTTGGGAGATTGCTGTAGTTTCCTCCCCTATTTCCTCTGTGGCTGTTTCTAAGGAGTCTACTCGAGTGCCCAGTTCTAGTATCTCTGTTTTAATGTCCGTAAGACTATTCGTGACTGTAGCTTGGAAGCTATCCATCTTCTCCCACAGTTTCTCAAAATTAGAAGTTATATCTTGTTTGGACACCAGGCCCTGCAAGTCTGCTTTAGTTGCGGGAGTTAGATCTGCAATTTCCTCTTCATTTTCTGAATCCGTGTCTTCCTCATTTTCCACCTGGGCAGCTTCTTGAGTCTTGGAGATCTTAGAGGCTTTGAAAAAGGCGTCTACTGATAAGGATTTTAGATTTTTATCTCCTTTGGTTCCTTTTCTTGTAGCCATAATGTGAGTGTTGATAGATCAGCTATTTTCTACTGCTTTTTATTTTGTGGCTGTTCAGTACCCAGCAGGTTTTTCTAAATGTCCCTTTTCCCTCTTTAGAGAGATTTCAATTCACCTAGATCTCCGCTGGGTATTATTACATGCGCTATCACCACTGCACTCCCTCTATTTCTCATCAATCCCTACAGATATGATTAATAGATTATGTACGCCTCACCCCTCACAGTTGATGCGAGCATTCCTGCAAATTTGTTTTCTTTTTAGTAGGGATGGGTGAAAGGCGATGACATGACAAGTGATGCAATGATGGGTATAGAATTAGCTATAGTCATCCATGTCAGACTGTCTCAGCGCCGCGTGTCTCAGGCAGCTACATCCTCTTTATTATCTATTTCCAGGTTTTTGCCAGGCACTTTTAGTTGTTAGAGATTATGCCTAACTGCCTTTATCAAATAAAGATCAAAAAGGCTGGTTTTACAATATGTGCCTATCTCTTAGCAGAAATGTATCCCCAAATATCTCACTGAGCTACCACTGTACTGCATAAATACACTGTCCAGTTTCTGTGTGAGCTGCGGTCCCTGTGTGCAGTCTAATGTAGCAGCCTCATTTTTCTGCTGTTCAGTTTCAATGTTCGTCCTGTGCCCTTTCAGTTAACGTGCTGACAGGCTATGTATCTGAAACAGAATTCGGCCAGTATGTATCCCATATAGAGATGTTAGAAATAGAAAGAGCCCCCTTCCCTCCCCTCGGCTCGTCTCTCTGGCTTTTTATTTTGACATTCAAGAGCCGTTTACAGAGCAAAGGGGGCTCCCAATGTAAAGTGAGCTTATTCTCCCCACTCTTTCCTAGGAGGTGTATCTATTCAGGGTACTTTATCAGATGCCGAAGAGGCCTCTACGCTGGGACACTGTGTATGGCTGCCTCTAAAATGGCGTCTTTTCGCGCCACTGGTTATTCCTCTGTGCGGTTCAAACCGCTGTACCTCTCTCCAGCCCAGAAGTCCCTTGGTCCCCAAAATTATGTTGGTAGGAGATGGGGTCTGTATCAGGGTCAGCCTCAATAGTCTCTCACCTTTCCGGGGCACCTCAGTCAAACAGCCGCAGTGGGTCAGCCGAGTTCACTGTTGCGTGTGTCTTCGGAACACTGTAACGGCTCCGGAGCGGAGCCCCGACCCTCCGGAGTCGTGGACCCGCTGCTATCTCTCTGGTGGCTTGTCGATTACAGTTGTAGGTCCCGGAGCAGATATATGGCAGGGCTCTTGGATGTAGGCTAGATGTAGCTGAGCCGCTCTACCCGCCTCACCTCCGCTGCTTCTCAATTTTCTTTTAAAATTATTCAATCGCCTTAAGTTCGGCCGGCGGAGCAGTGCAGGTCCCAGCTCCTTAGTATATAAAGGAAATAAAGTTCAATAAAAGGTGTTCTGTTGGTCAAAAACACCTAAAATTGTTAACTTCTCCAGGAGCTCCCATAAATTGCTTCCACTTCGTTCGGCAGTAAGCTCCGCCTCCCCGGTTTTGTTATTTTAAGGGTTAAAGCTCTGGTGTGCAATACTTTTAATGCTTTAAGACACTGTGGTGAAATTTTGGTAATTTTTGAACAATTCCTTCATATTTTTTCACATATTCAGTAATAAAGTGTGCTCTGTTTAAAATTTAAAGAGACAGTAACGGTTTTGTTTTAAAACGGTTTTTGTGTTTTACTGACAAGTTTAAGCCTGTTTAACATGTCTGTGCCTTCAGATAAGCTATGTTCTATATGTATGAAAGTCAATGTGTCTCCCCCTTCTAAATTATGTGATAATTGTGCCAAAGCGTCCAAACAGAGTAAGGACAGTACTGTCACAGATAATGAAGTTGCCCAAGATGATTCATCAGATGAAGGGAGTAGACATGGTTCTACATCATCTCCTTCTGTGTCTACACCAGTTTTGCCCACGCAGGAGGCCCCTAGTACTTCTAGCGCGCCAATGCTTATTACCATGCAACAATTGACGGCTGTAATGGATAACTCCATAGCAAATATTTTATCCAAAATGCCTGCATATCAGAGAAAGCGCGATTGCTCGGTTTTAAACACTGTAGAGCAGGAGGGCGCTGATGATAATTGTTCTGTCATACCCTCACACCAATCTGAAGGGGCCATGAGGGAGGTTTTGTCAGATGGGGAAATTTCAGATTCAGGAAAAATTTCCCAACAGGCTGAACCTGATGTTGTGACATTTAAATTTAAATTAGAACATCTCCGCGCACTGCTTAAGGAGGTGTTATCTACTCTGGATGATTGTGACAATCTGGTCATTCCAGAAAAATTATGCAAGATGGACAAGTTCCTAGAGGTTCCGGTGCACCCCGACGCTTTTCCTATACCCAAGCGGGTGGCGGACATAGTGAATAAGGAATGGGAGAAGCCCGGCATTCCTTTTGTTTCCCCTCCTATATTTAAGAAATTCTTTCCTATGGTCGACCCCAGAAAGGACTTATGGCAGACAGTCCCTAAGGTCGAGGGGGCAGTTTCTACTCTAAACAAGCGCACTACTATTCCTATCGAGGATAATTGTGCTTTCAAAGATCCTATGGATAAAAAATTGGAGGGTTTGCTTAAAAAGATTTTTATACAGCAAGGTTACCTTCTTCAACCCATTTCGGGCATTGTTCCTGTCACTACAGCAGCGTGGTTCTGGTTCGAGGAACTAGAAAAGTCGCTCAGTAGAGAGACTCCATATGAGGTTATGGACAGAGTTCACGCACTTAAGTTGGCAAACTCTTTTATTTTAGATGCCGCTTTGCAAATAGCTAGATTGGCGGCGAAAAATTCAGGGTTTGCGATTGTGGCGCGCAGAGCGCTTTGGCTAAAGTCTTGGTCAGCGGATGTTTCATCCAAGACAAAATTGCTTAATATCCCCTTCAAGGGTAAAACTCTCTTTGGGCCAGAATTGAAAGAGATTATCTCAGACATCACTGGGGGAAAGGGCCACGCCCTCCCACAAGATAGGCCTTTCAAAGCCAAGAATAAGTCTAATTTTCGTTCCTTTCGTAATTTCAGGAACGGACCGGGCTCTAATTCTGCATCCTCTAAGCAAGAGGGTAGTACCTCACAGACCAAACCAGCCTGGAAACCGATGCAAGGCTGGAACAAGGGTAAGCAGGCCAAGAAGCCTGCCGCTGCTAACAAAACAGCATGAAGGAGTAGCCCCCGATCTGGGACCGGATCTAGTGGGGGCAGACTCTCTCTCTTTGCTCAGGCTTGGGCAAGAGATGTTCAGGATCCCTGGACGCTAGAAATAGTTTCTCAGGGTTATCTTCTGGAATTCAAGGAACTACCCCCAAGGGGAAGGTTCCACATGTCTCACTTATCCTCAAACCAAATAAAGAGACAGGCATTCTTACATTGTGTAGAAGACTTGTTAAAGATGGGAGTGATACACCCAGTTCCAACGGCGGAACAGGGAATGGGATTTTACTCAAATCTGTTTGTAGTTCCCAAAAAAGAGGGAACTTTCAGACCAATCCTGGATTTAAAGATCCTAAACAAATTTCTCAGAGTACCATCGTTCAAGATGGAAACCATTCGAACGATTCTACCCACAATTCAGGAAGGTCAATTTATGACTACCGTGGATCTAAAGGATGCGTATCTACATATCCCTATCCACAAAGAACATCATCAGTTCCTAAGGTTCGCCTTTTCTGGACAAACCTTACCAGTTTGTGGCCCTCCCATTCGGTTTAGCCACTGCTCCAAGGATTTTCACAAAGGTACTCGGATCCCTTCTAGCGGTTCTAAGACCAAGGGGCATTGCAGTAGTACCGTACTTGGAAGACATTCTAGTACAAGCGTCGTCTCTTTCAAAGGCAAAGGCTCACTCAGACATCGTTCTGGCCTTTCTCAGATCTCATGGATGGAAGGTGAACATAGAAAAAAGTTCCCTGTCTCCGTCGACAAGAGTTCCCTTCTTGGGAACAATAATAGATTCCTTAGAAATTAGGATTTTCTTGACAGAAGTCAGAAAGTCAAAACTTCTAAACGCTTGTCAAGTTCTTCATTCTATTCCTCGTCCTTCCGTAGCTCAGTGCATGGAAGTAGTAGGATTGATGGTTGCAGCAATGGACATAGTTCCTTTTGCGCGAATTCATCTAAGACCATTACAACTGTGCATGCTTAAACAGTGGAATGGGGACTATACAAACTTGTCTCCAGTGATTCAAGTAGATCGGAAGACCAGAGACTCACTCCGTTGGTGGCTAACCCAGGATCACCTATCCCAGGGAATGAGCTTCCGCAGACCAGAGTGGGTCATCGTCGCGACCGACGCCAGCCTAGTGGGCTGGGGCGCGGTCTGGGAATCCCTGAAAGCTCAGGGACTGTGGTCTCTGGAAGAGTCTCTTCTCCCGATAAACATTCTGGAACTAAGAGCGATATTCAATGCTCTCAGGGCTTGGCCTCAGCTAGCAAAGGCCAGATTCATAAGATTCCAATCAGACAACATGACGACTGTTGCGTATCTCAATCATCAGGGGGGAACAAGGAGTTCCCTGGCGATGAAAGAAGTGACCAAAATAATGCAATGGGCGGAGAATCACTCCTGCCACCTATCTGCGATCCACATCCCAGGTGTGGAAAACTGGGAAGCGGATTATTTGAGTTGTCAGACATTCCATCCGGGGGAGTGGGAACTCCACCCGGAGATCTTTGCCCAGTTGACGCAACTATGGGGCATTCCAGATATGGATCTGATGGCGTCTCGTCAGAACTTCAAGGTTCCTTGCTACGGGTCCAGATCAAGGGATCCCAAGGCGACTCTAGTGGATGCACTAGTAGCGCCTTGGACCTTCAACCTAGCTTATGTGTTTCCACCGTTTCCTCTCATTCCCAGGCTGGTAGCCAGGATCAAACAGGAGAGGGCCTCGGTGATATTAATAGCTCCTGCGTGGCCACGCAGGACTTGGTATGCAGACCTGGTGAATATGTCATCGGTTCCACCATGGAAGCTACCTTTGAGACAGGACCTTCTTGTTCAGGGTCCATTTGAACATCCAAATCTGGTCTCCCTCCAGCTGACGGCTTGGAGATTGAACGCTTGATTCTATCAAAGCGTGGGTTTTCAGATTCCGTGATAGATACTCTGGTTCAAGCCAGAAAACCGGTAACTAGAAAGATTTACCATAAAATATGGAAAAGATATATCTGCTGGTGTGAATCCAAGGGATTCCCATGGAATAAGATAAAGATTCCTAGGATTCTTTCCTTTCTACAAGAAGGTTTGGCTAAAGGATTATCTGCGAGTTCTCTAAAGGGACAGATTTCTGCTTTATCTGTCCTACTACACAAACGACTGGCAGTTGTGCCAGATGTTCAAGCATTTGTTCAGGCTTTGGTTAGGATCAAGCCTGTTTACAGACCTTTGACTCCTCCCTGGAGTTTAAATATAGTTCTTTCAGTTCTTCAAGGGGTTCCGTTTGAACCTTTACATTCCATAGATATTAAGTTGTTATCTTGGAAAGTTTTGTTTTTGTTTGCTATTTCTTCTGCTAGAAGAGTTATCTGCTCTGCAGTGTACTCCACCCTATCTGGTGTTCCATTCAGATAAGGTGGTTCTGCGTACTAAGCCTGGTTTTCTACCAAAGGTTGTTTCCAACAAAAATATTAATCAGGAGATAGTTGTACCTTCTTTGTGTCCAAATCCAGTTTCAAAGAAGGAACGTTTGCTACACAATTTAGATGTAGTCCGTGCTCTAAAATTCTACTTAGAAGCTACAAAAGAATTTAGACAAACTTCTTCTCTGTTTGTCGTCTATTCTGGTAAAAGGAGAGGTCAAAAAGCAACTTCTACCTCTCTTTCCTTTTGGCTTAAAAGCATCATCCGATTGGCTTATGAGACTGTCGGACGGCAGCCTCCTGAAAGAATCACAGCTCACTCCACTAGGGCTGTAGCTTCCACATGGGCCTTCAAGAACGAGGCTTCTGTTGATCAGATATGTAAGGCAGCGACTTGGTCTTCACTGCACACTTTTGCCAAATTTTACAAATTTGATACTTTTGCTTCTTCGGAGGCTATTTTTGGGAGAAAGGTTTTGCAAACCGTGGTGCCTTCCGTTTAGGTGACCTGATCTGCTCCCTCCCTTCATCCATGTCCTAAAGCTTTGGTATTGGTTCCCACAAGTAAGGATGACGCCGTGGACCGGACACACCAATGTTGGAGAAAACAGAATTTATGCTTACCTGATAAATTACTTTCTCCAACGGTGTGTCCGGTCCACGGCCCGCCCTGGTTTTTTAATCAGGTCCGATGAATTATTTTCTTTAACTACAGTCACCACGACACCCTATGGTTTCTCCTATTTTTTCCTCCTGTCCGTCGGTCGAATGACTGGGGTGGGCGGAGCCTAGGAGGGACTATATGGCCAGCTTTGCTGGGACTCTTTGCCATTTCCTGTTGGGGAAGAGATATTCCCACAAGTAAGGATGACGCCGTGGACCGGACACACCGTTGGAGAAAGTAATTTATCAGGTAAGCATAAATTCTGTTTTCTGATTTTTCATCAGGATAAGGCGGTTTTGCAGACTTCATTTGAATTTTTTCCTAAGGTTGTGAATTCTTACAACATTAGTAGAGAAATTGTTGTCCCTTTCTTGTGTCCTAATCCTAAGAATTCTTTGGGAAGATCCTTACATTCTTTGGATGTGGTGAAAGCTTTGAAATATTATGTTGAAGCTACTAAAGATTTCAGGAAGACTTCTAGTCTATTTGTTATATTTTCTGGTCATAGGAAAGGTCAGAAGGCTTCTGCTATTTCCTTGGCTTCTTGGTTAAAGCTTTTGATTCTTCAAGCTTATTTGGAGTTGGGTCAGGCCCCACCTCAGAGAATTACAGCTCATTCTACTAGATCAATCTCCACTTCGTGAGTTTTTAAGAATGAAGCTTCAGTTGATCAAATTTGCAAAGTGGCAACTTGGTCCTCTTTACATACATTTACTAAATTCTACCGTTTTGATGCATTTGCTTCTTTAGAAGCAGTTTTTGGTAGAAAAGTTCTTCAGGCAGCTGTTTCAGTTTGATTCTTCTGCTTGTAAGTTTAGAAGCCGACCCATTTTTGGTTCACAACCTTGATTGTCCTTGCTGATTGGACAGCACCAATAAACAAGTGCTGTCCAGGGTACTGAACCAAAAATTGTCTGGCTCCTTAGCTAAGATACCTTCTTTTTCAAATAAAGATAGCAAGAGAATGAAGAAAAAATGATAATAGGAGTAAATTAGAAAGATGCCTATTTTTGCATGCTCTATCTGAATGATGAAAGAAAAATGTTGGGTTTAGTATCCCTTCAACGGTTTCAAAGTGTGTGAACTGGGTTATTGTTTAAGTGAGGTGCCTAGGGGTGTCTTGGTGTGTAATAAAAGGGACTTGGTGAGTGGGATACCAGAGATATTTTCTATAAAGTGAGAGAGTTTGTTTATTACAAAGCCTATACCCCCCCCCACACACACACACACACACACACACACAATTCTTAGAGGGGATGAGACCACTTATTGAAGAGGATAATTACCCCTTTTGAAAGTAGGGGTCACACCCACCTCTCCTATGCATATGGTTACTCTAATAATAATAATAAATAAATAACACCTGCCACAACTTTACACCAGGGACAAAAGGTTAACTCAGATTCTCTGTCTCCCCATAAAACACAGAGGAGCATAAGTGCCCATTTTGTAAAGAGCAGCCCCCTTTTCAATAAGGGCTTTCAAGCAATTGCCATTCTAAAAATGGCAATCACCTATCAAATCTATTGAGGCCCACACACAAAATACTCTTTATATGAACGACAGTTGGTCTAATGATGCTCTAGGTAGCAATTCACTGCGTTAGGAATTGCATTGAGCTGTCTGCTAATTGTGACTTGCCATAATTCAGCCTGGACAATTCAATGGGGGTACAAGCAGTAAACAATTAATGCCATTAATTCTAACTTATAGGGGTGCGGAAGCTTAATCAAGATATGTTAATGACAGCTGAATAACAGTGATGTGCTATTTTTGCTTTTGTTGCAATTTAATGAAATCTTGCCTATTTTTTAGAGAACCATGCAGTTTCTGGTAAGAGGCAAAACAAGGAACTGTGTCAATTAATGGCAGCCATGTAAAAGTATTAGTTTCTAAGCAACCAGACAGCTGTTTATATCTAGGCAAGAGCGGCCTCGATAAGTAGAAACTATTGAGTGGTTTGCAGAACAACTACTTGTTCCTTTTTTGTAGTTTGGAAAGCTCTGCTTTATCCTATTTTAGAGCATGTTTTAACATATGTATTTAATTCAGGGCTTGTCAAATTCCTATTAAACTTAGGTGTTATCCAAAATATTGAAAAGTCAGATACACATTTAATAGGAGTCAGGGATTTTTTTTTATATGTAAGTAGAATAATGCAAACAATTAAAAGTAAAATTCATATTATAAAAAAAAAATACACCAACATTTCTCACTGCAAACAAGTTACAGGCTATACAATAAATATGACAGGCTAGATTCACTAACAGTCTATACAATAAATATGACAGGCTAGATTCACTAACAGTCTATACAATAAATATGACAGGCTAGATTCACTAACAGTCTATACAATAAATATGACAGGCTAGATTCACTAACAGTCTCTCCAGTTCTTGTGTTACACATTGTAACCAAACGTATCTCAAATCTACATTTCTTACAGAAGGGGCTGCATAAATGATATGAGAATTGGTAAAACTAAAGAGGCTGTGAGTAAATCTAGCCCTCTGTGGTTTTTAATTTTTCATGATTCAGATAGAATATGCAGTTTTGAGAGACTTTCCAATATACTTCCGTTTGCAAACAATCACTTTCTGATGCACCAGCTACTACTAAGCATGTGCAAGAGTTCAGAGTGTATACGCATATGAGTCTGTGACTGGCTGATGGGTGTCACATAGTACAGGGGGTTGGCAAAATAAAGTACATTTTTAAATTTGTCAGAAAATAATCTGTTTATTTAAAATTCAGAGTAAGTGCTTTGCATTGTCTTTTCATTATGCACTTGCTCTGCTCATTATTAAATTTTTCTGTATTTAACGGTTCTTTAAAAGAACATGAACAACTTTGAGATTTAAAATGATTTTTTATACATAGTTAAAAAAAAAAAAACAATTTGTAGTATACTATCATTACTTATTTTACTACCTTTCCTGTACTTTGACTTTGAAAATTGTGTTTTTTCCAATCCTTGTGAGAATTTCACACTCCATACCTTAAAGCAGTGATGGCGAACGTTGGTACTCCAGACATTTCAGAACTACATTTCTCATGAGGCTTAGGTCATCTGAAGTCCAGTTGAGCATCATGGGAAATGTAGTTCTGAAACATCTGGAGTGCCAAGGTTCACCATCACTACCTTAAAGGAATACTAAACCCTTTAAGGTCCCTATTTCTCTTGTTAAGTGTGTTCAGTCCACGGGTCATCCATTACTTATGGGATATATTCTCCTTCCCAACAGGAAGTTGCAAGAGGATCACCCAAGCAGAGCTGCTATATAGCTCCTCCCCTCACATGTCATATCCAGTCATTCTCTTGCAACCCTCAACAAAGAAGGAGGTCGCGAGAGGAGTTGGAGTTTTTACTTAATTATTCTTCAATCAAAAGTATGTTATTTTAAATGGCACCGGAGTGTGCTGTTTTTCTATCTCAGGCAGTATTTGGAAGAAGAAACTGCCTGCGTTTTCTATAATCTTAGCAGGCGTAACTAAGATCCACTGGCTGTTCTCGACATTCTGAGGAGTGGGGTAACTTCAGAACATGGGAATAGCATGCGGGGTCCCCCGCAAATGAGGTATGTGCAGTACAATATTTTCTGGGAATGGAATTGACTAAGAAAACACTGCTGTTACCCGTATGATGTAAGTACAGCCTTAAATGCAGTAGTAGTGACTGGTATCAGGCTGATAAATGTATGCACAGTAGAGTTATTTTCTAGGGACTAGAATTTGACTGAGAAAATACTGTTAATACTGAAATAATGCTTAAGCCTTATCTGCAGTGGAAGCGACTGGTAGCAGGCTTAGTGATAACTTTGCATGACATTAAAAGAAGTTTGTTTTTAAAACGTTTACTGGCATGTTATTCGTTTTGTGAGGTACTTGGTGATAAATCCTTTTGGGCATGAATTTTTTCTCTTTTTTTCCACATGGCTAACGTATATTTCTGCATAGAAACCGTTATATCAGGTCTCCCACTGTTGTAAATGAGTGGGAGGGGCCTTTTTTAGCGCCTTGTTGCGCAGTTAAAATTCTAGCACAGTCTTCCTGCTTCTTCCTCCTTGATCCAGGACGTCTCTAGAGAGCTCAGGGGTCTTCAAAATTCGTTTTTGAGGGAGGTAATCAGTCACAGCAGACCTGTGACAGTGTGTTTGACTGTGATAAAAACGTTAAATCTTAATTTGATATCCGTTTTTTTGGGTACTGAGGGGTTAATCATCCTTTTGCTAATGGGTGCAATCCTCTGCTAATTAATACATTTAAAGAATTGTTGACTATAACTGAATTAGTTCTTTGTTATTCAACTGTGTTTTTAAAAAAAGCGCTGCAGCGTTTTTTATATTGCTTGTAAACTTATTGAAAGTAATTTCCAAGCTTGCTAGCTTCATTGCTAGTCTGTTTAAACATGTCTGATACAGAGGAATCTGCTTGTTCATTATGTTTAAAAGCCGATGTGGAGCCCAATAGAAATATGTGTACCAATTGTATTGATATTACTTTGAATAAAAGTCAATCTGTACCGATAAAGAAATTATCACCAGACAACGAGGGGGAAGTTATGCCGTCTAACTCTCCTCACGTGTCAGTACCTTCATCTCCCGCTCGGGAGGTGCGTGAGATTGAGGCGCCAAGTACATCAAGGCCCTTACAAATCACTTTACATGATATGGCTAATGTTATGAAAGAAGTATTATACAATATGCCCGAGTTAAGAGGCAAGCGCGACAGCTCTGGGTTAAGGGCACAGCGCGCCGATGACACGAGAGCCATGTCAGATACTGCGTCACAATTTGCAGAACATGAGGACGGAGAGCTTCATTCTGTGGGTGACGGTTCTGATTCGGGGAGACCGGATTCAGAAATTTCAAATTTTAAATTTAAGCTTGAGAACCTCCGCGTGTTGCTAGGGGAGATGTTAGCGACTCTGAATGATTGTGACACGGTGGCAATCCCAGAGAAATTATGTAGGCTGGATAAATACTATGCGGTACCGGTGTGTACTGACGTTTTTCCTATACCAAAGAGGCTTACAGAGATTATTAGCAAGGAGTGGGATAGACCCGGTGTGCCTTTTTCCCCTCCTCCGATATTTAGAAAAATGTTCCCTATAGACGCCACCACACGAGACTTATGGCAGACGGTCCCTAAGGTGGAGGGAGCAGTTTCTACTTTAGCCAAGCGTACCACTATCCCGGTGGAGGATAGCTGTGCTTTCTCAGATCCAATGGATAAAAAAATTAGAGGGTTACCTTAAGAAAATGTTTGTTCAACAAGGTTTTATATTACAGCCTCTTGCATGCATTGCGCCTGTCACTGCTGCAGCGGCTTTCTGGTTTGAGTCTCTGGAAGAGGCGATTCGCACAGCACCATTGGATGAGTCTTTGAGCAAGCTTAGAACCCTTAAGCTGGCTAATGCGTTTGTTTCGGATGCCGTAGTGCATTTAACCAAACTTACGGTTAAGAATTCCGGATTCGCCATACAGGCGCGCAGAGCGCTATGGCTTAAATCCTGGTCAGCAGATGTAACTTCTAAGTCTAAACTTCTGAACATTTCTTTCAAAGGGCAGACCTTATTCGGGCTTGGCTTGAAGGAAATTATTGCTGACATTACTGGAGGTAAGGGCCACACCCTTCCTCAGGACAGGGCCAAATCAAAGGCCAAACAGTCTAATTTTCGTGCCTTTCGTAATTTCAAGGCAGGAGCAGCATCAACTTCCTCCGCTCCAAAACAGGAAGGAACTACTGCTCGTTACAGACAGGGTTGGAAAGGCAACCAGTCATGGAACAAGGGCAAGCAGGCCAGAAAGCCTACTTCCGCCCCTAAGACAGCATGAAGACAGGGCCCCCTTTCCGGAGACGGATCTAGTGGGGGGCAGACTTTCTCTCTTCGCCCATGCTTGGGCAAGAGATGTACAGGATCCCTGGACGTTGGAGATTATATCTCAGGGATACCTTCTGGATTTCAAAACTTCTCCTCCACAAGGGAGGTTCCATCTGTCAAGGTTATCAACAAACCTAGTAAGGAAAGAGGCATTTCTACAATGTGTACAAGACCTCTTAGTGATGGGAGTGATCCACCCAGTTCCGCGAACGGAACTGGGACAAGGGTTTTATTCAAATCTGTTTGTGGTTCCCAAAAGAGAGGGAACCTTCAGACCAATCTTAGACTTAAAGATCTTAAACAAATTCCTAAGGGTTCCATCGTTCAAGATGGAAACCATTCGGACCATCCTACCCATGATCCAAGAGGGTCAATATATGACCACAGTGGACTTATAGGATGCCTACCTTCACATACCGATTCACAGAGATCATTATTGGTACCTAAGGTTTGCCTTTCTAGACAGGCATTACCAGTTTGTAGCTCTTCCCTTCGGGTTGGCTACGGCCCAGAGAATTTTTACAAAGGTTCTGGGCTCACTTCTGGCGGTACTAAGACCACGAGGCATAGCGGTGGCTCCGTACCTAGACGACATTCTGATACAAGCGTCAAGTTTTCAAAATGCAAAGTCTCATACAGAGATAGTTCTAGCATTTCTGAGGTCGCATGGGTGGAAAGTGAACGTGGAAAAGAGTTCTCTGTTACCACTCACAAGGGTCCCTTTTCTAGGGACTCTTATAGATTCTGTAGAGATGAAGATTTACCTGACAGAGTCCAGGTTATCAAAGATTCTCAATGCTTGCCGTGTCCTTCACTCCATTCCAAGCCCATCAGTAGCTCAGTGCATGGAAGTAATCGGCTTAATGGTCGCGGCAATGGACATAGTGCCATTTGCGCGCCTACATCTCAGACTGCTGCAACTATGCATGCTAAGTCAATGGAACGGGGATTACTCAGATCTGTCCCCTTTGCTAAATCTGGACCAGAAGACCAGAGATTCTCTTCTCTGGTGGTTATCACGGGTTCATCTGTCCAAAGGAATGACTTTTCGCAGACCAGATTGGACGATTGTAACAACAGATGCCAGCCTACTAGGCTGGGGAGCAGTCTGGAACTCCCTGAAGGCTCAGGGATCGTGGACTCAGGAGGAGAAACTCCTCCCGATAAACATTCTAGAATTAAGAGCAATATTCAATGCTCTTCTAGCTTGGCCTCAGTTAGCAACACTGAGGTTCATCAGATTTCAGTCGGACAACATCACGACTGTGGCTTACATCAATCATCAAGGGGGAACCAGGAGTTCCCTAGCGATGTTGGAAGTCTCGAAGATAATTCGCTGGGCAGAGTCTCACTCTTGCCACCTGTCAGCGATCTACATCCCAGGCGTGGAGAACTGGGAGGCGGATTTTCTAAGTCGCCAGACTTTTCATCCGGGGGAGTGGGAACTTCACCCGGAGGTATTTGCTCAACTGATTCATCGTTGGGGCAAACCGGATCTGGATCTCATGGCATCTCGCCAGAACGCCAAGCTTCCTTGTTACGGATCCAGGTCCAGGGACCCGGGTGCGGTGCTGGTAGATGCACTAGCAGCCCCTTGAGTTTTCAACATAGCTTATGTGTTTCCACCTTTTCCGTGGCTACCTCGACTGATTGCCAGGATCAAACAGGAGAGAGCATCTGTGATTCTGATAGCGCCTGCGTGGCCACGCAGGACCTGGTATGCAGACCTAGTGGACATGTCGTCCTGTCCACCATGGTCTCTACCCCTGAGGCAGGACCTTCTAATTCAGGGTCCTTTCAACCATCCAAACCTAGTTTCTCTGAGGCTGACTGCTTGTAAATTGAACGCTTGATTCTATCAAAGCGTGGGTTTTCGGATTCGGTTATTGATACATTAATACAGGCTCGGAAACCTGTTACCAGAAAAATTTACCATAAAATATGGCGTAAATATTTATATTGGTGCGAATCCAAGAGTTACTCATGGAGTAGGGTTAGGATTCCTAGGATATTGTCCTTTCTACAAGAGGGTTTAGAAAAGGGCTTATCCGCTAGTTCACTAAAGGGACAGATTTCTGCTCTGTCTATTCTTTTACACAAGCGTCTGGCAGAGAATCCAGACGTCCAGGCCTTTTGTCAGGCTTTGACTAGAATTAAGCCTGTGTTTAAAACTGTTGCTCCTCCTTGGAGCTTAAACTTGGTTCTTAAAGTTCTTCAGGGTGTTCCGTTTGAACCCCTTCATTCCATTGATATTAAACTTTTATCTTGGAAAGTTCTGTTTTTGATGGCTATTTCCTCGGCTCGAAGAGTCTCTGAGTTATCTGCCTTACATTGCGATTCCCCTTATCTGATCTTTCATTCAGAAAAGGTAGTCCTGCGTACTAAACCTGGGTTTTTACCTAAGGTTGTTTCTAACAGGAATATCAATCAAGAGATTGTTGTTCCATCATTATGTCCTAATCCTTCTTCAAAGAAGGAACGTCTTTTGCATAATCTAGACGTGGTCCGTGCCCTGAAGTTCTACTTACAGGCAACTAAAGATTTTCGGCAAACTTCTTCTCTGTTTGTCGTTTACTCTGGACAGAGGAGAGGTCAAAAGGCTTCGGCTACCTCTCTCTCTTTTTGGCTTCGTAGCATAATACGTTTAGCCTATGAGACTGCTGGACAGCAGCCTCCTGAAAGAATTACAGCTCATTCCACTAGAGCTGTGGCTTCCACCTGGGCCTTTAAGAATGAGGCCTCTGTTGAACAGATTTGCAAGGCTGCAACTTGGTCTTCACTTCATACTTTTTCAAAATTTTACAAATTTGACACTTTTGCTTCTTCGGAGGCTGTTTTTGGGAGAAAGGTTCTACAGGCAGTGGTTCCTTCTGTTTAATGTTCCTGCCTTGTCCCTCCCATCATCCGTGTACTTTAGCTTTGGTATTGGTATCCCATAAGTAATGGATGACCCGTGGACTGAACACACTTAACGAGAGAAAACATAATTTATGCTTACCTGATAAATTTATTTCTCTTGTAGTGTGTTCAGTCCACGGCCCGCCCTGTCTTTTTTGAGGCAGGTTCTAAATTTTAATTTATAACTCCAGTCACCACTGCACCCTATAGTTTCTCCTTTCTCGTCTTGTTTCGGTCCAATGACTGGATATGACATGTGAGGGGAGGAGCTATATAGCAGCTCTGCTTGGGTGATCCTCTTGCAACTTCCTGTTGGGAAGGAGAATATATCCCATAAGTAATGGATGACCCGTGGACTGAACACACTACAAGAGAAATAAATTTATCAGGTAAGCATAAATTATGTTTTTTGGTTCAGCACCCTGGATAGTGCTTGCTGACTGGTGGCTACATTTAGCCACTAATCAGCAAGCGTTACCCAGGTGATAAACCAAAAATGGGCCGGCTCCTAAGCTTACATTCTTGCTTTTTAAATAAAGATAGCAAAAGAACAAAGAAAAATGATAATAGGAGTTGTTTAAAATTGCATGCTCTATCTGAATCATGAATGAAAAAAATTGGTTTTAGTATTTATTTAAGAAGTCAAATCTTGCAATATTTTAGACTGTTGTTTGATCACCATAGTAGCTTATTGACTACATATAAGATAAGCTTTTAAAAGGGTGTGCCCCTAGACTGCGAAATAATGCAAACGTTGATAGCAAATGACAGTTTAAATCCTTTTAAAACATTTGTTTCGTATGCAGACTGTTTGCCATGCAGTGTTTAATTACTGATAAATCAAATAATTCACTCAGCTGGAAGTAAGTTTAGATATGACAATTGTACTGCAAAACACAAGACATATTGTGCTCTAAATTGAGAATCCTGTATTTAAAAGCGTAAAACGTATTATATATGTTAATAGCACTAAACAGCAAAACATATTCAAGCTATTGCTTTGGTTATTGCAGTTTTATTGATTTCTTTATTATTATTATTATTATTATTATTATTATTATTAAACAGTCACATTATATAATTTGGAAAGTAAAACTTGTGTGTTGATCTAGGTATCTTTTTTTTTTCCTCACTATGTTTAAAATATATGAAACATATTACAACCAGATGCGTTATCTGTTGATGGAAAGTTGTAACCTGGGCTTGTTATAGAGCGCCCTGAAAGAGAATAGAGAGCTGTAGATGGGATCAAAAAGGTGCATCTATCTTTGTAATTGTGTTGTAGAGTGAACTATAAAAACACAAGTTCCATTACACGACGGTGCTAACTTGTAGCTGGCTGTATGTTGTTGCTTGCTGCCTTTGATCTGTTGCAGCAGATGCTGTAAAGCTTTCAGTGTAAAACCTTTTCAACCTTTAGCAAATTTCCTTTGAACACTGGAACTAGAATTAATGAATTTATTATACACCTAAAACAGCGGTTGGCAAATAATTTATTTGAAATTGAGGAGCCAGGCAAGTGTGTTATATTTACAGACGTATATATAGAATAATATTAAAAGTCAGAAGTAAATAGTAACATTTTGCAAGCAGTAGCCCAGCCCAATGTACAAAAAAATATTATAATAGGAATTGTAAGCTTGAGAGCCTCTCTATGTGTAGGCCACTTTGTATTTAAAGTAAACAACTACTGATTGTGCTCAAGGGCAGGGTATTCCTCTCCTTTTGTATAACTCTGTAATAAGCCAAATGTAAATTATCACTTTTGCAAGTAAGGTTTTAAAATACATTTGTTTGTAGTTCAAGTATAAGGCTTTTGGTTAAAAGTATGTTCCTTTAAGACAAAAAATATGATATAGGAGATTTGCAAACAGTGTAAAAAATATATGAATGTTCCTTTTCCTCTAATATGTGCCTCTGCTTTTAGGCAGTAATATGAGGAAAAGGTAAGTTTTATTTAGGTGGTAGTTCTCACATCAACAAACTGGTAATTGTGATGTTGAGTCCTTTTACCTAAGAAATGGTTATTGCTTATATGTGGACTTGTGAAAAAATAGAAATTATATTGAAACAGGATTCTCTATGAGCAAAGGAAAAACAGATAATTGCAGCTGTCACTTAGAAAGTAAAAACATATTGCCAAGATGAAAGAAATGTCAGAATTCCCTCAGTATAATACGAATAGTAATTGTACCAAAAATGAGTTAGTCAGTAGTTGAATTGCAGGACACACTCTATGTGACTCATAATGCCAGAGGAAGTTATAGTTTTACTCACAGAAGGTAGCGTGTAGCAGAGGAGACCGGAGCTGCAGCTAATCCTCAGTGTGTGGAGAAACCGGAAGTGCTGGAGCGGCCGCCCGTGACGTCAGCGTAGTTGGCTGGCTTCGTGGAGTGAGGGCAAAGGCTGAAAAGATGAAGTGCTGGAGAGACACTGTGCAAGAGACCTGTGAGTAGCTGGATCAAGGTGGATGTAATCCAATTCAGAAACAAATAGGTGCAAAATGCTTCAGCAGGAACAAAAGCACAAGGCTGGTATTATGACTCATTCATAACACAGAATACCAAGCAATGAATGAGTGAGAGAGAGCCCTTAATAAAGGAGGTGTGAATGTGAAAAGGAGGCTGCAGGTAAATTAGCTTAAAGAGACAGTACATTACATAGGACCCCCTCAAAATGAACCACTCCGAGGTTCAGGGATGAGGACGATCAGGGTTGCGCCGATGGAAAAGAGACACGAGTCGTGGTACTGACAGGTTTGCCGAAGGTTCCCAGGAGTCATCCTCCGGTGAGTATCCCTTCCAACGAACAAGGTACTGTAAATTGCCAGAAACCCTTCTAGAGTCAATAATACTTTGAACCTCAAACTCAAGATCAGGTTGTATGGGAGGTTGAAGCGTGGATTGCAGAGAATCAGTCCGAAGTGCTCTATATGGTTTCAATAAGGCAACATGAAAAGTGGGATGAATTTTGTACTGAGGAGGCAAATCCAGAGTAACAGCATTATCGTTTACAATTTTCCGAATAGGAAAAGGTCCAATAAAGAATTTATTAAGTTTCTTACTAGGAGTGGTTAAACGTAAGTTCTTTGTCGAAAGCCAGACTAAATCTCCAACCACATAATTGGGTGCTGGTCTTCGCCTAAGATTATAATACTTTTTCTGTCTGTTTTGAGCAGTTTTAATATTTTGAGCCAAAATAGAAAATGTTTCTGCAATAGTGTTAGTGGTATCGTTTACAATAGGACAAGAACTCGCTGTTGATGGGTTAAAATGAAAAACTGGATGGAAACCATAGTTAGCATAAAAAGGTGTAGCATTAATTGATGAATGGTGAGTGTTATTGTGTGCGAACTCAGCCAGTGGTAGTAAAGATGACCAATTATCCTGTTGCTGAGTGACAAAACAACGTAAGTACTCCTCTAACCACTGGTTAGTACGCTCTGTCTGTCCATTTGTTTGTGGATGGTAAGCAGTACTTAGACGTCTTTCTATCTGCAAAGCTGAACAAAGTTCTTTCCAAAGTCGCGAGGTAAATTGAGTACCTCTGTCAGATGTGATTGAGCGAGGTAACCCATGCAATTTTACGACATTATCAATCAATAATTGAGCTGTCTCAAGTGAAGTTGGTAACTTGTGAAATTGTATAAAATGTGTCAATTTAGTTAAGAGGTCAACCACAACCATGATAGTTGTGTTGTTATTAGAGATAGGCAGATCAACGATGAAATCTGTTGCAATGTCTGACCATGGTTTGGCCGGTATTGGAAGCGATAATAAATAACCAACAGGCTTACGTTTATCAATTTCTTTCATGTAATTAACAAGAGTCCATGAGCTAGTGACGTATGGGATATACATTCCTACCAGGAGGGGCAAAGTTTCCCAAACCTTAAAATGCCTATAAATACACCCCTCACCACACCCACAAATCAGTTTTACAAACTTTGCCTCCAAGGGAGGTGGTGAAGTAAGTTTGTGCTAGATTCTACGTTGATATGCGCTCCGCAGCAAGTTGGAGCCCGGTTTTCCTCTCAGCGTGCAGTGAATGTCAGAGGGATGTGAGGAGAGTATTGCCTATTGAATGCAGTGATCTCCTTCTACGGGGTCTATTTCATAAGGTTCTCTGTTATCGGTCGTAGAGATTCATCTCTTACCTCCCTTTTCAGATCGACGATATACTCTTATATTTACCATTTCCTCTACTGATTCTCGTTTCAGTACTGGTTTGGCTTTCTACAAACATGTAGATGAGTGTCCTGGGGTAAGTAAGTCTTATTTTCTGTGACACTCTAAGCTATGGTTGGGCACTTTATTTATAAAGTTCTAAATATATGTATTCAAACATTTATTTGCCTTGACTCAGAATGTTCAACTTTCCTTATTTCCAGACAGTCAGTTTCATATTTGGGATTATGCTTTAAATTATCATATTTTTTCTTACCTCAAAAATTTGACTTTTTTCCCTGTGGGCTGTTAGGCTCGCGGGGGCTGAAAATGCTTCATTTTATTGCGTCATTCTTGGCGCGGACTTTTTTGGCGCAAAAATTCTTTTCCGTTTCCGGCGTCATACGTGTCGCCGGAAGTTGCGTCATTTTTGACGTTATTTTGCGCCAAAAATGTCGGCGTTCCGGATGTGGCGTCATTTTGGGCGTCGCTTTTGTCTCCACATTATTTCAGTCTCATTTTTCATTTGCTTCTGGTTGCTAGAAGCTTGATGTTTGGCATTTTTTTCCCATTCCTGAAACTGTCTTATAAGGAATTTGATCTATTTTGCTTTATATGTTGTTTTTTCTCTTACATATTGCAAGATGTCTCACGTTGCATCTGAGCCAGAAGATACTACAGGAAAACCACTGCCTGCTGGATCTACCAAAGCTAAGTGTATCTGCTGTAAACTTTTGGTAGCTATTCCTCCAGCTGTTGTTTGTAATAATTGTCATGACAAACTTGTTAAAGCAGATAATATTTCCTTTAGTGATGTACCATTGCCTGTTGCAGTTCCCTCAACATCTAAGGTGCAGAATGTTCCTGATAACATAAGAGATTTTGTTTCTGAATCCATAAAGAAGGCTTTGTCTGTTATTTCTCCTTCTAGTAAACGTAAAAAGTCTTTTAAATCTTCTCTCTCTACAGATGAATTTTTAAATGAACACCATCATTCTGATTCTTTGGACTCTTCTGGTTCAGAGGATTCTGTCTCAGAGATTGATGCTGATAAATCTTCATATTTATTTAAGATGGAATTTATTCGCTCTTTACTTAAAGAAGTACTAATTGCTTTAGAAATAGAGGATTCTAGTCCTCTTGATACTAATTCTATACGTTTGGATAAGGTTTTTAAAGCTCCTGCGGTTATTCCAGAAGTCTTTCCTGTTCCTAATGCTATTTCTGCAGTAATTGCTAAGGAATGGGATAAATTGGGTAATTCATTTACTCCTTCTAAACGTTTTAAGCAATTATATCCTGTTCCGCCTGACAGGTTAGAATTTTGGGACAAAATCCCTAAAGTTGATGGGGCTATTTCTACCCTTGCTAAACGTACTACCATTCCTACGTCAGATGGTACCTCGTTTAAGGATCCTTTAGATAGAAAAATTGAATCTTTTCTAAGAAAAGCTTATCTATGTTCAGGTAATCTTCTTAGACCTGCTATATCATTGGCTGATGTTGCTGCAGCTTCAACTTTTTGGTTGGAAACTCTAGCGCAACAAGTAACAAATCGTGATTCTCATGATATTATTATTCTTCTCCAGCATGCTAATAATTTCATCTGTGATGCCATTTTTGATATTATTAGAGTTGATGTTAGATTTATGTCTCTGGCTATCTTAGCCAGAAGAGCTTTATGGCTTAAGACTTGGAATGCTGATATGGCTTCTAAATCAACTCTACTTTCCATTTCTTTCCAGGGAAACAAATTATTTGGTTCTCAGTTGGATTCTATTATTTCAACTGTTACTGGTGGGAAAGGAACTTTTTTACCACAGGATAAAAAGTCTAAAGGTAAAAACAGGGCTAACAATCGTTTTCGTTCCTTTCGTTTCAACAAAGAACAAAAGCCTGATCCTTCGTCCTCAGGAGCAGTTTCAGTTTGGAAACCATCTCCAGTCTGGAATAAATCCAAGCCTGCTAGAAAGGCAAAGCCTGCTTCTAAGTTCACATGAAGGTACGGCCCTCATTCCAGTTCAGCTGGTAGGGGGCAGGTTACGTTTTTTCAAAGAAATTTGGATCAATTCTGTTCACAATCTTTGGATTCAGAACATTGTTTCAGAAGGGTACAGAATTGGTTTCAAGATGAGACCTCCTGCAAAGAGATTTTTTCTTTCCCATGTCCCAGTAAATCCAGTGAAAGCTCAAGCATTTCTGAATTGTGTTTCAGATCTAGAGTTGGCTGGAGTAATTATGCCAGTTCCAGTTCCGGAACAGGGGATGGGGTTTTATTCAAATCTCTTCATTGTACCAAAGAAGGAGAATTCCTTCAGACCAGTTCTGGATCTAAAATTATTGAATCGTTATGTAAGGATACCAACGTTCAAGATGGTAACTGTAAGGACTATATTGCCTTTTGTTCAGCAAGGGAATTATATGTCCACAATAGATTTACAGGATGCATATCTGCATATTCCGATTCATCCAGATCATTATCAGTTCCTGAGATTCTCTTTTCTAGACAAGCATTACCAATTTGTGGCTCTGCCGTTTGGCCTTGCTACAGCTCCAAGAATTTTCACAAAGATTCTCGGTGCCCTTCTGTCTGTAATCAGAGAACAGGGTATTGTGGTATTTCCTTATTTGGACGATATCTTGGTACTTGCTCCGTCTTTACATTTAGCAGAGTCTCATACGAATCGACTTGTGTTGTTTCTTCAAGATCATGGTTGGAGGATCAATTTACCAAAAAGTTTTTTGATTCCTCAAACAAGGGTAACCTTTCTGGGTTTCCAGATAGATTCAGTGTCCATGACTTTGTCTTTAACAGACAAGAGACGTCTAAAATTGATTACAGCCTGTCGAAACCTTCAGTCTCAATCATTCCCTTCGGTAGCCTTATGCATGGAAATTCTAGGTCTTATGACTGCTGCATCGGACGCGATCCCCTTTGCTCGTTTTCACATGCGACCTCTTCAGCTCTGTATGCTGAACCAATGGTGCAGGGATTACACGAAGATATATCAATTAATATCTTTAAAACCGATTGTTCGGCACTCTCTAACGTGGTGGACAGATCACCATCGTTTAATTCAGGGGGCTTCTTTTGTTCTTCCGACCTGGACTGTAATTTCAACAGATGCAAGTCTCACAGGTTGGGGAGCTGTGTGGGGATCTCTGACGGCACAAGGAGTTTGGGAATCTCAGGAGGTGAGATTACCGATCAATATCTTGGAACTCCGTGCAGTTTTCAGAGCTCTTCAGTTTTGGCCTCTTCTGAAGAGAGAATCGTTCATTTGTTTTCAGACAGACAATGTCACAACTGTGGCATACATCAATCATCAAGGAGGGACTCACAGTCCTCTGGCTATGAAAGAAGTATCTCGAATTTTGGTTTGGGCGGAATCCAGCTCCTGTCTAATCTCTGCGGTTCATATCCCAGGTGTAGACAATTGGGAAGCGGATTATCTCAGTCGCCAAACGTTGCATCCGGGCGAATGGTCTCTTCACCCAGAGGTATTTCTTCAGATTGTTCAATTGTGGGGGCTCCCAGAGATAGATCTGATGGCCTCTCATCTAAACAAGAAACTTCCCAGGTATCTGTCCAGATCCCGGGATCCTCAGGCGGAGGCAGTGGATGCAGTATCATCCTGCCTATATCTTTCCGCCTCTAGTTCTTCTTCCAAGAGTAATCTCCAAGATTCTGAGGGAATGCTCGTTTGTTCTGCTAATAGCTCCGGCATGGCCTCACAGGTTTTGGTATGCGGATCTTGTCCGGATGGCATCTTGCCAGCCATGGACTCTTCCGTTAAGACCAGACCTTCTGTCACAAGGTCCTTTTTTCCATCCGGATCTGAAATCCTTAAATTTAAAGGTATGGAGATTGAACGCTTGATTCTTGGTCATAGAGGTTTCTCTGACTCCGTGATTAATACTATGTTACAGGCTCGTAAATCTGTATCTCGAGAGATATATTATAGAGTCTGGAAGACTTATATTTCTTGGTGTCTTTCTCATCATTTTTCTTGGCATTCTTTTAGAATACCGAGAATTTTACAGTTTCTTCAGGATGGTTTAGATAAGGGTTTGTCCGCAAGTTCTTTGAAAGGACAAATCTCCGCTCTTTCTGTTCTTTTTCACAGAAAGATTGCTATTCTTCCTGATATTCATTGTTTTGTACAAGCTTTGGTTCGTATAAAACCTGTCATTAAGTCAATTTCTCCTCCTTGGAGTTTGAATTTGGTTCTGGGAGCTCTTCAAGCTCCTCCGTTTGAACCTATGCATTCATTGGACATTAAATTACTTTCTTGGAAAGTTTTGTTCCTTTTGGCCATCTCTTCTGCTAGAAGAGTTTCTGAATTATCTGCTCTTTCGTGTGAGTCTCCTTTTCTGATTTTTCATCAGGATAAGGCGGTGTTGCGAACTTCTTTTGAATTTTTACCTAAAGTTGTGAATTCCAACAACATTAGTAGAGAAATTGTGGTTCCTTCATTATGTCCTAATCCTAAGAATTCTAAGGAGAAATCATTGCATTCTTTGGATGTTGTTAGAGCTTTGAAATATTATGTTGAAGCTACGAAATCTTTCCGTAAGACTTCTAGTCTATTTGTTATCTTTTCCGGTTCTAGGAAAGGCCAGAAAGCTTCTGCCATTTCTTTGGCATCTTGGTTGAAATCTTTAATTCATCTTGCCTATGTTGAGTCGGGTAAAATTCCGCCTCAAAGAATTACAGCTCATTCTACTAGGTCAGTATCTACTTCCTGGGCGTTTAGGAATGAAGCTTCGGTTGACCAGATCTGCAAAGCAGCAACTTGGTCCTCTTTGCATACTTTTACTAAATTCTACCATTTTGATGTATTTTCTTCTTCTGAAGCAGTTTTTGGTAGAAAAGTTCTTCAGGCAGCGGTTTCAGTTTGAATCTTCTGCTTATGTTTTTTGTTAAACTTTATTTTGGGTGTGGATTATTTTCAGCAGGAATTGGCTGTCTTTATTTTATCCCTCCCTCTCTAGTGACTCTTGTGTGGAAAGATCCACATCTTGGGTAGTCATTATCCCATACGTCACTAGCTCATGGACTCTTGTTAATTACATGAAAGAAAACATAATTTATGTAAGAACTTACCTGATAAATTCATTTCTTTCATATTAACAAGAGTCCATGAGGCCCACCCTTTTTTGTGGTGGTTATGATTTTTTTGTATAAAGCACAATTATTCCAATTCCTTATTTTATATGCTTCGCACTTTTTTTCTTATCACCCCACTTCTTGGCTATTCGTTAAACTGATTTGTGGGTGTGGTGAGGGGTGTATTTATAGGCATTTTAAGGTTTGGGAAACTTTGCCCCTCCTGGTAGGAATGTATATCCCATACGTCACTAGCTCATGGACTCTTGTTAATATGAAAGAAATGAATTTATCAGGTAAGTTCTTACATAAATTATGTTTTTACTTGTTGAACATACTTTAGAAGTCTGTACAAATTCCATGACATCTTGGTGCATCTTTGGCCACTAATAAGATCGTTTAGTTAATTCAATAGTCCTTTGAATACCCGGGTGTCCCGTTAAGACTGTGTCATGCATGGTTCTTAGAACAAGTGTTCTAAGTGTTGGTGGAATATATATTTTACTATTGAAGTGATATAATCCATCAGCCTGCTTTATCAGTTTTTCCTTAGAAAAACTATTGTCTTTCACTTGTTCAGTAAGAAAGTCTTTGTCATCAATGGATGAAATAGCTAAAAGATTTTGGAAACAGTTATTGGGAATGATAGTACCATAGGGTAGATCCAATTTAGGTTTTTCCGGAAGACGTGAAAGTATTTCTGCCTTAGTATTTTACAAAGGCTGAAAAGATGAAGTGCTGGAGAGACACTGGTGCAAGAGACCTGTGAGTAGCTGGATCAAGGTAGATGTAATCCAATTCAGAAACGAATAGGTGCAAAATGCTTCAGCAGGAACAAAAGCACAAGGCTGGTATTATGACTCATTCATAACACAGAATACCAAGCAATGAATGAGTGAGAGAGAGCCCTTAATAAAGGAGGTGTGAATGTGAAAAGGAGGCTGCAGGTAAATTAGCTTAAAGAGACAGTACATTACAAACTCAATTATTGCACCTACAACTGTAATGTACCCCAATACTGTAATTGTTTGTTTGTGTATGTAATGCATCCCTGTAATGTTTTATTACTTGTATAGCACTACGTAATCTGCTGGCGCTTTATACATTTCTGATAATAATAACATAAACATGAAATTATATGGAATGTGATAATGTATCTGCTTTAATTTTATATATATATATTATCTCAAGGATTCAGTCAAACCAGCTCAAGAAACCACCTGATATAATATAGTAATGGAAAGACCTGAGACCACTAATGTCTGTGTCTAAGGGTGCATCAAGGAAATTTAAATAATCTAGGAAGATAGAAAAAATTAGATGAAGAAAAGATAAAAAGGATTCCCTAGCCAGCACTTTACTATTTGGTTACAACGTATCAAGAAAGAGATATTGCACCAGAGGAGTACCAAAATCACAGCCAAAGCAAGGAATCAAAGTGCACATTAATAATACAAAAAAAGTCATGCTTTATTAACTACCTTAGTCTAAAACACATAAACATACCCTATTTCCCCTAACTCTATTAAAATTATACAAACATATGGCCATAGGAGAGAGAAAAGAAATTAGTATAGGACATCTGTCCAGTACATACATAAAATCTATCCTCGGTAAAATACCCCTGTTAAAAAACAGACTTAGTTCAGAAATAGATTAGCAAATATATATGTCTGAAAAACTGATGTCACGGTATAGAACAGTCCAGTAATATCCAGCAATAGGTTTGCATACATGTATCACATGAAACAATAACGTAGTAGTTAAAGTTAACTGTAAGCTGCAAGTTAGTGACGCTGTTGGATAATCAGTTCATGCAGATATAGTCACTTTTTTTTTTATTTATTTTTTTTTAAAAAAAACAAGCTTTATTGAAAAAATAGCAATAAGGTAATAAACATACAGACGGAGACGTTTACAATACTGTACATTACAATGTCAATGTTCAGTGCCAAATCCAACAAAGAGAATTCAGCATCAGCAAGTGTCTCCTATCAACTATTTTTCAATACATATCATAATTAACTTCATTACATATAAAGCCTGCTAGGTTTTCTATCTTTTCCACTCCTCCCAACAACTCAATATATGCTTAATAAGGTTATAACTAACATATAATTGTGTGTCAACCAAATTAATAAATAATAATAATATATAAGTGGGGGGGGGGGGAAGGTAACAGAGGGAGGGAGGGGAAAGTAGTAGTTGTCCAACACGACCTGCCTCACCCCCATCACACACACCTAAATTCCAGTACCCCTCCATGTGGCCAGCATCATCTCATGAGTAGCTATCTGATTAATTTTGAAATAGTGAAATCTCTCTAGAATAAGCAGTTCACGAACCCATTCATCCAGTGTCGGGTCCACCCTTGTTTTCCATTTTCTGGGTATTAGTTTTTTGGCTCCTGTGAGCATCCAGAGCATAAGGGCACATACATGTGCTGATTTTACTGTGGGCAGGAGAAAGAGGAGGGTCGCCTCTGGGGTGTTTGGGACTTTAACTTGCAGTCTATCTGACATGAGGCTAGTCACTTTGTGCCAATATTCTTTTAGTTTTGGACAGGCCCACCATATGTGCAGGAGCGTACTGCGTTCTCCACAGTCCCTCCAGTACATAAGGCTAGCGGTTTGAAAGCATCTATGTAGTCTCGACGGTGTTAAGTACCACCTGCATGTAAGTTTTAAATGTATTTCCTGAACATTAGCAGAGATTGATGAGCGTTTAGCTAGTTTAAAGGACCTAATCCAAGATTCATTGTCAATATCCCTACCTAGTTCCCTACCCCAGGCCAATGTGTATGAGGTCACTACTTATACAATGTGCATGAGGGCAGGGTTGATTCGGGGGGTGAAAGTAGAAGTTTATAGATCAAAGAGATCAGTCGCCTTATTGGTTTGTTTGTCGTACATACAAGTTCAAAAGTTGTTAGCTCTCTCATGAAATGCTCTCTGTGTCTGTAATGTGCAAGGTAATGTTAAAGTTGGTTGTATCTCAACCATGAAAGAAATATATTACCATATTTATCTAGCATACCCTGGATGGGCAACAGCTTCCCCCCAGCAATTGCAAAGTGTAACGAGCCATCAAGAAGACTATAAGGCAAGCTCATTTGTGTACCTAAGTGAAAGTATGGAAGATTAGGGTTTTCAATGATGGGTAGAAGAGATGAGTGCCTGGAAGAAAGATGTGTACTGGTATTAACTGTTCTATCCCATACTCTAAGCGTTTCTGCTGAGATAGTGTACTTGCTCATAATCTTTGGGCGTTACGAAGGTGGAGAAAACGCTAGTACACTCACATTGTTGAGATTAAAGATTTGACCGTCCAAGCGCACCCATGCCTTGTGAGAAGAATTATGGGCCCATTCCGTAAGACGCTGTAGGAAGATTGCCTGTCTATATGTTGCTAACTCAGGAAAGCCCAAACCACCTCTGTCTCTAGGCATATACAATGTTTTTCTTGGAACACAAGGTTTTATATTATTTCAGATGAACTGCTCAAGCAATTTCTGAAGTTGTGGGAGGAAATCTTTGGGAATAGGAATTGGGAGTGTTTGTAAAATATAGAGTATACGTGGGAGGATGTTCATTTTAATTACCCCAATTTTTCCCAACCAAGACAAGGGTTTATTTTTTCATGAAGAGAGGTCTCTTATTATTTCCTCTTTCAATTTAAGGTAATTTAATTTAAAAAAAATCTCTGGGATCTCTTGTGAGAAAACCCCCCAGGTATCTTAAGTGTGTGTCAGCAATTGGTATCTGGTGGGCTTCTCTCAGAATTTGTATCTGGTCCTGGGGAGCGGTTATGTTAAGAATTTCAGATTTTGTGATGTTGAGATGAAAATTTTATAGGGAGCCATAAGCCTCCAATTCCGCCAGGAGCTCTGGTATTGAGACACCTATATTAGTTAAGGTATATAATATATCGTCAGCCTAGAGTGCTTGTTTATATTCGGTCTCTTTTAACTTAATTCCAGTGATATTAGGGTTATTACAGATTTTTTGAGCCAGAGCCTCTATAGAGAGGGCAAATAATAGTGGGGAAAGGGGGCACCCTTGTCTTGTCCCATTTGATATATGAAAAGTGTCTGAGAGTGACCCGTTAACTCTAACCCGTGCATTTGGTCTAGAATACAAAGAGAACACTAAATTTATGAATACATCCCCAAAATTCATGGCTTTCAGCACCCGATGCAGAAAAAGCCAGTCGACACGGTAGAAGGCCTTCTCTGCGTCGGTCGAGAAGAGCACCATAGGAATCCCCTCGTTACGAGCATATTGTATTAATTGTAAAACCTTGCAGATTTTATCCCTTGCCTCCCTCCCCGGGACAAATCCCACCTGATCTGTGGAAACTAGTTTGGGTAGATATTTGTTTAAGCGCTGAGAGAGTATGATATAGTCACTTTAAGTGTATTAAGCAGTTCATGCATTTGTTCACAGGCATATATATTAAGGGAATGCTTATAGCATCTACTCATATAGTGTCGTTGTTCAGGGATAATCCTACTGAGAGCTATACTCTCATCTAAGGGTCCCTTGTTTAATCTCCCACGATATGTTGTGATCCGTCCTTTGATGTCAGCGTGCCTGTGTGATGTCCGTCATGCGGATCTAATCTTTATACAGCTTGAAATACGGGCTGTCCTTGCCTTCTCTCTAGGCTCGTTTGCAACACAGCAGATCCTTTACTTACTCGGGTAACGTGTACTAACATGACTCGGGGTGTCTTACCCGAGTAAGTAAAGCATGACTTTTTTGTATTATTAATGTGCACTTTGATTCCTTGCTTTGGATGTGATTTTGGAACTCCTCTGGTGCAAAATCTCTTTCTTGATACATTGTAACCAAATAGGAAAGTGCTGTGTTGTCAATCGTTTATCTTTTCTTCATCTAATTTTTTCTATCTTCCTAGATTATATATATATATATATATATATATACACACAGTATCTCACAAAAGTGAGTACACCCCTCACATTTTTGTAAATATTTTATTATATATTTTCATGTGACAAAACTGAAGAAATTACACTTTGCTACAATGTAAAGTAGTGAGTGTGCAGCCTGTATAACAGTGTAAATTTGCTGTCCCCTCAGAATAAACAGCCATTAATGTCTAAACCGTTGGCAACAAAAGTGAGTACACCCCTAAGTGGAAATGTCCAAATTGGGCACAAAGTGTCAATATTTTGTGTGGCCACCTTTATTTTCCAGCACTGCCATAACCCTCTTGGGCATGGAGTTCACCAGAGCTTCACAGGTTGCCACTGGAGTCCTCTTCCACTCCTCCATGACTCCTCCATGATGACATCACGGAGCTGGTGGATGTTACAGACCTTGCGCTCCCCCTCCTTCCATTTGAGGATGCCCCACAGATGCTCAATAGGGTTTAGGTCTAGAGACATGCTTGGCCAGTCCATCACCTTTACCCTCAGCTTCTTTAGCAAGGCAGTGGTTGTCTTGGAGGTGTGTTTGGGGTCATTATCATGTTGGAATACTGCCCTGCGGCCCAGTCTTCAAAGGGATCATGCTCTGCTTCAGTATGTCACAGTACATGTTAGCATTCATGGTTCCCTCAATGAACTGTAGCTCCCCAGTTCCGGCAACACTAATGCAGGGCCAAACCATGACACTCCCACCACCATGCTTGACTGTAGGCAAGACACACTTGTCTTTGTATTCCTCACCTGGTTGCCGCCACACATGCTTGACACCATCTGAACCAAATAAGTTTATCTTGGTGTCATCGGACCACAGAACATGGTTTCAGTAATCCATGCCCTTAGTCTGCTTGTCTTCAGCATACTGTTTGCGGACTTTCTTGTGCATTATCTTTAGAAGAGGCTTCCTTCTGGGACGACAGCCATGCAGACCAATTTGATGCAGTGTGCGGCGTATGGTCTGAGCACTGACAGGCTGACCACCCACCCCTTCAACCTCTGCAGCTATGCTGGCAGCACTTATACATCTATTTCCTAAAGACAACCTCTGGATATGACACTGAGCACATGCACTCAACTTCTTTGGTCGACCATGGCGAGGCCTGATCTGAGTGGAACCTTTCCTGTGAAACCACTGTATGGTCTTGTCCAAAGTGCTGCAGCTCAGTTTCAGGGTCTTGGCAATCTTCTTATAGCCTAGGCCATCTTCATGTAGAGCAACAAATCCTCAGAGATTTCTTTGCCATGAGGTTCCATGTTGAACTTCCAGTGACCAGTATGAGAGAGTGTGTGAGCGATAACACCAAATTTAACACACCTGCACCCCATTCACACCTGAGACCTTGTAACACTGAGTCGCATAACACCGGGGAGGGAAAATGGCTAATTGGGCACAATTTGGACATTTCCACTTAGGGGTGTACTCACTTTTGTTGCTAACAGTTTAGACATTAATGGCTGTGTGTTGAGTTATTTTGAGGGGACAGCAAATTTACACTGTTATACAAGCTGTTCACTCACTACTTTACAATGTAGCAAAGTGTCATTTCTTCCGTGTTGTCACATGAAAAGATATAATAAAATATTTACAAAAATGTGAGGGGTGAGAATACTGTGTGTATATATATATATATATATATATATATATATATATATATATATATATATATATATATATATAATCTAGGAAGATAGAAATAATTAGATGAAGAAAAGATAAAAAGGATGCCCTAGAAAGCACTTTCCTATTTGGTTACAATGAAAAATATTTACATAAATGTGAGGGGTGTACTCACTTTTATGAGATACTGTATATATGAGAGTGAGAGAGATATCTATCTATCTTTTGGCTTTAGCAAGAAGGAATAGTTAATTTGATTCAGAAATAAACTATTTATTTGTTACACAGCAGGTTTCACATAATTAGTTTTTGATTCACAAAGCAAAACAAACAGCTACTCCTAACTCAGGAGGCTAATTAAACTTTGAAGGATTCCTAACTATCAGCTAGATTACGAGTTTTGAGCGCTATAGGGATTTTAAAGTGAAGGTAAAGTTACATGCCTCACTATCCTCAGTTAAATAGTTCATGTAAAATCAATAGTAGTTTCATTCATGATTTTTTACAAAGTTCGTTCTAAATAAATTTTTAACCGCAATGAAATATAATTTTTGACAACTTGCAACTCAACCCGTTTTTTATTTTTTATTTTACATCCTGATCACGTTGTGTGATCTTCCAATTGACTTTCTGGCCGTTAGGCGGCCGGGCAGCTACGTCATTAGCCTATTTATTGATTTGCGCATGCGTGAAATATTTTTATGACCTAATTTTTTTTTGCTCGCACGTTCCCGATTTGCGCATGCACAAAACTCCTAACCAGACAAAGTTACCCCTTCTCATGGACAAAACGATTGACAACACAATAATGCCATCAATCGCTCCATCCATTAACAAAAACATCTATTTCTGTCTGACCGAGAACTCCCAGCACGATGAAACCGCAATGAAAAGCTGAATTGCCATCGCCCGTTCCCGATTCGCGCATGCGCAAAACTCCCAACTAGACAAAGTTACCCCTTCTCATGGACAAAACGATTGACAACACAATAATGCCATCAATCGCTCCATCCATGAACAAAAACATCTCTATCTGTCTGACCGAGAACTCCCAGCACGATGAAACCGCAATAAACAGCTGAATTGCCATTGGAGCTTGTGAACGCGCATTGCAGCTATGTATAGAGTGGTTGGGACCGCTCTATACATAAACTCACTGAAAGATAGGAAGTGGAAGATGGGTGGAGCGTTATAGATAACGGTAGGAATTATAAAACTAAGAATAAAACTGATAATAATATTTTTTTTAATAAAATAATATAGCAATCTGGATATGTTAATGACATACAATGCTTGGATGTGTTGTAAAGCCAGCAAATTTACCTTCACTTTAAGGACCGCCACAAAAGTGGCGTTATTTCACCTCCCTATAGCGCTGCTATTACAAGTTTACAAAAAGCAGGCTTGTGCGGGCGATATGGTGGCATTGAGCTCCATACCGCACCGAAATCAAGCTCTGCTTTGATGTACTCCTGCACGGTTTCCCCATAGACATCAATGGGAAGAGCCGGCAAAAAAAAAAAGCCCAACACCTGTGATCGCGGAAACAAAAGCTCCGTAACACAGCCCCATTGATGTCTATGGGGACAAGAAAAAGTTACATTTAAACCTAACACGCTAACATAAACCCCACGTCTAAACACCCCTAATCTGCTGTCGCTAACATTGCCGCCACCTACATTAGTTATTAACCCCTAATCTGCTGCCCCTAACATCGCCTCCACCTACATTACAGTTATTAACCCCTAATCTGCTGCCCCTAACATCGCCTCCACCTACATTACAGTTATTTACCCCAATCTGCTGCTCCTAACATCGTCGCCACCTACATTACAATTATTAACCCCTAATCTGCTGCCCCTAACATCGCTGCCACTTACATTACACCTATTAACCCCTAATCTTCCGCTCCAATGTAGCCACCACTATACTAAAGTTAGTAACCCCTAAACCTAACCCTTATGTAACCCTAACACCCCCTAACTTAAATATAATTAAAATAAATCTAAATAAACCTTACACTTATTAACTAAATAATTCCTATTTAAAACTAAATACAAACTTACCTGTAAAAAAAAAACCTAAGCTAGCTACAAAATAACTAATAGTTATATTGTAGCTATCTTAGGTTTTATTTTTATTTCACAGGTAAGTTTGTATTTATTTTAACTAGGTAGACTAGTTAGTAAATAGTTATTAACTATTTACTAGCTACCTAGTTAAAATATATACAAAGTTACCTGTAAAATAAAACCTTACCTTCCTTACACTAAAACCTAACATTACAATAAAATGAAATAAATTAAATTAATAAAATACAATTTACTAAATTACTAAAAAAATAAAAAACGAAATTATGAAAAATAAAAACTGATTACTCCTAATCTAATAGCCCTATCAAAATAAAAAAAAAAACTAGCTTACACTAAACTGCCAATGGCCCTTAAAAGGGCCTTTTGCGGGACATTGCCCTAAAGAAATCAGCTCTTTTACATTGCAATAAAAATTACAAACAACCCCCCAACAGTAAAACCCACCACCCACCCAACCATACCCCCCAAATAAAAAACCTATCTGAATAAACCTAAGCTAAACATTGCCCTGAAAAGGGCATTTGGATGGGCATTGCCCTTAACAGGGCATTTAGCTCTTTTACAAATTGCCCAAAACCCTAACCTAAAAAAAACCCCACCCAAAAAAACCTTAAAAAAACACTAACCCCCGACGATCCACTTACAGTTATCATATTCCGGACATCCATCCTCATCCAAGCGGCAAGAAGTCTTCATCCAGACGGCATCTTCTATCTTCATCCATCCGTCGTGGAGCGGGTCCATCTTCAAGATATCCAGCGCGGAGCATCCTCTTCTTACAGTCGTCGGCGTAAACTGAATGTTCCCTTTAAGTGACGTCAGCCAATAGGAATTAAAGGGAAAAAATTCTACAGGGAGTGCAGAATTATTAGGCAAGTTGTATTTTTGAGGATTAATTTTATTATTGAACAACAACCATGTTCTCAATATACGCAAAAAACTCATTAATATCAAAGCTGAATAGTTTTGGAAGTAGTTTTTAGTTTGTTTTTAATTATAGCTATTTTAGGGGGATATCTGTGTGTGCAGGTGACTATTACTGTGCATAATTATTAGGCAACTTAACAAAAAACAAATATATACCCATATCAATTATTTATTTTTACCAGTGAAACCAATATAATATCTCAACATTCACAAATATATATTTCTGACATTCAAAAACAAAACAAAAACAAATCAGTGACCAATATAGCCACCTTTCTTTGCAAGGACACTCAAAAGCCTGCCATCCATGGATTCTGTCAGTGTTTTGATCTGTTAACCATCAATATTGCATGCAGCAGCAACCACAGCCTCCCAGACACTGTTCAGAGAGGTGTACTGTTTTCCCTCCTTGTAAATCTCACATTTGATGATGGACCACAGGTTCTCAATGGGGTTCAGATCAGGTGAACAAGGAGGCCATGTCATTAGATTTTCTTCTTTTATACCCTTTCTTGCCAGCCACGCTGTGGAGTACTTGGACTCGTGTGATGGAGCATTGTCCTGCATGAAAATCATGTTTTTCTTGAAGGATGCAGACTTCTTCCTGTACCACTGCTTGAAGAAGGTGTCTTCCAGAAACTGGCAGTAGGACTGGGAGTTGAGCTTGACTCCATCCTCAACCCGAAAAGGCCCCACAAGCTCATCTTTGATGATACCAGCCCAAACCAGTACTCCACCTCCACCTTGCTGGCATCTGAGTCGGACTGGAGCTCTCTGCCCTTTACCAATCCAGCCACGGGCCCATCCATCTGGCCCATCAAGACTCACTCTCATTTCATCAGTCCATAAAACCTTAGAAAAATCAGTCTTGAGATATTTCTTGGCCCAGTCTTGACGTTTCAGCTTGTGTGTCTTGTTCAGTGTTGGTCGTCTTTCAGCCTTTCTTACCTTGGCCATGTCTCTGAGTATTGCACACCTTGTGCTTTTGGGCACTCCAGTGATGTTGCAGCTCTGAAATATGCGCAAACTGGTGGCAAGTGGCATCTTGGCAGCTGCACGCTTGACTTTACTCAGTTCATGGGCAGTTATTTTGCGCCTTGGTTTTTCCACACGCTTCTTGCGACCCTGTTGACTATTTTGAATGAAACGCTTGATTGTTCGATGATCACGCTTCAGAAGCTTTGCAATTTTAAGAGTGCTGCATCCCTCTACAAGATATCTCACTATTTTTTACTTTTCTGAGCCTGTCAAGTCCTTCTTTTGACCCATTTTGCCAAAGGAAAGGAAGTTGCCTAATAATTATGCACACATGATATAGGGTGTTGATGTCATTAGACCACACCCCTTCTCATTACAGAGATGCACATCACCTAATATGCTTAATTGGTAGTAGGCTTTCGAGCCTATACAGCTTGGAGTAAGACAGCATGCATAAAGAGGATGATGTGGTCAAAATACTCATTTGCCTAATAATTCTGCACTCCCTGTATTGGCTGTTGCAATCAGCTAATAGGATTGAGCTTTCATCCTATTGGCTGATCCAATCAGATAGAGCATTCATTTTTAAGCAACTTTTTAATTTACTCCTATTATCAATTTAGCCAACAATCAGCAAGAGCTACCCAGGTGCTGAACAAAAATGGGCCAGCTCCTAAGCTTACATTCCTGCCTTTTCAAATAAAGATACCAAGAGAATGAAGAAAAATTGATTAAAGGAGTAAATTCGAAAGTTGCTTAAAATTGCCTGCTCTGAGTCATGAAAGAAAAATATGGGCTTCATATACCTTTAAATGTAATGTTTTTTTTCTGTTTTTCTTTATATTGCAATAACCTTTTTACTTCCTCTTTCCCCACTTTATTTTTTGGTTTCTTTACTCCTGTTTTTCAAACAGTTATGAAAAAGATACAAAAACAAAGTAAAAACCAAAGTAAATATTGTTTCTAGTAATCTTCATGTTATGTTGTCATGTGGTTCGCTCTAAACATTATCAAAATATTATGAAACTATGCAGATTGTATCTACTGAACTGTTTTTTGTGCTTGTGATATAAAAGTCAAACATGTTTTTTATCCAAATGTAATTTTAATAGCTGTTATGGGTCAGTAGGCGTTGTGCAGCAATGTATTTTTTGTTTAATCAATACCAATTCTGTATTTGCTTTGCTTGACTTTTGAAATCAAATATGACCCGTTATTTTTATATCTTTTGTTTGAAATAATATGCAGAAAAGGGCACAATGTTACATAAAAAATGTAATGCAAAATATATTAAAATAGGAAACCATTTTACATATTAGTTTACCATGCTTGTTTTGTTATGTTATTTAAAAAAAAGCATTACTGTAAAGCTTGAGATATACATTATTACTAAATATTACTGTTGCAAAAAAAGTCATATTTTTTTATACAGTATATCTATATATATATATATATATATACACACACCTGCCACTTTATTAGGTACACTTGTTCAATTGCTTGGTAACATAAATTGCTAATCAGCCAATCACATGACAGCAACTCAATGCATTTAGGCATCTAGACGTGGTAAAGATGACTTGCTGAAGTTCAAACCGAGCATCAGAATGGGTAAGAAAGGGGATTTAAGTGACTTTGAACGTGGCATGATTGTTGGTGCCAGATGGGCTGGTCCGACTATTTAAAAAACTGCTGATCTACTGGGATTTTCACACACAACCATCTCTAGGGTTTACAGAGAATGGTCCGAAAAAGAGAAAATATCCAGTGAGCGGCAATTGTGTGGACGACAATGCCTTGTTGATGTCAGAGGAGAATGGGCAGACTGGTTCAAGATGATAGAAAGGCAACAGTAACTCAAATAACCACTCGTTACAACCAAGGTATGCAGAATACCATCTCTGAACGCACAACACGTCGAACCTTGAAGCAGATTGGCTATAGCAGCAGAAGACCACACCGGGTGCTACTCCTGTCAGCTAAGAACAGGAAACTGAGGCTACAATTCGCACAACCTCATCAAAATTGGACAATAGAAAATTGGAAAAACTTTGCCTGGTCTAATGAGTCTTGATTTGAAATTGGTTTCTTGAACATGACAATGAGTTCACTGTACTCCAATGGCCTCCACAGTCACCAGATCTCAATCCAATAGAGCACCTTTGGCATGTGGTGGAACGGGAGATTCACATTATGCATGTTCAGCCGACAAATCTGCAGCAACTGCGTGATGCTATCATGTCAATATGGACCAAAATCTATGAGGAATGTTTCCAACACCTTTTTTGAATCTATGCCATGAATAATTAAGGCAGCTCTGAAGGAAAAAGGGAGTTTAACCCGATACTAGCAAGGTGTACTTAATAAAGTGGCCGGTGAGTGTATATATATCATGACTTTTACAAACATAATTGACTTATTTGCTATTTACTAAATGAGAGTTCATCTCTTTTTCAGGGGCTGATAGATAGAAACATGGTCAGCCGCTTGTAAGATTTAAAAGTACCTGTCTGGCTCTCTTTCTGACTTTTATTTTGTGTATTGTTGGACAGAGGCTCTCTTGCTACTGGTTAACAGTTTGTTTGTTTTATTTTTTTGCTTTACTAGGAATGTGTAGAGAGTTTCTGGGTGTTATTTGTCAATTACTTATCTTTTACAAAGATTTATGTTTCAGTAAGTAATTATTTGTAATGCTTTAAAGTAAATGTAAATTTTAATGAATAATTGCCCGTTTTTTCAAAATACTATTAAAAACAGGGGCCTCGTCAGTGAGGTGCAGTTGCATCTCTCTAGAGCATGTGTGCAAGGAGTCCACATCTGGTTTCCATTTTTTACTCTTAGGGAGACCCAAGAGTAATTTGCATACAAACATAAAAATAGAGAGACGCACTCAACTGAAACAGAACATTAGCTAGAAAAACTTCAATGCTTGTTCACAAGGCCAGTGCCACTCAGTCTCTTTTAGCACACTATGCCTTTCACAGAGAAAAATATTCTGTAGCATATCAGTCTGACCCTGCCCAATGACAGTTCAGCTCTGAAATACCAGGCAATTCTTCTCTAAACAAGAGAAAACAGCAAACCCCAAATGTACGTTTTGGCCTCCTTTGGGCCTCGTCAGTAAGGTGCAGTTGCATCTCTCTAGGGCATGTGTGCAAGGAGTCCATGTCTGGTTTCCCCTTTTTACTCTTAGGGAGACCCAAGAGTAATTTGCATACAAACATAAAAATAGAAAGACACACTTAACTGAGACAGAACATTAGCTAGAAAAACTATTTGAATATATACATTTACAGTATCTTATAAAAGTGAGTACACCCCTCACAAATTTTGTAAATATTTTATTAGATCCTTATTAGATCTTTATTAGATCTTTTCATGTGACAACACTGCAGAAATTGCACACTTGAAATGCTACAAAATGCTACATGTAAAGTGAGAGTACAGTCTCCTCAAAATAACTCAACACACAGCGATTAATGTCTAAACCGTTGGCAACAAAAGTGAGTACACCCCTAACTGGAAAAGTCCAAATTGGGCCCAATTAGCTATTTTCGCTCCCCGGTGTTATGTGACTCGTTAGTGTTACAAGGTCTCAGGTGTGAATGGGGAGCAGGTGTGTTAAATTTGATGTTATTGCTCTCACACTCTCTCATACTGGTCACTGGAAGTTCAACATGGCACCTCATGGCAAAAAACTCTCTGAGGATCTGAAAAAAAAGAATTGTTGCTCTACATAAAGATGCCCTAGGCTATAAGCAGATTGCCAAGCCCATAAAACTGAGCTGCAGCATGGTGGGCAAGACCATACTTTGGTATCACAGGACAGTTTCCACTCAGAACAGGCCTCGCCATAGTCGACCATAGAAGTTGAGTGCATATTCTCTGCGTCTTATCCAGAGGTTGTCTTTGGGAAATAGATGTATTAGTTGCTGCCAGAATTGCTGCAGAGGTTGAAGGGGTGGGGGGTCAGCCTGTCAGTGCTCAGACCATACGCCGCACGCTGCATCAAATTCTGGAAGGCTCTTCTAAAGATCTGTGAAAGTTGAAAAGAAACAGAAGCGCTACATGGCCTAGTATTGTATGTACTCTTATAGTTAGATGCATATAAATTTTCACTCACATGTGAGAAAGCACCCCTCTTGGTGCAAGTAGCGCAGGCTGGAATCAAACAGTTTTCCAGCAGACCGGCCTCCAGCAAAACTCCAACCACTGTGAGGTAAATCCAGATGGGTGTATTCCAGACGTCAGATCATTGAATGTAATGGAGGCAGGGCAAATAAAGATTTGGCAGCAAGTGGTAAGATTAAATCTTACTTTTATTAACAGTTAAAACAAACCGCAACGGGTTTCTCAGCTAAAGATGATGCACAAGAAAGCCCGCAAACAGTCTGCTGAAGACAAGCAGACTAAGGACATGGATTACTGGAACCATGTCTTGTGGTCCGATGAGATCAAGATAAACTTATTTGGTTCAGATGGTGTCAACCGTGTGTGGCGGCAACCAGGTGAGGAGTACAAAGACAAGTGTGTCTTGCCTACAGTCAAGCATGGTGGTGGGGGTGTCATGGTTTGGGCCTGCATGAGGGCTGCCGGCACTGGGGAGCTACAGTTCATTGAGGGAACTATGAATGCCAACATGTTCTGTGACATACTGAAGCTGAGCATGATCCCCTCCCTTCTGAGTCTCGGCCGCAGGGCAGTATTCTAACATAATGACCCCAAACACACCTCCAAGATGACCACTGCCTTGCTAAAGAAGCTGAGGGTATATGTGATGGACTGACCAAGCATGTCTCCAGACCTAAACACTATTGAGCATCTGTGGGGCATCCTCAAACGGAAGGTGGGGATCGCAAGGTCCACCAGCTCCGTGATGTCCTCATGGAGGAGTGGAAGAGGACTCCAGTGGTAACCTGTGAAGCTCTGGTGAACTCCGTGTCCAAGAGGGTTAAGGCAGTGCTGTAAAATAATGGTGGCCACACAAAATATTGACACTTTAGGCCCAATTTGGACATTTCCACTTAGGGGTGTACTCACTTTTGTTGCCAAAGGTTTAGACATTAATGGCTGTGTGTCGAGTTATTTTGAGGGGACAGCAAATTTACACTGTTATACAGGCTGTTCACTCATTACTTTACATTGTAGCAAAGTGTAATTTCTTCAGTGTTGTCACATGAAAAGATATAATAAAATATTTACAAAAATGTGAGGGGTGTACTCACTTTTGTGAGATACTGTATATTTATAGCGAAAACACAGTTATCCATGGACCACAATGTAAAGGCACTTTTCAGTGCCATTTTTTTTTTCTAACACCCACCACTTTTAAACCCTAAAAACTGCCTAGTGCTAATATTTTTTATTTTCTTAAAGACACAAGACATATTTTTGGGGGGCAGTAGGGGCACATTTTAAAAATTAACCAGAAGTCTGATCTCTGGTTAATTTTTTAAACGCTAATTGCTGCCGCAAACTCGCTTCGGGTGGGCAATAAATTAGCGCTTAACTTGTAATCTAGCGCTTAGTGTTTATTATTCCACAGTATTACTTGTGGTCACTGTTATACAACTCAGAAAGAACCCAAACACCAAGAAAGAGGGACATTGGTTTAGTTCAAATTAGGGTGATTCATGCTTTATTTAGTTTAGACTATATGCTAATTGTTTCTGTTTTAAAGGGACTAGTAAATCAAAATATTTATTATTGACAATTAAAAAAAACTTTCCAATTTATTTCTATTATCAAGTTTACAAGTGTTTTCTCTTTAGCTCCTTTCCATGAGCGCATACTGAGGTAGGCCCAGGAGTGCATGTCTAGAGCCCTATGTATAACTGTGTTAGAAAGTTGCAAACATTGCTGCCATATAATGCTCAAGAGGTGCATGTTTCTGAGCCTACCTCAGTATGCTCTTACAAACACACATTCTCCAACAAAGGATACCCAAATTTTTTCTTTCGTGATTCAGACAGAGCATGCAGTTTTAAGCAACTTTCTTATTTACTCCTATTATCAAATTTTCTTCATTCTCTTGGTATCTTTATTTGAAATGCAAGAATGTAAGTTTAGATGCCGGCCCATTTTTGGTGAACAACCTGGGTTGTTCTTGCTGATTGGTGGATAAATTCCAAAGTCCAGAGTTCTAAACCAATAAAAAAGCTTACATGCCTTCTTTTTCAAATAAAGATAGCAAGAGAATGAAGAAAAAATTGATAATAGGAGTAAATTAGAAAGTTGCTTAAAATTGCATGCTCTATCTGAATCACGAAAAAATTTGGGTTCCGTGTCCCTTTAATAATAGAGGTAAATTTTATTTTATTTTCCTTTTAAATTGTATGCTGTATCTGAAACATAATAGTTTAATTTTAAGTTCCATGGCCTTAATATAATGGTGTTTACTGTAGAGTGGTATTTACATAGCTGTTATGTTTTGTCTTTTATTAAATTTGTAGTCTTAAAGGGACAGTAAACACCTTGAGATTGTAAATGTTTGCAATGTACTGTCATAATTTATGTTGCCCCCTTTTCATGGAATTTATTTTGAATTTTCTAATACTCAGAGCTGGAAATGCACCCTGCAGACTAATCAAAGCTTACCTTGCTGCATATCGTTCTATAACTGGCTTTAAGAGATGCAAAAGAATTAATTTTATATTAATATTATCACCTTGGTTAGCCTTCTTGTCTGCCGACTCAAGCCAGGATTAGCTGCTCCAAATAAGGCAATGGTTGGTGGAGTTTAGCTCTTAAAAATAATTGCAGCAAACAAGATGTTAATTTGTATTGAAAACATTTAGAGTTGGCTGATATGTTACTGTAAAGCAATACACAACATAAATGTTTTTTAATTACAAGGTGTTTAATGCCCTTCAGTTACAACCTCCACTGAACCCGCCACTGATTACAGCATTTTGTTTTTTTATTTCTTTTGTTGAAGCACAAATACATTTATGCTTACTTCACCTTGCAGTCACTTTGAATTTTGCAAGCATGTCTTTTGCCCTCATTTTAACCATACAGGGACAGTAAACATTGTCTAATATTTTACATAATTCTGCTCCCGCACTAGGAAAAGCTGACGGCTGTTCTACATTTAGTTGAAGGGTGTGATCGGGCGTGCTGGGATTATTCAGTGAGACCATGGCATGGTTGTAAATAACTGCATTGCCAAAGAAAACTGCTGCTCTTACAACGCAAAATTAAATGTTTTATCTGCCAAATTGTATATTTCTTTCATGTAATTAGCAAGAGTCCATGAGCTAGTGACGTATGGGATATACATTCCTACCAGGAGGGGCAAAGTTTCCCAAACCTTAAAATGCCTATAAATACACCCCTCACCACACCCACAATTCAGTTTTACAAACTTTTCCTCCGATGGAGGTGGTGAAGTAAGTTTGTGCTAGATTCTACGTTGATATGCGCTCCGCAGCAAGTTGGAGCCCGGTTTTCCTCTCAGCGTGCAGTGAATGTCAGAGGGATGTGAGGAGAGTATTGCCTATTTGAATGCAGTGATCTCCTTCTAAGGGGTCTATTTCATAGGTTCTCTGTTATCGGTCGTAGAGATTCATCTCTTACCTCCCTTTTCAGATCGACGATATACTCTTATATATACCATTACCTCTGCTGATTCTCGTTTCAGTACTGGTTTGGCTATCTGCTATATGTAGATGAGTGTCCTGGGGTAAGTAAGTCTTATTTTCTGTGACACTCCTAGCTATGGTTGGGCACTTTGTTTATAAAGTTCTAAATATATGTATTCAAACATTTATTTGCCTTGACTCAGAATGTTCAACTTTCCTTATTTTTCAGACAGTCAGTTTCATATTTGGGATAATGCATTTTAATTTAACATTTTTTACCTTAAAATTTGACTTTTTCCCTGTGGGCTGTTAGGCTCGCGGGGGCTGAAAATGCTTCATTTTATTGCGTCATTCTTGGCGCGGCCTTTTTTGGCGCAAAAATTCTATTTCCGTTTCCGGCGTCATACGTGTCGCCGGAAGTTGCGTCATTCTTTGACGTTATTTTGCGCCAAAAATGTCGGCGTTCCGGATGTGGCGTCATTTTTGGCGCCAAAAAGCATTTAGGCGCCAAATAATGTGGGCGTCTTATTTGGCGCGAAAAAAATATGGGCGTCACTTTTGTCTCCACATTATTTAAGTCTCATTTTTTATTGCTTCTGGTTGCTAGAAGCTTGTTCTTTGGCATTTTTTCCCATTCCTGAAACTGTCATTTAAGGAATTTGATCAATTTTGCTTTATATGTTGTTTTTTTCTTTTACATATTGCAAGATGTTCCACGTTGCAACTGAGTCAGAAGTTACTTCAGGAAAATCACTGCACAGTGCTGGAGCTACCAAGCTAAGTGTATCTGCTATAAACTTTTGGTATCTGTTTCTCCAGCTGTTATTTATATTGCATGTCATGTCAAACTTATTAATGCAGATAAAATTTCCTTTAGTACTGTTACATTACCTGTTGCTGTTCCGTCAACATCTAATTTTCAGAGTGTTCCTGATAACATAAGAGATTTTATTTTTTAAATCCATTAAGAAGGCTATGTCTGTTATTTCTCCTTCTAGTATACATAAAAGTCTTTTAAAACTTCTCTTTTTTCAGATGAATTTTTAAATGAACATCATCATTCTGATACTGATAATGGTTCTTCTGGTTCAGAGGTTTCTGTCTCAGAGGTTGATGCTGATAAATCTTTGTATTTGTTCAAGATGGAATTTATTCGTTCTTTACTTAAAGAAGTGTTATTTGCATTAGAAATAGAGGATTCTGGTCCTCTTGATTCTAAATGTAAACGTTTAAATAAGGTTTTTAAATCTCCTGTAGTTATTCCAGAAGTGTTTTATCTCCCTGATGCTATTTCTGAAGTAATTTCCAGGGAATGGAATAATTTGGGTAATTTATTTACTCCTTCTAGACGTTTAAGCAAATTATATCCTGTGCCATCTGACAGATTAGAGTTTTTTGAGACAAAAATCCCTAAGGTTATGGGGCTATCTCTACTCCTGCTAATGTACTACTATTCCTACGGCAGATAGTACTTCATTTAAGGATCCTTTAGATAGGAAAATTGAATCCTTTCTAAGAAAAGCTTACTTATGTTCAGGTAATCTTCTTAGACCTGCTATATTTTTAGCGGATGTTGCTGCAGCTTCAACTTTTTGATTAGAAGCTTTAGCGCAACAAGTAACAGATCATAATTTTATAGCATTATTATTATTCTATAACATGCTAATAATTTTATTGGTGATACCATCTTTTGATATCATTAGAGTTGATGTCAGGTATATGTCTCTAGCTATTTTAGCTAGAGAAGCTTTATGGATTAAACTTGGAATGCTGACATGTCTTCTAAGTCATCTTTGCTTTCCCTTTCTTTCCAGGGTAAATAATCATTTTAGTTCCTTTCCTCACAAGGAACAAAAGCCTGATCCTTCATCCTCAGGAGCGGTATCAGTTTGGAAACTATTTCCAGTTTGGAATATATCCAAGCCTTATAGAAACCTATAGCCAGCTCCTAAGTACCTATGAAGGTGCGGCCCTTATTCCAGCTCAGCTGGTATGGGGCAGATTACGTTTTCTTCAAAGAAATTTGGATCAATTCCGTTCTTAATCTCTGGTTTCAGAAACATTGTTTCAGAAAGGTACAGAATTGGCTTCAAGTTAAGGCCTCCTGCTAAGAGATTCTTTTCTTTCCCGTGTCCCAGTTAACACAGCAAAGACTCAGCATTTCTGTAATGTGTTTCAGATCTAGAGTTGGCTGGAGTATTTATGCCAGTTCCAGTTCTGGAACAGGGGCTGGGGTTTTATTTTATCTCTTCATTTGTACCAAAGAAGGTCAATTCCTTCAGACCAGTTCCGGATCTGTCATTATTGAATCGTTATGTTAGGATACCAACATTCAAGATGGTTACTGTAGGACTATCCTGCCTTTTGTTTAGCAAGGGCATTATATGTCTACAATAGATTTACAGGATGTGTATCTGCATATTCCGATTCATCCAGATCACTTTTAGTGTCTGAGATTCTCTTTTTAGACAAGCATTACCAGTTTTGTGGCTCTACCGTTTGGCCTAGCCTCAGTTCCAAGAATTTTTTTCAAAGGTTCTCGGTGCCCCTTTTTTCTGTAATCAGAGAATAGGGTTTTGGTATTTCCTTATTTGGACGATATCTTGGTACTTGCTCAGTCTTCTCATTTTCGAAGAATCTCATACGAATCGACTTGTGTTGTTTCTTCAAATTCATGGTTGGAGGATCAATTTACCATTCAGTTCATTGATTCCTCAGACAAGGGTAACCTTTTTAGGTTTCTAGATAAATTCAGTGTCTATGACTCTGTCTTTGTCAGACAAGAGAAGTTTAACATTGATATCAGCTTGTCAAAACCTTCAGTCACAATCATTCCCTTTGGTAGCCTTATGCATGGAAATGTTGGGTCTTAGGACTGCCGCATCAGATGCGATCTCCTTTGCTCGTTTTCACATGCGACCTCTTCAGCTCTGTATGCTGAACCAATGGTGCAGGGATTACTCAAAGATATCTCAATTAATATCTTTAAACCGATTTTACAACACTCTCTGACATGGTGGACAGATCACCATCGTTTAGTTCAGGGGGCTTCTTGTTCTTCCAACCTGGACTATAATCTCAACAGATGCAAGTCTTACAGGTTGGGGAGCTGTGTGGGGGTATCTGACGGCACAAGGGGTTTGGGAATCTCAGGAGGTGAGATTTCCGATCAATATTTTGGAACTCCGTGCAATTTTCAGAGCTCTTCAGTCTTGGCCTCTTCTCAAGAGAGAGTTGTTCATTTGTTTTCAGATAGACAATGTCACAACTGTGGCATACATCAATCATCAAGGAGGGACTCACAGTCCTCTGGCTATGAAAGAAGTATCTCAAATTTTGGTTTGGGCGGAATCCAGCTCCTGTCTAATCTCTGCGGTTCATATCCCAGGTATGGACAATTGGAAAGCGGATTATCTCAGTCGCCAAACGTTGCATCCGGGCGAATGGTCTCTTCACCCAGAGGTATTTCTTCAGATTGTTCAAATGTGGGAACTTCCAGAAATAGATCTGATGGCTTCTCATCTAAACAAGAAACTTCCCAGGTATCTGTCCAGATCCCGGGATCCTCAGGCGGAGGCAGTGGATGCATTATCACTTCCTTGGAAGTATCATCCTGCCTATATCTTTCCGCCTCTAGTTCTTCTTCCAAGAGTAATCTCCAAGATTCTGAAGGAATGCTCGTTTGTTCTGCTGGTAGCTCCGGCATGGCCTCACAGGTTTTGGTATGCGGATCTTGTCCGGATGGCCTCTTGCCAACCGTGGACTCTTCCGTTAAGACCAGACCTTTTGTCTCAAGGTCCTTTTTTCCATCAGGATCTGAAATCCTTAAATTTAAAGGTATGGAGATTGAACGCTTGATTCTTGGTCAAAGAGGTTTCTCTGACTCTGTGATTAATACTATGTTACAGGCTCGTAAATCTGTATCCAGAGAGATATATTATAGAGTCTGGAAGACTTATATTTCTTGGTGTCTTTCTCATCATTTTTCTTGGCATTCTTTTAGAATACCGAGAATATTACAGTTTCTTCAGGATGGTTTAGATAAGGGTTTGTCCGCAAGTTCCTTGAAAGGTCAAATCTCTGCTCTTTCTGTTCTTTTTCACAGACAGATTGCTATTCTTCCTGATATTCATTGTTTTGTACAAGCTTTGGTTCGTATAAAGCCTGTCATTAAGTCAATTTCTCCTCCTTGGAGTTTGAATTTGGTTCTGGGGGCTCTTCAAGCTCCTCCATTTGAACCTATGCATTCATTGGATATTAAATTACTTTCTTGGAAAGTGTTGTTCCTTTTGGCCATCTCTTCTGCCAGAAGAGTTTCTGAATTATCTGCTCTTTCTTGTGAGTCTCCTTTTCTGATTTTTCATCAGGATAAGGCGGTGTTGCGAACTTCTTTTGAATTTTTACCTAAGTTGTGAATTCCAACAACATTAGTAGAGACATTGTGGTTCCTTCATTATGTCTTAATCCTAAGAATTCTAAGGAGAAATCGTTGCATTCTTTGGATGTTATTAGAGCTTTGAAATATTATGTTGAAGCTACTAAGTCTTTCCGAAAGACTTCAAGTTTATTTGTTATCTTTTCCGGTTTTAGAAAGGCCAGAAAACTTCTGCCATTTCTTTGGCATCTTGGTTGAAATCTTTAATTCATCTTGCCTATGTTGAGTCGGGTAAGACTCCGCCTCATAGGATTACAGCTCATTCTACTAGGTCAGTTTCTACTTCCTGGGCGTTTAGGAATGAAGCTTCGGTTGATCAGATTTGCAAAGCGGCAACTTGGTCCTCTTTGCATACTTTTACCAAATTCTACCATTTTGTTGTATTTTCTTCTTCTGAAGCAGTTTTTGGTAGAAAAATACTTCAGGCAGCGTTTTCAGTTTGAATCTTCTGCTTATGTTTTTTCATTAAACTTTATTTTGGGTGTGGATTATTTTCAGCAGGAATTGGCTGTCTTTATTTTATCCCTCCCTCTCTAGTGACTCTTGTGTGGAAAGATCCACATCTTGGGTAGTCATTATCCCATACGTCACTAGCTCATGGACTCTTGCTAATTACATGAAAGAAAACATAATTTATGTAAGAACTTACCTGATAAATTCATTTCTTTCATATTAGCAAGAGTCCATGAGGCCCGCCCTTTTTTTGTGGTGGTTATGATTTTTTTGTATAAAGCACAATTATTCCAATTCCTTATTTTATATGCTTTCGCACTTTTTTCTTATCACCCCACTTCTTGGCTATTCGTTAAACTGAATTGTGGGTGTGGTGAGGGGTGTATTTATAGGCATTTTAAGGTTTGGGAAACTTTGCCCCTCCTGGTAGGAATGTATATCCCATACGTCACTAGCTCATGGACTCTTGCTAATATGAAAGAAATGAATTTATCAGGTAAGTTCTTACATAAATTATGTTTTTAAAATATTTTTTTTAAAGGAATGGCTATCCTAACCTTACATAATGCTGCACATTTACTGTCCCTTTAATGAGAGCATTGTGTATTTTGAAAAAAACTTGCCAGGCTACATTTAGCGCAATGAAACCGCAAGACCTAGAGGTGTATTATGCTACAAAACTTCATATACGTGTAAGGGACACCCTTTTTCAAGTCACTCACCAATTGTGCGACACTCGTTTCACAATAGAAATATAAATATCCATTCATATTCTAACATCTTGTTTATAACTTCAGCTTTTATAAATAAACTAGTCCTAAAGCCCGTTCACACGGGCCATTTTTTTGCAGTACAACGGTCCCACCCCTTGCTCTCTCTCTCCCCCTCTCTTTTGTGCTCACCCCCCCTCTTTTGTGCTCTCTCCCCTTTTCTTTTGCGCTCTCTCTCGCTCCACCTCTCTTTTGCTCTCTCTCTCTCTCTCGCTCCACCTCTCTTTTGCTCTCTCTCGCTCCACCTCTCTTTTGCTCTCTCTCCCCCCTCTTTTGCTCTCTCCCCCTCTTTTTTGCGCTCTCTCTCCCCCTCTCTTTTACGCTTTCTCTCTCCCCCCTCTCTTTTGCCTTCTCTCTCTTTTGTGCTCTCTCTCCCCCTCTCTTTTGCGTTTTCTCTCTCCCTCTCTCTTTTGCGCTCTCTCTCCCCCTATCTTTTGCGCTCTCTCTCCCCCTCTTTTGCGCTCTCTCTCTCCCCTCTCTTTTGCGCTCTCTCTCTCACCCTCTCTTTTGCGCTCTCTCTCCCCCTCTCTTTTGCGCTCTCTCTCTCTCCCCCTCTCTTTTGTGCTCTCTCTCTCTCCCCCTCTCTTTTTCCCTCTGTCCCCCTCTCTTTTTCGCGCTCTCTCCCCCCCTCTCTTTTGCGCTCATTCTCCCCCCCTCTCTTTTGCGCTCATTCTCCCCCCTCTCTTTTGCGCTCATTCTCCCCCCCTCTCTTTTGCGCTCATTCTCCCCCCCTCTCTTTTGCGCTCTCTCTCTCCCCCTCTCTTTTGCTCTGTCTCAACTTTTTTTGTCTCTCTCTCTCCATCCCTCTCTTTTGCTCTGTCTCTCCCCCTCTCTTTTGCTCTGTCTCTCCCCCTATCTTTTTCTCTGTCTCTCTCCCCCTCTCTTTTGCTCTGTCTCAACTTTTTTTTGTCTCTCTCTCTCCATCCCTCTCTTTTGCTCTGTCTCTCCCCCCTTTCTTTTGCTCTGTCTCTCTCCCCCTCTCTTTGTGCGACACTCGTTTCACAATAGAAATATAAATATCCATTCATATTCTGACATCTTGTTTATAATTTCAGCTTTTATAAATAAACTAGTCCTAAAGCCCGTTCACACGGGCCATTTTTTTGCAGTACAACGGTCCCACCCCTTGCTCTCTCTCTCTCCCCCTCTCTTTTGTGCTCACCCCCCCCCCCTCTTTTGTGCTCTCTCCCCTTTTCTTTTGCGCTCTCTCTCGCTCCACCTCTTTTGCTCTCTCTCTCTCTCTCTCTCGCTCCACCTCTCTTTTGCTCTCTCTCCCCCCTCTTTTGCTCTCTCCTCCTCTTTTGCGCTCTCTCCCCCTCTTTTTTGCGCTCTCTCTCCCCCTCTCTTTTACGCTTTCTCTCCCCCTCTCTTTTACGCTTTCTCTCTCCCCCCTCTCTTTTGCCTTCTCTCTTTTGTGCTCTCTCTCCCCCTCTCTTTTGCGTTTTCTCTCTCCCTCTCTCTTTTGCGCTCTCTCTCCCCCTATTTTTTGCGCTCTCTCTCCCCCTCTTTTGCGCTCTCTCTCTCCCCTCTCTTTTGCGCTCTCTCTCTCCCCCTCTCTTTTGTGCTCTCTCTCTCTCTCCCCCTCTCTTTTTCCCTCTCTCCCCCTCTCTTTTTCGCGCTCTCTCCCCCCCTCTCTTTTGCACTCATTCTCCCCCCCTCTTTTGCGCTCATTCTTCCCCCCTCTCTTTTGCGCTCATTCTCCCCCCCTCTCTTTTGCGCTCATTCTCCCCCCCTCTCTTTTGCGCTCATTCTCCCCCCTCTCTTTTGCGCTCATTCTCCCCCCCTCTCTTTTGCGCTCTCTCTCTCCCCCTCTCTTTTGCTCTGTTTCAACTTTTTTTGTCTCTCTCTCTCCATCCCTCTCTTTTGCTCTGTCTCTCCCCCTCTCTTTTGCTCTGTCTCTCCCCCTCTTTTTTTCTCTGTCTCTCTCCCCCTCTCTTTTGCTCTGTCTCAACTTTTTTTTGTCTCTCTCTCTCTCCATCCCTCTCTTTTGCTCTGTCTCTCCCCCCTTTCTTTTGCTCTGTCTCTCTCCCCCTCTCTTTTGCTCTGTCTCTCTCCCCCTCTCTTTTGCTCTGTCTCTCTCCCCCCTCTCTTTTGCTCTCTCTCCCCCCTCTCTTCTGCACTTACCCCTCTCTTCTGCTCTTCCCAATCTCTTCAGCTCTTTCCTATCTCTTTTTGTCTCTCCCCCTCTCTTTCTATTTCTTTCCCCTCTGTCGCACCGGCCACACCCCCACCAAGCCCGCTACGCCACCGATCATGCTCGGTCCGCCTGGCCACGCCCACGGCCGTAGATGCCCAATTCCGTCGCAAACAGCATGGATTGTCAGGTAAGGCCAGGTGTGTTTGTCCTCGTGCTGTCTCTAGTGCGCATGACAGCTTTGGACAAACACACTTGGCCTTTTATATAATAGGATGTGTACTGTGCTTCCAGGTAATTAAGGATCAATTTGTATGACATAATGTAACCTCACATTTTTAGATGCTTACTGTTTAAATGAGGTTTTATGAATAATATGGATAGCTTTTTACAACATATATTTTATATTTTTGATATGATTCGTCTCTTTAGCACTATCCGGCATCTCCGCATCACGTACAGAAATGTAAGTTACAACCCTTAGTGAAATACACCAGCGCTATACTAATGAATAATAATAATAATAATAATACACAGCTCACAGTGTAAAATAGGCCTTTAGATTATCCCCTGATGGACCTTGTAACACTCACGGATGGATCTTTTTAGATCATCACACTTGAACAGAGAACATAGTTCTTAGTGAGGTGTAGATTTTTTGGACTACAACAAAATTACACAGATACTGCTAATGAGTGTTGAATGGAATGGTACAAACTTTTTCTGTAAATTACTGAAGTCAAAATTGTACTCTTACATATCTTTTTGCAAATCATGTCTGGTGCATCTTAGTTGTATCTGAATTGTGAATATAATGAGAACATTATCATCCATTTCTTTTCAAACTATAATAAGAATTAGAAAACTTAAGACTTTATAACTAAGAAATAAACCTATGGCGCTGCAGGCCTGGATATCACCTGCTTCTGTGGCTCAGCGGGAAGTTTCCCTCTGATATTAAAGGAACACTCAAGTCACAAATAAACTTTCTTTATTCAGATAGAGCATGTAATTTTAAACAACTTTCCAATTTACTTCCATTAACAAAATGTGCACAGTCTTTTTATATTTAAACTTTTTGAGTCACCAGCTCCTACTCAGCATGTGCAAGAATTCACAGAATAAGCGTGTATGCATTTGTGATTGGCTTATGGCTGTCACATGGTACAGGGGGAGTGGAAATAGACATAACCTTTAAAATTGTCCAAAACAAATCTACTACTCATTTGAAGTTCAGACTAAGTGCTATTGCATTGTCTTGTTATCTTGCATTTGTTGATTATGCAAATCTACTGTGTTGACTAGTCCTTTAAAGGGACATAAAACACATTTTTTTTTTCTTTCAGGATTCAGATAGAACATTCAATTTTAAACAACTTTCCAATGTAATTGTATTATCAAATCTACTTAATTCCCTTAATATCCATGCTGAAGGTGCAGCATTGCACTACTGAGAGATAGCTTAACACATCTAGTCAGCCAATCACAAGAGACAAATGTGTGCAGGCACTAATCACCAGTTAGCTCCCATTAGTGTAGGGTATGTACATATTATTTTTCGACAATGGATACCAAGAGAACAAAATACATTTGAAAATAGAAGTTAATTTAATTGTTTTAAAATAACATGCTCTATCTGAATCATGCAAGTTTCATTTTGACTTTCCTATCCCTTTAATAAAGACTTTCAGCAAAGGCTTCTGCTGAAGGAGTAGCTGATTGTTATCAATTTTCATCTGAAGAGCCATTTCAGTGATCCTTCATGCTTAAGTTATCAGATGCTGCATAGAAGAGGGAATCGGCCTTCCACATCAAAGACCTTGACTTCAAACATATATGAGGCAGCAGTGCAGATTTACTGCATTTCTTTTTACAAGACTGCGTACTGGATGTTACATTCTGATAAAGTATACTTAAAGGGATAGTAAAGTCATTGCCCTCCTAGATTGTAAGTTCCCACGGGACCAGGGCCCTCACTTCCTCCTGTATGTGTTTGTAAAATGGTGTCTTGTCTCTTACAAGTTTTATATCATTGTCTTATATAAATGAATAGTACTCATGGACAGCGCTGCGGAATATGTTGGCGCTTTATAAATAAAGTATAATAGTAAATAATAATTATACATTTATGATTTAAACAGAGCATACAATTTTAAACAACTTTCCAATTTACTTCTATTATTTAATTTGCTTGCTTCTTTTGTTATCCTTTGATGAAAGGTTTATCTAGGAAAGCTCAGGAGCAGCAAAGAACCTAGGTACTAGCTCCTGATTGGTGGCTGCATATATATACTGATTGTCATTGACTCACCCATGTGTTCAATTAGAAACCAAATTAAATTGCAAAAAAGGGAGTATTGGAACGTTCTTAAGGTATATCCCAAAGCTATCCTAAAATAACTGTCCTTTCTCCTAAAGACAGTTAAAAAGTTAGTACTGCAACAATTGGAAATAGGAAGCACTAAAAAGCTAGGATATAGAAATGGTTATACTGATTATATATGCGTTTTACACTTTAAAAAAGACCAACTCTCATAGTCTCTATATGTATTACATTTACTCAAAAATAAAATCACTGCAAATTCTATTTGACAATGTTAGATAATGTATGACAATGTTAAAATATATTGGCAATGTAAAATTATATATTAGACAATGTTAATCCCTTTAAGCGAATTCATCCATCCATTCATTCATAAAACGTGTTCATTCAGTACAATATGTATACTATGAATCCATTCAGATATCTGCAATATAGTAGTTGCTAAAAAAGGTTTTTTGGTTGTGGCCACAACCTAAATGTCAATCACGAACAGTTTCAGGTGCTGAGCTCAGATTATTTCACAATTTAAGAAAAAAAGACTTCCATGTATGTTTTCACTGGGTTCTCCCAGATCCTCTTACCCGACCTCTCTGACTCTGTGTTTATTTCCACCGGGTTCTACCGGATTCTCTTACCCAACCTCTCTGACTCCCTGGGGTTATGGAAGGCTGCTGTGGCTTTGCTCAATATTTGTTGGTAGAGCGCTGGTTACACGTTCTCCGGTCTCAGTGTCACAGCGTTCTTTCACTTCCTCAGTAGGCCTTCTACCCAATTACTGGCGTGTGGTTCCTCACGTGATTTTTAGGGCGAATCAGATTGTCGGTTCAGTTGTTATCCCAAGGCGGTTTATTCGAAAGTTGTTACTCCAAAACTGGTGGTTTTAAGTTCCAATATTTATACATTCATTATCCTTTGTAAAGCCAGTATCTCCTCGTAGATTATCTACGTCTCCTTTTGGAACGATCTGACACTTGACCTCACACCGCTAAACTTCAGTGTAACAGAAGACCACAGAAAACTGCAGAAAAAGCAAGCAATGAGACTAATGCCACAGCGCCCTCTGCAGTTTTCTGTGGTCTTCTGTTACACTGAAGTTTAGCGGTGTGAGGTCAAGTGTCAGATTGTTCCAAACGGAGCTTAAAACCACCGGTTTTGGAGTAACAACTTTCGAATAAACCGCCTTGGGATAACAACCGAACCGACAATCTGATTCGCCCTAAAAATCATGTGGGGAACCACACGCCAGTGATTGGGTAGAAGGCCTACTGAGGAAGTGAAAGAACGCTGTGACACTGAGACTGGAGAACGTGTAACCAGCGCTCTACCAACAAATATTGAGTGAAGCCACCGCAGCCTTCCATAACCCAAGGGAGTCAGAGATGTCGGGTAAGAGAATCTGGGAGAACCCGGTGAAAACATACACAGAAGTCTTTTTTTCTTAAATTGTGAAATAATCTGAGCTCAGCACCTGAAACTGTTCGTGATTGACATTTAGGTTGTGGCCACAACCAAAAAAACTTTTTTAGCAACTACTATATTGCAGATATCTGAATGGATTCATAGTATACATATTGTACTGAATGAACACGTTTTATGTATGAATGGATGGATGAATTCGCTTAAAGGGATTAACATTGTCTAATATATAATTTTACATTGCCAATATATTTTAACATTGTCATACATTATCTAACATTGTCAAATAGAATTTGCAGTGATTTTATTTTTGAGTAAATGTAATACATATAGAGACTATGAGAGTTGGTCTTTTTTAAAGTGTAAAACGCATATATAATCAGTATAACCATTTCTATATCCTAGCTTTTTAGCGCTTCCTATTTCCAATTGTTGCAGTATTCAATTAAAAACCAGCAGTGCATTGCTGCTTCTTTAACAAATGATACCAAGAGAATGAAGCAAATTTGATAATAGAAGTAAACTGGAAAGTTGTTTAAAATTGTATGTTCTACCCAAATGATAAAAGAAACATTTTTGGTTTCATGTCCCTTTAAGTTGCGAAGTTATACAAATTATTTTAAATATATTTTCTGTAATGTTTTCCCAACATTTGTGGCTGAGTATGAGGGACACAGGAGGTTGATAGGAGTCCATCACCATTTTGTGGGTGGAGCCGCGTTGGGAGGGGAGGGATCATGAGTGGTTAGTGGGGGGATTGTGGGCGTTTCTGGTGGTCTGTGGGTGTTTCAGGGCAGTTTGTGGGTGCTCAATTGTTGGGGCTAAGGGGAATTCTGTAAAGCGAGTCATATGACTTATTCTGTAGCAGGCACCATTGCTGCTTTACCACTGAGTGCAGCAATTTCATGGCTGTGGTGTTGTGGGTGGCAATTCCATCTATGAAGAGATGTAACTACCCATGACACTGAGCTTCAGCATTGTTGCAGACCATCCATCATAACAAGATGTGAGAAGCCATACTGTGGTAGTTAGGATTAGGCCTAGGATTTTTGGGCTAGGGTTGTTTTAATGGTTAACTCCTTGGATGCCAGAAATGACATCCAGAGAGTTAACAGGTATTTGCACCTCCTATTGCATTGTCCGTGGCAGATTTTTGGCAATGACAATATCCCAGCTGAGATACTGTAAAAACAGCTATATTGACTTTGAAATAAAAACACCATCGTGACCCAGCTCCATTTGAAACATTAGCTTCTAAACTGAATAACCAAATTAATGTTTTCTTTTTTTTCCCTCAAGCACCATCCTTTCTGTATATGTTCCAGACTACTAGTGTTTAAAGTTTGATATTTGAATGATTGTGTACATATTACTTTTTATGTCATTCTTAAAGGGACACTGTATCCAAATTTTATCTTATGTGATTCAGATAGAGCATGCAATTTTAATCAACTTTCAAATGTACTCCTATTATCACATTTTCTTCATTCTCTTGGTATGTTTATTTGAAAAGCAAGAATTTAAGATTAGATGCTGGCCCATTTTTGTTGAACAACCTGGGTTGTCCTTGCTGATTGGGCAGCACCAATAAACAATTGCTGTCCATGGTTCTGAACCACACATTTGCTGGCTCCTCAGCTTAGATGCCTTCTTTTTAAAATAAAGATATCAAGAGAACGACGAAAAATTGGTAATAGAAGTAAATTAGAAAGTTGCTTAAAATTGCATGCTCTATCTGAATCACAAAAGAAAAAATTAGAGTACAGTGTCCCTTTAAGTAATTGTTCTAACCTTTAGGATACAGGAGACATTTTCTACATTTCTGATTTTGTTTTTTTATTGCCTTAAAGGGAAAGTGCATAACCAGCACTGTTATAATAATACACATTTTACCTCTGTGAATCCCTTGTATCTAAGCCTCTGCAAACTACCCCCTTAGTTCATTTATTTTAACAGACATGCATTTTAGCCAATCAGTGCTGGGTCCTTGGTAACTCCACATGCGTGAGCACAATGTTATCTATATGACACATATGAACTAATTCCCTCTAGTGGTGAAAACAGTCAAAATGCATTCAGTTAAGAGGTTGCCTTCAAGGTCTAACAAATTAGCATATGAGCCTTGCTAGGTTTAGCTTACAACTAAGAAATACTAAGAGAACAAAGGAAAATTGGTGATAAAAGTAAATTGGAAAGTTGTTTAAAATTGCATGTCCTATCTGAATCCTGAAAGTTTATCTTGAACTAGACTGTCCCTTTAACTAGAAAGTTGCTGGGGTTTATCTGATAATGTTTTGTTTTTCTTCCCAGTGCTAATCTTTCTAAAGCGGCATGGGGCTCTTTGGAGAAAAACGGCACGCAGCTGTTCATCCGGTCTTATGAACTGGGGGTGCTTTTCCTGCCTTCTGCATTTGTGAGTTTGTATTTTAAACAAACCCTATTTTGTTAAGTCTGTATTCAGTGACTTCTCTTGTGATTGACATATTAAATAATTATTATAATTTCAGTTGTGTTCTATGAAGGTTCCAGTAATATATTGCTTATTATTCAGATCCAATGTTCAGTTTTTGTCATAGGTTATTTGATCAAGCGTTTTATTCTCTTATTGCTTCTGCCATTTTAATGCCAGAGAACAACTGGCTGGAATTTTGTATTTTGTACTTTGCTAACCTTCCAAATGAAACCATTAACTTTTCACTATAAAACAATAAAAAAAAAAAAACTACTTAACATGTAGTATGTACTGTGAGCTGAAGTTACTAGGCAAAGTAGGGTTAAAAATAAAATGCTCTAATGTGTTAAGATATTTTATTATTGCTAAATTGTTTGCATATGACTATGTTTAAAGGGATAGTCAAGTCAAAATTAAAGCAACTTTCTATTTTACTCCTATTATCAAATTTCCTTCGTTCCCTTGGTATCTTTATTTGAATGTATGCTTAAGAACTGGCCCATATTTTTTTTTTGTTCAGAACCTGGGTAGTGCTTGCTGATTGGTGGCTACATTTAGACACCAATCAGAAAGTGCTACCCAGGTTCTAAACCAAAAATGGGCTGGCTCCTAGGCTTTCATTCTTGCTTTTTTAAATAAAGATGCCAAGAGAACAAAGAAAAATTGATATTAGCAGTAAATTAGAAAGTTTCTTAAAATTGCATGTTCTGTCTGAATCATGAAAGTTTAGTTTTGACTAGACTATTCCTTTAAAGGGACATGAAACCCAAAATTTTCCTTTAAAGATTAATTTCACGCATACAATTATAAACAAATTTCTAATTTACTTGTATTACTAGATTGACTACATTCTCTTGCTATGCTTTGATGAAGGCGCAGAAATGCACGACAAGTAGCATATATGAGTACCTGCCAATCGGCAACTAGCCCCCGGTAGTACATTCCTGCTCCTAAGCCTACCTAGGTATGTTTTTTTAACAAAGGATTCCAAAAGAACACATTAAATTAGATAAAAGGAGTACATTGGAAAATTGTTAAAATTGTATGCTCTTTCTGAATCATGAAAAAAAATAGTTGGATTTCATGTTCCTTTAACCCCTGCAATGCTACAGGGTAGCTTTGCACTAAATGGAGCTAGCAGAACACATGTGGTGAACCAATGACAAGAGGCATATGTGTGTACACACCAGTCATCAGCTAGCTCCCAGTAGTACATTGCTGCTCAACCATGAAAATGTAATTCTGACTTTCATGTCCTTATCCAAAGGATAAATGGTAAAACAACCCTAGAGAAAACATAATCGGCATCGGAAATGAATCGTAGAGTTAAACAAGTGGCAATGCATGTGTCTTTAAAGAAATGGTTGCTGCCATGTTGTAACCTAGGTTTCCTTCTCTACTGAGGCCAATTAGGTGCAATTATGCATGTGTCTCTAAAGTGTGCAACCAATGGCTGTGTAGAATATAACTATTTAAAGACTGGGGTCTTTTAACATGATTTGAAAAGCTCAACATTTCCAGCCTTCAAGTGATGGTAAATCCAAACACTAGGATTTACCATCACTAAAAATAATGGGGAGTTTAAGTGATCAGATCTAAAAAAAAAGGGTGCTAAACTCAACCTTTCTGTGACATTAAACAACACTAAACTCAGGGGCTCCGGCCAACCACGGCACATCGGCCTTCTACCAATAAGGTGCTGCTTGCAACTCTGAACCAATAGCCGTGCGTGCATACAGAAACCTGTCAGTTGACATGCTCGGCTATTAGTTCAGAGGTGCAAATGTCACTTCATTATAGGAGGTCGATGTGCCGTGAGTGGCCGTAGACGCTGTGTTTAGCACTGTGCAACGGCACAGAAAGGGTGAGTTTAGCCCCCTTTTTTTTAGATCTGATAACTTAAACTCCCCTTGATTTTTAGTGATGGTAAATCCTAGCGTTTGTTTAATGCTTGGATTTACCATCACTTTCAATTACAGAAAAATGGGGCAAAATAAATAATGTAAGTATATTTCCAAGTTATTTTACTTCACGTAATAAAACATTTTACATGGCAATATCAAAATGTTTTATGTTCCTTTAAATCTAGTTCTATCAGTAGTGTTCCAGCTTCCTTCATATGCATTCTCTATACAGATCTCAAATGACTTGGATGACTCTTATGTGTTCAGCATCATTTTCAAATGTCCCAGTACCTTACCAGTGAATCTACAAATTCAATCAAAGTAAACTTAGCCTTAAATTCTATAAGGTAGTCAACAACAAGATGAGAGCACAGGTAGAGGAAAGATCTGGTCACCCAGCCCTTAAAGGACAAAGCAGCTAGCTTTGGGATGAAAGCTAGATGTGGTCACCTGTTTAACAGAGCTTACCATCTTTGCAGGTGGGTGTTATATGGATGCTATTGTTTTACAATTCTGGTGGTGGAAGGAAATAAAAATATCTATGAAGCATCATAGACTCTCATTTATGCACATTAGAATGTTGAGAGCACCTTGTATAAATAATACTTTGCATCATTCCTTTTACAACTATAGAATTAAAGGGACAGTCAACACCAGAATTTTTGTTGTTTTAAAAGATAGATAATCCATTAATTACCCATTCCCCAGTTTTGCATAACCAAAATAGTATATATAATAAAACATGTTTTACCTCTGTGATTATCTTCTATCTAAGCCTCTGCAAACTGCCCCCTTATTTCAGTTATGTTGATAGACTTGCATTTTATACAATCAGTGCTCACCCCTCGGTAAAATCATTGTACTTGTATTATGATTTGCTGTTGGCTACAGCATTACATCATTAAAGGGATAGGAAAGTAAAAAATAAACATGCATTTTTCAGATAGAGCATGTCATTTTAAGACACTTTTAAATTCACTTCTATTTTCAAATGTGTTTCGTTCTCTTAGTATCCCTTGTTAAAAAATTAATACACATATCATACACTAGTGGGAGCTGCTTCTAATTAGTGCCTGCACACATTTGTCTCTTGTGATTGGCTAAATAGATATTTTCAGCTTCCTCTCAGTAGTGCAAGGCTGTCCCTTCAGCAATGGATAACAAGAGAACAAAAAAAATTGATACTAGAATTAAATTGGAAAGTTGTTTAAAAGTGTATGTTCTATCTGAATCATAAAAGAAAATTTGGGGGTTTACTATCCCTTTAAGACACATGAGTGAATTCATCTAGTGCACTTATCGCTGTGTATGAGCATAATGTATCTTTAAACACATGATTAAGAGAATTCAAGAAAGGAAAAACAACACTGCATAAAATGATAGTGCAGTTTGTTAAAGGAGCATTAAATGGACACTGAACCCAAATTTTCTCTTGCAAGATGTATTGAGTGCACGGATTCAACCAATACTTGTGGGATATTCTCCTTCCCAACAGGAAGTGGCAAAGAGAGCACCCACAGCAGAGCTGTCTATATAGCTCCTCCCGTAGCTCCACCCCCCAGTCATTCTCTTTGCCTACTCTAAGTACTAGGAAGGGTAAAGTGAGTGTGGTGAGGCCTCCCCTTCGGGTTGGCCACGGCTCCCAGAATTTTCACAAAGGTGCTTGGGTCCCTTCTGGCGGTTCTAAGAATGTGGGGCATAGCGGTGGCGCCTTATCTAGACGACATCTTAATTCAAGCGTCGAATTTCCAACTAGCCAAGTCTCACACGGACATCGTGTTGGCTTTTCTGAGATCTCATGGGTGGAAGCTGAACATAAGAGTTTCCTTCCTAGGCACTCTGATAGACTCGGTAGAAATGAAAATATTTCTGACGGAAGTCAGGAAATCAAAACTCGTTGCCACCTGCCGAGCTCTGGCTCTATGCATGCTAGAACAGTGGAATGGGGATTTTCAGATTTATCTCCTCGGATACATCTGGATCAGGAAACCAGAGATTCTCTTCTCTGGTGGTTGTCACAGGACCACCTGTCCCAGGGAATGTGTTTCCGCAGGCCAGAGTGGCTCATAGTAACGACAGATGCCAGTCTACTGGGCTGGGGTGCAGTCTGGAACTCCCTGAAAGCACAGGGTTTATGGACTCAGGAGGAAGCTCTCCTCCCGATAAACATTCTAGAACTGAGAGCGATATTCAATGCGCTTCAGGCGTGGCCTCAACTGGCTGCGGCCAAATTCATCAGATTTCAGTCGGACAACATCACGACTGTAGCTTATATCAATCATCAACACGGAGTTCTCTAGCGATGATGGAGGTGACCAAAATAATCCAATTGGCAGAGACTCACTCTTGCAGTCTTTCAGCAATCCATATCCCAGGGGTAGAGAACTGGGAGGCGGATTTCCTAAGTTGTCAGACTTTTCATCCGGGGGAGTGGGAGCTCCATCCGGAAGTATTCGCCCAGCTGACTCAGCTATGGGGCACACCAGAATTAGATCTGATGGCGTCCCGTCAGAACGCCAAACTTCCTTGTTACTGGTCCAGTTCAAGGGATCCCCAGGCAGTACTGATAGATGCTCTAGCAGTGCCCTGGTCCTTCAACCTGGCCTATGTGTTTCCACCGTTTCCTCTCCTTCCACGTCTGGTTGCCAGAATCAAGCAGGAGAGAGCTTCGGTGATTTTGATAGCACCTGCGTGGCCACGCAGGACTTGGTATGCAGATCTGGTGGACATGTCATCTGTTACACCGTGGACTCTGCCAATGAGGCAGGACCTTCTAATCCAGGGTCCATTCAAGCATCCAAATCTAATTTCTCTGCGTCTGACTGCTTGGAGATTGAACGCCTGATTTTATCAAAGCGTCGGTTATTGATACCCTGATTCAGGCTAGAAAGCCTGTCACCAGGAAAATCTATCATAAGATATGGCGAAAATATCTTTATTGGTGTGAATCCAAGGGTTACTCATGGAGTAAGATTAGGATTCCTAGGATATTGTCTTTTCTCCAAGAAGGATTGGAGAAGGGATTATCAGCTAGCTCCTTAAAAGGACAGATATCTGCTTTGTCTATTCTTTTACACAAGCGTCTGGCAGATGTTCCAGATGTTTAGGCGTTTAGTCAGGCTTTAGTTAGAATCAAGCCTGTGTTTAAACCTGTTGCTCCGCCATGGAGCTTAAATTTAGTTCTTAAAGTTCTTCAAGGGGTTCCATTTGAACCTATGCATTCCGTAGATATTAAGCTTCTATTTTGGAAAGTTCTGTTTTTAGTAGCTATTTCTTCGGCTCGAAGAGTTTCTGAGTTATCTGCTTTACAGTGTGACTCACCTTACCTAGTTTTCCATGCAGATAAGGTGGTTTTACGTACCGAACCTGGATTTCTTCCTAAGGTTGTTTCTAATAGGAATATCAATCAGGAAATTGTTGTTCCTTCTCTGTGTCCTATTCCTTCTTCCAAGAAGGAACGTCTGTTGCATAATCTTGATGTGGTTCGTGCTTTAAAGTTCTACTTACAAGCAACTAAAGATTTCCGTCAAACATCTTCTTTGTTTGTTGTCTATTCTGGAAAGCGGAGAGGTCAAAAGGCTACGGCTACCTCTCTTTCTTTTTGGCTGAAAAGCATCATCCGTTTGGCTTATGAGACTGCTGGCCAGCAGCCTCCTGAAAGGATTACTGCTCACTCTACTAGAGCAGTGGCTTCCACATGGGCTTTTAAAAATGAGGCTTCTGTTGAACAGATTTGTAAGGCGGCGACTTGGTCTTCGCTTCATACTTTTTCCAAATTTTATAAATTTGATACTTTTGCTTCTTCAGAGTCTCTTAAGGTTGAGAACCCGTTAGATGACATTTTAGATAGAATTAAGGCTCTCAAGCTAGCCAATTCTTTTATTAGTGATACTGCTTTTCAGATTGCTAAATTAGCGGTGAAAAATGCAGGATTTGCTATTCTAGCGCGTAGAGCATTGTGGCTCAAATCTTGGTCTGCTGACGTGTCATCAAAAACTAAGCTTTTAACTACAGGAGACACACCTCTCTGAGGTGGAACACGAAAAGCTTAGAAGGGACTGGGTGGGACAGGTGGAACACGTTTCTTACACTAACTCCGGTAGTGGCATAGCAATTCTTTTTGGGAGAAGGGAAAATATCGAGATTCTAAACACACATAAAGACACGGAAGGGAGATTTCTAGTGGTCAAGGTCAGAATGCACCAAAAAATACTAGTGATATGTAACATATATGCCCCAAACGGGAAATCCACAGCTTTCTGGACAAGACTCATTCAAACACTTGCTCCTTATCTGGGCCTAGATATTGTGCTTGGAGGAGACTTTAATCTGGCTCCGAACCCCGCCTGTGACAGGATGTGGGACCCGGAACGCCTGGGGGAGGGGAGAAGGCCTGGAGGTAAGGGCACTTTTGAGCGGAACATATTCTCTCGACTATCAAGCTCCTTACAACTTGTGGATGTATGGAGGCTGCGAAATTCTGAAAGCAAAGACTTCACTTGCATATCTAGGGCCACGCCAACGCTGTCGCGTATAGACCTCTTTATGATCGCTTCTAACCTCGTCTCGCGGGTGACCAAAACTAAGATTCACAATGTAGTGGTCTATGACCATGCGCCTGTCGAACTGGTGATAACGGTTGGAGCCATGGTCTCCAACAAACACACGCTCAGATTCCCGGGGTATCTGTATACCTCTGATGCTTTTTCAAAGCATCTAACCCATGCGTGGAACGACTACTACACGGACAACTCCGCGCATCGGGACAATCCAGAGTTGTTCTGGAATGCAGCAAAAGCAGTCCTGACTGGGGATATTATCTCATACGTGGCGGCACTACGGAAAAAAGTGCAGGCGAAGCTGCAGAGTCTGCAAGAAGCCCTGACAGATTCTTATCAAGAATATTGCAGCGATCCCTGCCAGTCCTTGAAGGATGTTTACCTTACTAAAAAGGGCGAGTTAGATGCGTTTTTGAGACATCAGGCGGTTGCACAACTTCTTCGATCCAATGCCAAATACTACAGGGGAGGGGATAGATCTGGCAGGCTGCTAGCCTCACTAATAAATAGGCGGACGGCGCGCAAACCGATTGCAGCCATCTCCTACCGTGGTAAAACCCACAAAACTCCAGAATCCATAGTGGAAGCTTTGGCGAAATACTACTCCACTCTATATGCTAGTCAACAGCTGCCTCCTCAGGAGTCTATTGAGACTTTCTGGAGAGACATAGATTTGCCACAAATTAAAGACGAGCAGCTTGCGGCCCTTAACGCCCCAATATCCTCAGAGGAAATCTTGAAAACTATTTCCTCAATGTCCAACGGGAAGACTGCAGGCCCGGACGACTTACCCATTGAATTCTTCAAACTTTTAAAGTCTCAAGTCACGCCCACTCTAACCAAACTATTTAACTTATGTTACAAAGACCTATTGTCCCCCCCTAAAGCGTTTACAATGGCACATGTGGCTTTGCTTCCGAAGCCTGGGAAAGACCCTGGCCTACCCGAATCCTACCGCCCCATCTCCCTCCTAAATTCGGATTACAAGATATTAATGAAAATCTTGACCGATAGATTGAAAGTAATCCTGACAGACATTATTCACCCAGATCAAACTGGATTCATGTGCCACAGAACTTCGGTGACAAACGTGCGAAGGGTGCTACATGCGATGGCACACTTTACGACCGGACCTGAGACCCGGAGTGCTAGGGGGGAATCGGAGGCCTTCCTGCTATCTTTGGACGCAGAGAAGGCCTTTGACAGAGTGGAATGAAGTCATCTTCTCGACGTGCTGCGACGCTTTGGCTTCTCGGGCTCGTTTCTTCATTACGTGGGTAACATCTACTCAGCACCATGGATCCATGTCATGGCCAATGGTCTGTTCTCCCCACGCATCATCCTACAGAGGGGCACCCGTCAGGGATGTCCCCTCTCGCCCCTCCTTTTTAATATAGCCCTTGAGCCCTTGGCTGTTAAGCTACGCAAGGTATATCCGGGTATCGCGATAGGGGAAACAAGATTGCACCTCGCACTCTACGTGGATGATATGCTGCTATTTATAGAGCATCCAGCAAAATATGTCCCTAAGATTCTGGCAACAATTGAGGCATTTGGGGCCTTTTCGGGCTACACAATAAATGAAACCAAATCGGAGATCTTGTGGCTACGAAAACATCAAGTCCAATCAGTGACATATCCTTTTCAGGAGGCCCAACCCACCATGACCTACCTGGGTATCCAATTGTCTACCAACACCCAAACTCTTTACCAATCTAATATTGCGAAAGTGTGTTGGGATATAGAACGGACTCTGGAGGGCTGGAAGTATCTACCAGTTTCCCTCACAGGACGAGTACACATGATAAAGATGGTAATATTGCCACGAATCCTGTACCCCCTCCTAATGGTACCTTTCTTAATCACTAAGAAGGACATGGTGTTATACACCCGGGCTCTATCGAACTTCTTATGGCGAGGTGGTAAGCCTAGGATAGCACTTACGAAACTATATGCTCATCCCCTACAGGGTGGCCTGGGCCTGCCCAATCTTAAACTGTACAACTGGGCGGCACTCAATCGTCTCATGCTGGATTGGCAGCTAAAGACGGAGCACTTCTACTTGCCTGACTTAGAGAATCACGCCCTAGAGGCGCTAGACTTGTCATTTTTACCTTATGCCACATTTAACAGCATCCCAATGGGGATACGGGAGAGGGCGTGGTGCCTTGCCCTCGGCCATCTAAATCGACGGTGCGTGTCCTCAAGGATGATTCCGTTGAGGAACAATACTAACTTCCCTCCCGGGATGGACACCTCTCCATTTGTCATATGGGAGGGCAAGGGACTGAACCTCGTGGGAGATGCTCTAGACCTCTCGAGGAAATGTGTAAAGTCATTTGTTGAATTGCAGACCAAATACGGACTGCCGAGAACCCACTTCTATGCTTACCTCCAAATGCGTCATTATGTCACCCAACTGATCAGGGATGACCCACAATTTTGGGAGCAACATGCATTTGGTGCATCACTAACCTCATTCCGAATGGGTAACTTCACCATTTCAGGGATATATAAAACTTTGCTAAATCCAACTGAATCCAAAAATCTGACCTTGCTAGGGAACAAGTGGAGAGACAGCCTGGGCATGGAGGACCTTGTTGAAGCGATTCAACAGAGCATAGAAAATGTTAGAAAGGCTACCTTATCCATGACTCTTAGAGAATCCCAGATTAGAATGATACATAAGGACTATATTATTCCAAGGAGGCTATCTAAGTGGGACCCTGGAGTGGTGAACGAATGTAGTAAATGCAGGCTTAGCGACCCGGATTTTATCCATTACTTTCTAACCTGCCCGCGAGTTGGACAATTCTGGGGTAAGATTTCCTTCTGGATCACCAGAGTCATAAAGCTTAGAGTTCAAATTGGTATGGAACAAATTTGTCTTTTGGAGTGGAGGGAACAGAGACCTAAAGTCGTCCCCCTGCTCACTACCATCATTCTGATAGCTAGGAAGGTTATCCTAAAGGTGTGGACTGAAAGCGCTGCCCCTGCTTTTCCAACGTTTAAACGCACCCTACACAAACAGATGCTCATTGAGCAGCTAGACACCAAGATGGACACTAACAAAAGACTTAAACACTTCATAAATAAGTGGCGGGAATATATTGTAACTCTGAGCTTAGATGCCCAGAAACAAATACTGACTCCCTTTGCACACACTGAATATATGCTCTCGGCCTCTTTGAGAGGTGAATGGGGGTTCCTGTACCAGGTGCAGGGTGGCGGGGGGGGAGAGAGAGAGAGAATCGCTATATAGACGGTTCTCCTTTTTTTTTTTTTTTTCCCACATAGAATATACCCAAGATTTACGCACTCTGCCTGACTGGATTAATTAACATTTAGCTGAACGGATCAATGTTACTGGTTGAGTTTTGTATAGTTAATAAAGGTTTGCACTATTTGCTGGATCATAGCAAGAGAGAAAAAGTTAAAGGTTAAAGGGATTGAGAAATCTGATTCACAAATTTATTACTGTATACACTGTAATGTACAATGATTGATTTTTATGTCACTGTATTGTCTTGGACACTTTGTTTCAACTTGTACTGGATAGCTTTCTCTTTTTTCCCAATAAAAACAGAATTTAAAAAAAAAAAAAGTAAGCTTTTAGCTATTCCCTTTAAAGGTAAGATCCTTTTCGGGCCTGAATTGAAGGAAATCATTTCTGACATTACAGGAGATAAAGGCCATGCCCTACCTCAGGATAAGTCTGTTAAGATGAGGGGTAAACAAAATAATTTTCGTTCCTTTCAGAATTTTAAAGGAGGACCCTCTGCTTCCTTTTCTTCCACAAAGCAGGAGGGGAATTTTACCCAATCCAAGTCAGTCTGGAGACCCAACCAGAACTGGAATAAAGGTAAACAATCCAAGAAGCCCGCTGCTGCTACTAAGACAGCATGAAGGGGCGGCCCCCGATCCAGGACCAGATCTAGTAGGGGGCAGACTCTCTTTCTTTGCCCAGGCTTGGGCAAGAGATGTTCAGGACCCCTGGGTGCTGGAAATAGTGACCCACGGTTATCAATTGGAATTCAAGGATTTTTTCCCAAGAGGGAGATTTCATCTTTCAAGATTATCTGCAGACCAGATTAAAAGAGAGGCGTTCTTACGCTGTGTAAGGAACAGGGACAGGGATTTTACTCAAACCTATTCGTGGTTCTCAAAAAAGAGGGATCTTTCAGACCCATTTTAGACCTCAAGTGTCTAAACAAGTTTGATCGTTCAAAATGGAGACTATTCGAACAATCTTACCAATGATTCAAGAGGGTCAATATATGATTACAGTGGATTTTAAGGATGCTTATCTTCATATTCCTATCCACAAGGATCATCATCAGTTTCTAAGGTTTGCCTTCCTGGACAAACATTATCAGTTTGTGGCTCTTCCCTTCGGGTTGGCCACAGCACCCAGAATCTTCACAAAGGTTCTAGGGTCTCTTCTGGTGGTTCTCAGACCGCGAGGCATAGCAGTGGCGCCTTATCTGGACGATATTCTAATCCAGGCATCCACGTATCAACTGACAAAATCTCACACGGACTCAGTGTTGTCTTTCCTGAGTACTCACGGTTGGAAGGTGAACATAGAGAAGAGTTCATTAGTTCCACAAACAAAGGTTCCTTTCTTGGGAACTCTGATAGACTCGGTAGCCATGAAAATATTCCTGACGGAGGTCAGAAATTCAAAGTTTCTAAATACTTGCCGAGCACTTCAGTCCATTCCTCGGCCATTAGTGGCTCAGTGTATGGAGGTAATTGGATTAATGGTAGCGGCAATGGACATCATTCTGTTTGCTCGCTTTCATCTCAGACCACTGCAGCTGTGCATGCTCGGGCAGTGGAATGGGGATTATGCGGATTTATCTCCTCAGATAAATCTAGATCAAGAAACCAGAGACTCTCTTCTTTGGTGGTTGTCGCTGGATTATCTGTCCCAGGGGACTTGTTTCCGCAGACCCTCATGGGTGATAGTGACAATGGACGCCAGCCTACTGGGCTGGGGGGCAGTTGGGAATTCCCTGAAGGCTCAGGGTGTTTGGACTCAGGTGGAGTCTCTCCTTCCAATCAATATTCTGAAACTGAGAGCAATATTCAATGCGCTTCAGGCGTGGCCTCAGTTGGCTTCCGCCAAATTTATCAGATTCCAGTCGGACAACATCACGACTGTGGCATATATCAATCATCAGGGGGAACAAGGAGTTAGAAGTGTCCAAGATAATCCGATGGGCGGAAGCCCACTTTTGTCATCTGTCAGCAATCTACATCCCAGGAGTAGAGAACTGGGAAGCGGATTTTCGACAGACCTTTCATCCGGGGGAGTGGGAACTCCACCTGGAGGTGTTTGCCTCACTGATTCTCCGATGGGGCAGACCGGAATTGGATTTGATGGCATCTCGACAGAATGCCAAGCTTCCAAGATACGGATCCAGGCCTAGGGATCCTCAGGCCAAACTGATAGATGCCTTGGCAGTGCCTTGGTCGTTCAGCCTAGCTTATGTGTTTCCACCATTTCCTCTCCTTTCACGCGTGATTGCTCGAATCAAACAGGAGAGAGCTTCAGTAATCCTGATAGTGCCTGCGTGGCCACGCAGGACTTGGTATGCGGATCTAGTGGACATGTCCTCTCTGCCACCGTGGAAACTTCCTTTGAGACAGGACCTTCTCCTTCAAGGTCCGTTCCAACATCCAACTCTAGTTTCTCCGCAGCTGACTGCGTGGAGATTGAACGCTTGATTTTATCGAAGCGAGGATTCTCTGCTTCGGTCATCAATACTTTGATACAGGCTAGAAAGCTTGTCACTAGAAAAATCTATCATAAGATATGGCGTAAATATCTTTATTGGTATGAATCCAAGGGTTACTCATGGAGTAAAGTTAGGATTCCTAGGATTCTGTCTTTTCTCCAAGAAGGTCTGGAGAAAGGGTTATCAGCAAGTTCCTTAAAGGGACAAATTTCTGCTTTGTCAATTCTGTTTCACAAACTTTTGGCAGATGGCAGTCTTTTTGTCAGGCTTTATCTAGAATTAAGCCTGTATTTAGACCTAATACTCCTCCCTGGAGTTTGAATTTAGTTCTTTGTGTTCTTCAAGGGGTTCCGTTTGAACACATGCATTCCATAGATATTAAATTATTATCTTGGAAAGTACTGTTTTTGGTTGCTATTTCTTCTGCTCAAAGAGTTTCTGAGCTTTCAGCGTTACAATGTGATTCCCCTTATCTCATTTTTAATTCTGATAAGGTGGTTTTTCGTACCAAACCTGGATTTCTTCCTAAGGTTGTTTCCAATAAGAATATTAATCAGGAAATTATTGTTCCTTCTTTATGTCCTAACCCTTCTTCTAAGAAGGAGCGTATGTTGCATAATTTGGATGTGGTCCGTGACTTAAAGTTTTACTTACAGGCAACTAGGATTTCCGTCAATCATCTTCATTATTCACTGTTTATTCTGGAAAGCGTAGGGGTCAGAAAGCTACGGCTACCTCTCTTTCTTTTTGGCTGAGAAGTATCATCCACCTGGCATATGAGACTGCTGGACAGCAGCCTCCTGAAATTATTACGGCTCATTCTACTAGGGCTGTGGCTTCCACATGGGCTTTTAAAAATGATGCTTCTGTTGAACATATTTGTAAGGCTGCGACTTGGTCGTCCCTTCATACTTTTTCCAAATTTTCCAAATTTGATACTTTTGCTTCTTCTGAGGCTATTTTTGGGAGAAAGGTTCTTCAAGCAGTGGTGCTTTCCGTTTAAGTTCCTGTCTTGTCCCTCCCTTTCATCCGTGTCCTTTTGCTTTGGTATTGGTATCCCACAAGTAAGGATGAAATCTGTGGACTCATCATATCTTTGTAAAAGAAAAGTAAATTTATGCTTACCTGATAAATTAATTTCTTTTACAATATGACGAGTTCATGGCCCACCCTGTTCTTTTTAAGACAGATTTATTTATTTTTTGTAAACTTCAGTCACCTCTGCACCTTTTAGCCTTTCCTTTTCTCTTCCTAAACCTTCTGCCGAATGACTGAGGGTGGAGGGGAAGGGAGGGGCTATATATACAGCTCTGCTGTGGTGCTCTTTGCCACTTCCTGGTAGCAGGAGGTTAATATCCCACAAGTAAGGATGAAATCCGTGGACTCGTCATAGCGTAAAATAAATTAATTTATCAGGTAAGCATAAATTTACTTTTTGGGTGTCATGTTAATTTTCTTTATAATACTACGATTTGGGGACACTTTTTAAGCAAAACAATAACATTCTATTTCCCTTGTATAATAGTTGTATAGAAATAGGTCTAATACAATTCATGACCATTCTTTAATGCTGTTTATAAACAAACCAGAAACCAGTTAAAGGGATAGTAAAGTCCAAATTAAACTTTCATGATTCAGATAGGGCATGTCATTTTAAACAAATTTCTAATTTACTTTTATCATCAAATTTGCTTTGTTCTCTTGTTATTCTTAGTTAAAAGTGAAACCTAGGTAGGCTAATATACTAATTTCTAAGCCCTTGAAGGACGCCTCTGCATTTGACAGTTTTTCACCACTAGAAGGCATTAGTTCAGGTGTTTCATATAGATAACACTGTGCTTATGCACGTGAAGTTATTTAAGAGTTAGCACTAATTGCCTGAAATGCAAGTCTGTCAAAAGATCTGAGATAAGGAGGCAGTCAGCAGAAGCTTAGACACAAGGTAATCACAGAGGTAAAAAGTATATTTCTATAACAGTGTTGGTTATGCAAAACTAGGGAATGGTAAATAAAGGGATTATCTATCTTTTTAAACAATAACATTTTTGGTGTTTACTATCTCTTTTTAAGTTTCTTTCTTTTTTTTTTTTTCATTTCTTTCTTTTTTTTTTTTTAATAAAATGCATTACCTGCCAAGAGACTCTTAGTTGAAAGCAGTCTGAAAGCTGTTAGTGTCACTGTAAATTTATCCGAGAATCTTACTGAGTTTACTGGAGTGTATATGTATGTGTAGAAACTTAAGCACAGCCTTTTTCTGCATTATGAAGGTAAATCATAGCATTGTAGTGTATGTGCTCATATGAATCAAATTATAATACTAGTTTCAGCAGTATACTTATTGTGCTAGTTCCCCACATTTTGATTTTCATTCATTATAACACTATACAAACATTACGAGTTTGCAAATGGAGCTTTTCTGTGTTCTGATATGAACAGTAATCTGATCACAATTTGCAATAGACTACGACAGTTTGGGGCTGTAAGATTTATTATTTTTTTGAGTGCTTATAGACCATGTGTCCTTGTGATTATAAAAATCCAGTTCTCCATAAAAAGGCTATTTTATGGCAAGGCATTCTGCTGAATATCATTACCATGTCATGCTGACCAGAAAAACAAGTCCTTTACAAGATAATAAAAAGTCTTTGAGTTACTTCCTGTTATTCATATAATTATTTATCTTTGGTGCTAGATATAGGGGCCACATTACAGTCTATCACACCTCTCAGATGACTGTTTCATGTATCTCATTTAAAACTAAATTTGCATTTTTCAGCATTCAGTGCATAATCATTAATGTTGGCATTTTTATCAGAATTTTTATTTCTTATATTTCAAGTTACTTTTCTTTTTAACTCACACTCTAACATACCGTCCTATATTTTATAATGAAGATATGAAGTCAGGCTTGAAGGTTTAAATACCAGTGTGCTGGCAGAAAAGCAATGCCAGTTTAATTTGGGTGCTATGTGCAAGTTTTTTTTACAGGACTACAAAACTCGGAACAATTTCCTAAGTTTCATTTCCAAATTAACCGTTATTCCCATCGTGTCCTGTTGTTCCAGTTCAAAGACCTTCTGGATGTAAATAGATAGGTTAAAATTGAAATGTGGATGGATGCATTTCAATTTTAAAGAGAGTAAAGGTTATTACTGTTTTCCAATGGCATAACCAGTATTCAAGACTCTGATACCTCTTGGAGATTTTTCTTTCTATTCAAAGATCAGTGATCTCTCCAGCTGCAAGTCTTTGGAAGTCCGTAGCGACCTGTTCAACAGTGGCCCCTGGTGCAAAATTTATTTTGGGCCCTCCCAAAGTTAACACAGTAATAATAAATTGTAATAATATACATGCTGTATAATGATTTTGAGTGTAGATAGGTGGACTTGGAACCTGCACTAATAAAAGGCTCCCCTGCATTATGTTTATACACATTCTGCATAAGTCTATGTATAGATTGGCGGCTATGGGCCCCTTCCATCACTTGGGCCCTGGTGCCACAGTGCCTGCTGCACCAATGGTAGTTCCGCCCCTGTTTTGAGTACTGAGTTGTGTTGAATCACTTCTGAACTTAGAAGGATGTTTCTTTTGGACTTCTCTCTTTCCTTAAATATAATTCAGATGTAACTTTCTTCTGTTATGTGTGATCAGTCCACGGGTCATCATTACTTCTGGGATATAACTCCTCCCCAACAGGAAATGCAAGAGGATTCACCCAGCAGAGCTGCATATAGCTCCTCCCCTCTACGTCAGTCCCAGTCATTCTCTTGCACCCAACGACTAGATAGGATGTGTGAGAGGACTATGGTGATTATACTTAGTTTTTATGACTTCAATCAAAAGTTTGTTATTTTAAAATAGCACCGGAGCGTGTTATTACTTCTCTGGCAGAGCTTGAGGAAGAATCTGACAGAGATTTTTTACTATGATTTTAACCGGAGTCGTTAAGATCATATTGCTGTTCTCGACCATCTGAGGGAGGTAAAGGCTTCAGATCAGGGGACAGCGGGCAGATGAATCTGCATTGAGGTATGTGGCAGTTTTTATTTTCTGAATGGAATTGATGAGAAAAGCCTGCCATACCGTTAAAATGACATGTATGTATACACTTCAGTATTCTGGGGATGGTATTTCACCGGAACTACTGTGTTAAGGTCACTAATCCTTTTAATAACTATTCTCATGTTAAACGTTTTTGCTGGAATGTAGAATCGTTTGCATTGCTGAGGTACTGTGTGAATAAATGTTTGGGCATTATTTTCCACTTGGCAGTTTTTTGCTTTAATTGTGACAGTTTCGTTTCTCTTCACTGCTGTGTGGGAGAGGGAGGGGCCGTTTTTGGCGCTCTTTGCTACGCATCAAAAAATTCCAGTCAGCTACTTTTATATGTCCTGCATGATCCGGTTCATCTCTGACAGATCTCAGGGGTCTTCAAACTTCTTTGAAGGGAGGTAAATTCTCTCAGCAGAGCTGTGAGAATTCTTATAGTGACTGTGTATAAAAAACGTTGTTTTGTTTTCTTATGTACAAATTTAATTAGTGTTGTTTTTTACTAATGGGAACAAACCTTTGCTAAAAGTTGTGTTGTTTTAAAATTTGATGCAATAACTGTTTTTCAGTTCATTATTTCAACTGTCATTTAATCGTTAGTACCTCTTTGAGGCACAGTACGTTTTTTGCTAAAAAAGATTATAACCAAGTTGTAAGTTTTTTGCTAGTGTGTTAAACATGTCTGACTCAGAGGAAGATATCTGTGTCATTTGTTCCAATGCCAAGGTGGAGCCCAATAGAAATTTATGTACTAACTGTATTGATGCTACTTTAAATAAAAGTCAATCTGTACAATGTGAACAAATTTCACCAAACAGCGAGGGGAGAGTTATGCCGACTAACTCGCCTCACGCGACAGTACCTGCATCTCCCGCCCGGGAGGTGCGTGATATTTTGGCGCCTAGTACATCTGGGCGGCCATTACAGATAACATTACAAGATATGGCTACTGTTATGACTGAAGTTTTGTCTAAATTACCTGAACTAAGAGGCAAGCGTGATCACTCTGGGGTGAGAACAGAGTGCGCTGACAATGCTAGGGCCATGTCTGATACTGCGTCACAGCTCGCAGAGCATGAGGACGGAGAGCTTCATTCTGTGGGTGACGGTTCTGATCCAAACAGATTGGACTCAGATATTTCAAATTTTAAATTTAAATTGGAGAACCTCCGTGTACTACTAGGGGAGGTCTTAGCAGCTCTCAACGATTGTAACACTGTTGCAATACCAGAGAAACTGTGTAGGTTGGATAAATACTTTGCGGTACCGGCGAGTACTGACGTTTTTCCTATACCTAAGAGACTAACTGAAATTGTTACTAAGGAGTGGGATAGACCCGGTGTGCCGTTCTCACCCCCTCCAATATTTAGAAAGATGTTTCCAATAGACGCCACCACTCGGGACTTATGGCAAACGGTCCCCAAGGTGGAGGGAGCAGTTTCTACTTTAGCTAAGCGTACCACTATCCCGGTGGAGGATAGCTGTGCTTTCTCAGATCCAATGGATAAAAAATTAGAGGGTTACCTTAAGAAAATGTTTGTTCAACAAGGTTTTATATTACAACCCCTTGCATGTATCGCGCCGATTACGGCTGCGGCAGCATTTTGGATTGAGTCGCTTGAAGAGAACCTTAGTTCCTCTACGCTAGACGACATTACGGACAGGCTTAGAGTCCTTAAACTAGCTAATTCTTTCATTTCGGAGGCCGTAGTACATTTAACCAAACTTACGGCTAAGAACTCAGGATTCGCCATACAGGCACGCAGGGCACTGTGGCTAAAATCCTGGTCAGCTGATGTTACTTCTAAGTCCAAATTACTTAATATACCTTTCAAGGGGCAGTCCTTATTCGGGCCCGGTTTGAAAGAAATTATCGCTGACATTACGGGAGGTAAGGGCCACGCCCTACCTCAAGACAAGGCCAAAGCTAAGGCTAGACAGTCTAATTTTCGTCCCTTTCGGAATTTCAAAACAGGAGCAGCATCAACCTCCACTGCACCAAAACAGGAAGGAGCTGTTGCTCGTTACAGGCAAGGCTGGAAGCCTAACCAGTCCTGGAACAAAAGCAAGCAGGCCAGGAAACCTGCTGCTGCCCCAAAGACAGCATGAACCGAGAGCCCCCGATCCGGGACCGGATCTAGTAGGGGGCAGACTCTCTCTCTTCGCCCAGGCCTGGGCAAGAGATGTTCAGGATCCCTGGGCACTAGAGATCATATCTCAGGGATACCTTCTAGACTTCAAATTATCTCCCCCAAGAGGGAGATTTCATCTGTCAAGGTTGTCAACAAACCAGATAAAGAAAGAAGCGTTTCTACGCTGCGTACAAGATCTGTTAACAATGGGAGTGATCCATCCGGTTCCGTGGTCGGAACAAGGACAAGGGTTCTACTCAAACCTGTTTGTGGTTCCCAAAAAAGAGGGAACTTTCAGGCCAATCTTAGATTTAAAGACTCTAAACAAATTCCTAAGAGTTCCATCGTTCAAAATGGAAACTATTCGGACAATTTTACCCATGATCCAAGAGGGTCAGTACATGACCACAGTGGATTTAAAGGATGCTTACCTTCACATACCGATCCACAAAGATCATCACCGGTATCTAAGGTTTGCCTTCTTAGACAGGCACTACCAGTTTGTAGCTCTTCCATTCGGATTGGCTACGGCTCCAAGAATCTTCACAAAGGTTCTGGGTGCCCTTCTAGCGGTACTAAGACCGCGAGGGATTTCGGTAGCTCCGTACCTAGACGACATTCTAATACAAGCTTCAAGCTTTCAAACTGCCAAGTCTCATACAGAGTTAGTTCTGGCATTTCTAAGGTCGCATGGATGGAAAGTGAACGAAAAGAAGAGTTCTCTCTTTCCTCTCACAAGAGTCCCATTCTTGGGGACTCTTATAGATTCTGTAGAAATGAAGATTTACCTGACAGAAGACAGGTTAACAAAACTTCAAAATGCATGCCGCGTCCTTCATTCCATTCAACACCCGTCAGTAGCTCAATGCATGGAGGTGATCGGCTTAATGGTAGCGGCAATGGACATAGTACCTTTTGCACGCCTACACCTCAGACCACTGCAACTATGCATGCTAAGTCAGTGGAATGGGGATTACTCAGATTTGTCCCCTACTCTGAATCTGAATCAAGAGACCAGAAATTCTCTTCTATGGTGGCTTCATCGGCCACACCTGTCCAGGGGAATGCCATTCAGCAGGCCAGACTGGACAATTGTAACAACAGACGCCAGCCTACTAGGTTGGGGCGCTGTCTGGAATTCTCTGAAGGCTCAGGGACTATGGAATCAGGAGGAGAGTCTCCTTCCAATAAACATTCTGGAATTGAGAGCAGTTCTCAATGCCCTTCTGGCTTGGCCCCAGTTAATAACTCGGGGGTTCATCAGGTTTCAGTCGGACAACATCACGACTGTAGCTTACATCAACCATCAGGGAGGGACAAGAAGCTCCCTAGCAATGATGGAAGTATCAAAGATAATTCGCTGGGCAGAGTCTCACTCTTGCCACCTGTCAGCAATCCACATCCCGGGAGTGGAGAACTGGGAGGCGGATTTCTTGAGTCGCCAGACTCTTCATCCGGGGGAGTGGGAACTTCATCCGGAGGTCTTTGCCCAAATACTTCGACGTTGGGGCAAACCAGAGATAGATCTCATGGCGTCTCGCCAGAACGCCAAACTTCCTCGCTACGGGTCCAGATCCAGGGATCCGGGAGCAGTTCTGATAGATGCTTTGACAGCACCTTGGAACTTCAGGATGGCTTATGTGTTTCCACCTTTCCCGCTGCTTCCTCGATTGATTGCCAAAATCAAACAGGAGAGAGCATCAGTAATTCTAATAGCACCTGCTTGGCCACGCAGGACTTGGTATGCAGATCTAGTGGACATGTCATCCTGTCCGCCTTGGTCTCTACCTCTAAGACAGGACCTTCTGATACAGGGTCCATTCAAACATCAAAATCTAACTTCTCTGAAGCTGACTGCTTGGAAATTGAACGCTTGATTTTATCAAAACGTGGTTTTTCTGAGTCGGTTATTGATACCCTGATTCAGGCTAGGAAGCCTGTTACCAGAAGGATTTACCATAAAATATGGCGGAAATACCTATACTGGTGCGAATCCAAAGGTTACTCCTGGAGTAAGGTTAGGATCGCTAGGATATTGTCTTTTCTACAAGAAGGTTTAGAAAAGGGTTTATCAGCTAGTTCATTAAAGGGACAGATTTCAGCTCTGTCCATCTTGTTACACAGACGTCTGTCAGAAAATCCAGACGTCCAGTCCTTTTGTCAGGCTTTAGCTAGGATCAAGCCTGTGTTTAAAGCTGTTGCTCCACCATGGAGTTTAAACTTAGTTCTTAACGTTTTACAGGGTGTTCCGTTTGAACCCCTTCATTCCATTGATATAAAAATGTTATCTTGGAAAGTTCTGTTTTTAATGGCTATTTCCTCGGCTCGAAGAGTCTCTGAGTTATCAGCCTTACATTGTGATTCCCCTTATCTGATTTTTCACTCAGACAAGGTAGTTCTGCGTACTAAACCTGGGTTCTTACCTAAGGTAGTCACTAACAGGAACATCAATCAAGAGATTGTTGTCCCATCCTTGTGTCCAAATCCTTCTTCAAAGAAGGAACGTCTTTTACACAATCTGGATGTAGTTCGTGCCCTCAAGTTCTACTTGCAGGCAACTAAAGATTTTCGCCAAACTTCTTCCTTGTTTGTCGTTTACTCTGGACAGAGGAGAGGTCAAAAAGCTTCTGCTACCTCTCTCTCTTTTTGGCTTCGTAGCATAATACGTTTAGCCTATGAGACTGCTGGACAGCAGCCTCCTGAAAGAATTACAGCTCACTCCACTAGAGCTGTGGCTTCCACTTGGGCCTTTAAGAATGAGGCCTCTGTTGAACAGATTTGCAAGGCTGCAACTTGGTCTTCGCTTCATACTTTTTCCAAATTTTACAAATTTGACACTTTTGCTTCTTCGGAGGCTATTTTTGGGAGAAAGGTTCTTCAGGCAGTGGTTCCTTCTGTATAATGAGCCTGCCTATCCCTCCCGTCATCCGTGTACTTTTGCTTTGGTATTGGTATCCCAGAAGTAATGATGACCCGTGGACTGATCACACATAACAGAAGAAAACATAATTTATGCTTACCTGATAAATTCCTTTCTTCTGTTGTGTGATCAGTCCACGGCCCGCCCTGTTTTAAGGCAGGTAAATATCTTTTAAATTATACTCCAGTCACCACTTCACCCTTGGTTACTCCTTTCTCGTTGTTTCTTGGTCGAATGACTGGGACTGACGTAGAGGGGAGGAGCTATATGCAGCTCTGCTGGGTGAATCCTCTTGCATTTCCTGTTGGGGAGGAGTTATATCCCAGAAGTAATGATGACCCGTGGACTGATCACACAACAGAAGAAAGGAATTTATCAGGTAAGCATAAATTATGTTTTTTTGGCTTTAAAGTTCTTGGGCATTTTGTGATTTCAGCACTATGTGCCGTTTAAACTCCAGCAACATGAATGCTGTGGCATATGTCAGAAAGGAGTGCCCAGTACAGCTGCCATGTCAGAAGTTCACCACTAAATACTATTAATACACAAGCTAAGGGCAAAATACCAAGCAAATATATTGACAGTGCTTTTCTAAGCTGCACCAGTTTGCCTTCCTGCTCACATCACATTGCTTTCATGGTAATGGCCTCCAGATGCTGAATACGTTTTCTCTGTTGCACTGCTATAATAGATGATCTAAGAAGCTACTAGCAACTTAAAAGTACCAAAGAACTAGAGTGTGATCATCAATATAATGATCAGTGATAATAGTCTGCAGATTTCTTAGCTGCTCCACAGATAACTGCCAATACAGTCCCAAGGCCATTACCTTGAGAGAAATGTGGTGCAAGTATGGACGTGAAGTGGTTCTATTATGAGCAGTTTTAGTGGAATTAAATTTAATATTTTGACAGTTGAAATACAAAGAAATACATTTAAACATTCGCAGTGCAGCAATATTACAGCTGTTAATTCTCAATTTAATGACAAACGTTCTAAGCTAACAGCTGACCGGACAGCATTGTTTTGCTTTTCTACCCTTAATGTGACCTCCGACGGCACCTGTTTAGTGTACTATGGTTGCACAAGTGCATTTCTTTGTTTTTTTTAACTGGTATCATATTACATTTTATTACACTATGGTCTATACAAGGGCTGCTGAAACAATGGTCGCCCCCAAGGTTTTTTTGTGTGCTTCATGTTTATTTGTACAAAATATTAGAATAGTATATACTGTTAAGTTTAATTAATTAACAGTAACTAATTTCATATGTAATTTTAAACCCAAATGTGATCTCATTTTGAGATTTTATCTTTCTAATAAGTGTGAGTGTAATAAAACGTGGCCTGCAGTAAATTGATTAGTGAACAGTTCTTCATATAAGAAAATGTAGGCTCTCTTGGACCATAATCTTTTTTGTCTCTTTTTTTGCTAGATTATCTGTGTGGTAATTAGTTGTAGTTGCTGACTCCAGGATTATATACTTTTGTATTATCTGATTACCAATTGATCACATTTTTGGGTTTTGAAACACAGCCTTCCACTAGAAGCTACAATAGGGTCCACTTATCAGAAGCCCAGCATACAAGGGCAGAGATCACGGGATTGCAGCTAGCGGGCAGCAAAACGATACCTGCATTTATCAGTGCATAAGCCACTGCTTGTGCAACACTGCCCCCTGCTTGTGCGCAGCTGTCAAGTCACCCTGGTTGGACAAGTCTCTGGGGGGATAGTAAAGTCTTGGCATGTAGGTTGAGTAGCAGTGGTCTGTTAATTGCTGCTTCTTAACTATCAACTGTGCCGAAGGCACTCCAATGCTGCATTCACAGCTTCTTAAATGGAGCCCATAGTGTGGGTTTAAGATTCTAGGGTAAATTTATTAAGCTGCATTCCTAACTCTTGAGAATTTGCAGCCACAATTTGAAGAAGCTGTTTCTGCTTCTTATTGTCTCCACCACTACAGAGTTGGTGGAGATAAATCACCCCGAACAGGTGAGTTCAGGGCAATTGACACCACGCAATGCCTGCAACTTTGATACATTTTCCCCTATCAATCATTATCAATACCTTATGATATCAAAGGGAAGTTGCAAGTTAACTAAGTATTGCACCAGAAACAGGGATCCACAGACATTTGCCTTAAAAGCAATAATAGTTTCATCCAATTGCTCTGCTTACTCAGGTAATAGAACAAATCCTATGTGACAAGCAGAAAGTATTCCTTATACATCTTGCCTGGCTGAAGATTACTTGGTTTGCAGACCTGGTTCTTCTTGGAGAAAATAATTAATGGTTGATTATTAGTTAATTGAATTTCTCTCTTATGAACATCTGATTACAATGACATAAAGACATTTAATCTAGTAGCTTGGTTACAGAGTACCTAATTTTGAGTAGCCACAAAACCGTATTATTGGAAACAACCTCCCATTGAACGCTGCAGTTCTGGATATCTTGAATTTTCTCTGGAATGATATTGACAAAAGTTCTCAGAGATACAGCTTTCTGACCTTTTAGTTCTTTTTCAGTAGAAGATTGCTCTTTAATATTATTTTTTGTCTTTCATTTGGACCCTGGATAAAATGTGTAATGTTTTCAGAAATCCCATTCCTCTTTGTAATTAAAATCACACTTTGGAAACAATTCATTAAAGGGACAGTCTACAACAGAATATTTAGGGCTAGATTTATGAAAGCTGAGGCGGACAGAGGCGCATATACGCGCCCCTGTAAGCCTCAGCTCGCCTGTGGCGGGGCGAAATTACCCGCAGGTAATCACCATTGCACACGAGCATAATTTGGTGCTCACATGCAATCCTGCCCGTGCACAACCAATCACACGCGGGCAGGACCTGTCAATCTCCTCGGTCGGACTCGACAGCGGAGATTGAATTTCGCCACCTTAGAGGTGGCGAAGAGGTTAGGGAAGCGGCAGTCTGGTGACCACTGCTTGTTAAATTATGGCGAGCAAGTTCTTGTGAGAACTTGCAGCCGTAGAGCTTTGATAAATCGAGCCCTTATTGTTTTAAAAGATAGATAATCCCTTTATTACCCATTCTCTAGTTTTGCATAACCAACACAGTTATAATAATTTACGTTTTACCTCTGTAATTACGTTGTATCTAAGCCTCTGCAAACTGCCCCTTATTTCAGTTCTTTTAACAGACTTGCATTTTAGCCAATCAGTGCGGGCTCCCAGGAACTCCACGTGCGTGAGCACAGTGTTATCTATATGAAACACATGAACTAACACCCTCTAGTGGTGAGAAACGGTCAAAATGCCCTGAGAGAAGAGTGGGCCTTCAAGGTCTTAGAAATTAGCATATGGACCTGCTAGATGTAGCTTTAAACTAAGAATACAAAGAGAACACAGCAAAATTGATGATAAAAGTAAATTGGAAAATTGTTTAAAATTACATGTCCTATCTGAATAATGAAAGTTTGTTTTGGACTAGACTGTCCCTTTAAGTGTCTTTTAAAAACATGCTATTGGTAGCATTCACTACAGCTAAGCATGTTTTGAATTTGATGCTGTCCTGCCCTGTTTTCTCTGTGGGGGTTTTCCACTAGCATAAGGCTGTTCTAGGATTTCTACTTCTTTTCTTCTTAAAGGGATAGTGTACACAAATTTTCATTTAAAGGGACAGTCTACACCAGAATGTTTATTGTTTTCAAAGATAGATAAACCCTTTATTACCCATTTACCAGTTTTGCATAACCAACACAGTTATAATAATATACTTTTAACCTCTGTGATTATCTTGTATCTAAGCCTCTGCAAACTGCCCCTTTTTTCAGTTCTTTTGACAGACTTGCAGTCTAGCTAATCAGTGCTTGCTCCCAGATAACTTCACGTACATGAGCACAGTGTTATCCATATGAAATATGTGAACTAACACCCTCTAGTGGTGAAAAACTGTTAAAATGCAATCTGAAAGAGGTGGGCTTCAAGGTCTAAGAAATTAGCATATTAACCTCCTAGGTTAAGCTTTCAACTAAGAATAACAAGAGAACAAAGCAAAATTGGTGATAAAAGTAAATTTGAAAATTGTTTAAAATTACAATCTCTATCTGAATCATGAAAGTTTATTTTGGCCTAGACTGTCCCTTTAACTGCATGTAATAGACACTACTATAAAGAATAAGATGCACAGATACTGATCTAAAAATCCAGTATAAAACCTTTAAACACTTACCAATGTTAAAAAGGTAGCTGGAACACCCCCTGCAAATGGTTCTATAGCAAAAAAAGCAGACACTTTCCCCTCCCTTTGCATATAAAAATAAGCAAAACTTTAAAAAATGTTTTTTTTTTTAAATAGCTGTCAAGGCTATGTAAATGGATCATCTACAAAACATTTTTGCAAAGGAAAATCTAGTGTATAATGTTGCTTTAAGGTCTTTAGTTTCCATTGATCATTAGATTATGGTTGTTTCGTTTCTTCATATCTTTGGGGTGAAAGAAGTTCTGGATGTGGACAGAGCTCATGGTATTCATGAAGATTGTACTTTATTATTATCATAGGAAAGGGCATACGTATCTTTACCTAGGTGGATTTTATCACCTTATCTTACTGTATCTAAGATAATGCCATTTACTTTTGATGAAGAGTCTAGGTGGCCTCCTGACCTAGATTCAATAAAGCATCTTTCTATTGCACGTGGTTGCTTTTTCATCTGTTACATTTGCCATTAAGATTTGGGTTTCTATTCAGAATAGGTAGCTACTAAGCTATTTATTCACAGTGGAAAATCTCTTTAACCTTGTGTATATGCAAGTGACCATTGGAGATTTATCTTATACCACTTACCCACTGTGCCTTCGCTGATGATGTCGGTTTTGACTAAAATTTACATAAAGGATTGACTGTTGAGATATCTTTTTTTAGAGAAGACCTGCTGGGTTTTTTCATAGCTTTACTGTCATAGAATAGGACAAGAGTGATACACTAAATGTATGTATATGAAAAGCACAAGTTAGAACTTGCTACTGATTTATGTTTATTCATAGTTCACCTCTCTCTTGTGCATGTGTGCGGATTTGGTTGTTTGCTTTTTTATAAGCTTAGCTTTGCTTCCATTTCCCACAGAGCTCTTAATCAATATATTCTTGATATCTGAGTGAAAGCAACTAACAGCCTCTGTTATAGTCTGAAAATTACACTATGTATGAACTAAAGAGGGAATGGTGCGTGGGATTGCTCAAATGACAGAGGTAATTGCCATGGTTAAAGGAGATAACATTGTAATATGTCATACATATAATGATTTTTAACAAGTGTTGTTAGAGCAGTTATTTGAATCTAACATATTATAACTAAACAGATGACTATTTGAATTCATGGTTGAATATGTTACAGATGGCAAATCAATCTAAAATTGACACCTAGACCTATGATGGTATCTAGGGCAGATAGCTCTGTAGAATTATTTCTTTCATATAGGTGATAAGAGTCCACGGTCAATTACTCTTGAGAATTACCTTTCATGATACTAGGAGGAGGCAAATATTTCCAAACCTCAGAGCTCTATATAAACCCTCCCACCTCTATGTTCAATCAGTCTTGTCTGACTGGAGGTAGGTGAAGAATGAAAATGTGCAAGATTGTTTGTTATTTAATTTTAAAGTTTCCTGGTTAGGACCCTGAAGTTCCCCTCTTAAGTACTGACTTTGTCATGAGGGACATAGTTGGAGTATTGGACATTAGCCTTATCTTTATCCTTTTTATTTAAAAGGGTAAATAAATTATTTTCTGACAGTGCAGGAAACTTCCTTTACAATTATTTGTCTTTTATTTCTGACTCCAGGGTATGCTTGATAAAGTTAGGGGGCTCCTTCAGGAATACCCTTGGCCAGCTTGTTTGTGCTAGCTTCATTAGCACATATATTTGAGCTCAGAGGGATGTTTTATAATTTTTAAATATATGAATGTGTTACTTTTTAGCACTGTTGTTTTGGCACTTAGTGAGTGTGTTTGCATGCGTGTGCCTGTGTGCGCAAGTGCATTAGAATTTTTGGCGCCTTTTTTGTTTATATAGGTATCCTGGATGCTGTGGGCGCTGCTTTTAGCAATAGTTGGGCTGCTGGGTGGTTGGTGTGGGTGTAATGCTTGTCATAAAAAATGTATACATAGTGGCCAACCTATTGCATCTTTGGCTTTTAAGGGGATTGTCTCTTATTCTGTTTGTTCTTTACAGGAACAACTGAACCCCCTCCTTATCTGAGGGAGTACATCAAGTCCACTATCACTGATGGTTGCCTCCCCCCCCCCCCGCCATCCATGTAAAAGGAAGAGGTCTGATTTGCCTTCTACTAGTGCTGGTATTCCTTAATCTCATTGTGAGTCAGTTACGTCTGAGGGGGAAGTCTTATCTGATGATCAGGGAGTTTGTCAGTCTGTTAATACTGATTAATCTCATGTTCCTATGGCTGTCTCTAAAATTTGGGCTAAGGATAGTCTTAAGCCTTAAAGTATTTTTAGTACTTCTCCCAGATTTAAGACAATTTACCTTTTTTAAATCTTTAAAAGTATGAACATTTTGATAACGTCACTAATGTGGATGATGTTTTTTCTGCATTAGCTAAAAAACTACACTTCCTATGGAAAATAGTTTTTCTTTTAAAGACACATTAGATAGGAAGCTTGATTCCTGGGGGCAGAGCTAGTAGCCCATCATGTCAGACATGCTGCTTTGAGCTCCGTGGCTGACTTGACTAGAAGCCACTCTTAAATGGGAAGAAAAGCCCAGCAATTTTCCAGCCATCTATTGGAATACCTCTGCACCACAACCTGTAGTTAGGTCTGTCAATCTCGACCGCTCAAGACAGAGGAAGAACCACAGAAAGCGGAAGGCCTCAAAGTGCGACATTGCGGCCTATGTTTTGCAAGAACCCGCCTAAGTCCTCCGCTTCACAGTAAACCGGTAAGGCACATTATCCAGCAGCCTACACCAACACAAGCCAGTAAATAACATCTTGCCTAACACTGAATAAATGCATGTCCTGCTAACAGGACCCATGCAACACCGCAGCAGTTTATTAGGCCTTTAGGCCTCTACATCACTCCCAGCAGCAAACTCTGAGGGATCAATCTATCATTGAGATAGAATAAACACACAAAGCACCCACTAGATCACGCAACATCGATAATAGAGAGAAGGACTTACTTAGCAGTTATGCAAAAACATAACCTTCTTGCCGGGAAACTACAGGGAGTGCAGAATTATTAGGCAAATGAGTATTTTGACCACATCATCCTCTTTATGCATGTTGTCTTACTCCAAGCTGTATAGGCTCGAAAGCCTACTACCAATTAAGCATATTAGGTGATGTGAATCTCTGTAATGAGAAGGGGTGTGGTCTAATGACATCAACACCCTATATCAGGTGTGCATAATTATTAGGCAACTTCCTTTCCTTTGGCAAAATGGGTCAAAAGAAGGACTTGACAGGCTCAGAAAAGTCAAAAATAGTGAGATATCTTGCAGAGGGATGCAGCACTCTTAAAATTGCAAAGCTTCTGAAGCGTGATCATCGAACAATCAAGCGTTTCATTCAAAATAGTCAACAGGGTCGCAAGAAGCATGTGGAAAAACCAAGGCGCAAAATAACTGCCCATGAACTGAGAAAAGTCAAGCGTGCAGCTGCCAAGATGCCACTTGCCACCAGTTTGGCCATATTTCAGAGCTGCAACATCACTGGAGTGCCCAAAAGCACAAGGTATGCAATACTCAGAGACATGCCCAAGGTAAGAAAGGCTGAAAGACGACCACCACTGAACAAGACACACAAGCTGAAACGTCAAGACTGGGCCAAGAAATATCTCAAGACTGATTTTTCTAAGGTTTTATGGACTGATGAAATGAGAGTGAGTCTTGATGGGCCAGATGGATGGGCCCGTGGCTGGATTGGTAAAGGGCAGAGAGTTCCAGTCCGACTCAGACGCCAGCAAGGTGGAGGTGGAGTACTGGTTTGGGCTGGTATCATCAAAGATGAGCTTGTGGGGCCTTTTCGGGTTGAGGATGGAGTCAAGCTCAACTCCCAGTCCTACTGCCAGTTTCTGGAAGACACCTTCTTCAAGCAGTGGTACAGGAAGAAGTCTGCATCCTTCAAGAAAAACATGATTTTCATGCAGGACAATGCTCCATCACACGCGTCCAAGTACTCCACAGCGTGGCTGGCAAGAAAAGGTATAAAAGAAGAAAATCTAATGACATGGCCTCCTTGTTCACCTGATCTGAACCCCATTGAGAACCTGTGGTCCATCATCAAATGTGAGATTTACAAGGAGGGAAAACAGTACACCTCTCTGAACAGTGTCTGGGAGGCTGTGGTTGCTGCTGCATGCAATGTTGATGGTGAACAGATCAAAACACTGACAGAATCCATGGATGGCAGGCTTTTGAGTGTCCTTGCAAAGAAAGGTGGCTATATTGGTCACTGATTTGTTTTTGTTTTGTTTTTGAATGTCAGAAATGTATATTTGTGAATGTTGAGATGTTATATTGGTTTCACTGGTAAAAATAAATAATTGAAATGGGTATATATTTGTTTTTTGTTAAGTTGCCTAATAATTATGCACAGTAATAGTCACCTGCACACACAGATATCCCCCTAAAATAGCTAAAACTAAAAACAAACTAAAAACTACTTCCAAAAATATTCAGCTTTGATATTTTTTGGGTTCATTGAGAACATGGTTGTTGTTCAATAATAAAATTAATCCTCAAAAATACAACTTGCCTAATAATTCTGCACTCCCTGTACTAGTCCTCATATGTTTATTAAAAAGGCACAGCTTCTCCATAATCAATGCTTTAATTTGTCTAAAAATATAAGCCCATAATTCAGCCTCGATGCACCAGTTTCTTATAACTGAGGGGCTTTTGGAAACGAATATAAAAATTCTCTAAATCTGAACACATATCACAGAATCTCTAAGCCCTTCCTTCTAACAAGATTGAAGCAGTTATTCAATATAATGTCTGTTAGAAAAGCTTCTAGAGAGACCAAAGGATCAAAGTCTGATAAAGTTCAGCAAAATTCTAAAATGGCGATGAAAGAATTCTTAAAACCGCTAGAAGCCATGCCATCACTGCAGATTGATACACAGGACAATTCTAGTGACTCAGACGACACTGTACAGTCATCTATACCTACTTACCACTCTTGACCCCTGACCAAAGCTGACTTAAACTTCTTGCCTACCAAAGAGGACTTTGCAGAGCACTAATGACACAAGTCAGTCAACTAATAGAAGGGCTCAAAGAAGTAAGGAAAGATATAAATGACCTGAGTAGTAGAGTGGAATATTTAGAAGAAGCGTCTGAGCACAAGAACACAGAATATGACATAATGACTAAACAGCTACAACAACAACACTCAACTATAGAAATTCTCCAGTCGCATATAGAAGACCTCGACAATAGAGGCAGAAGGCACAACCTCAGGATTAGAGGTATTCCTGAACGTATCCAACCTCAGCATCTAGAAGAACATCTACACAAGTTATTCCAATCACTTCTGAGTACCGACATGTCAGACACTATACCACTAGACAGAGCACACCGGGCTCTCCGTCCTCTTCCAAAGGAGTCTTACCCACCCATAGATGTAATTCTAAAGTTCCAGCTGTACAAAGATAAAGAAAGAATCCTTGCTGCTGCCAGGAAATCACAATCTCATGAATTTGAGGGAGCACGACTACAGATATTCGCAGACCTCAGGCCGCTAACGCTGTCAAAAAGAAGAGAGGCCAGGTGCCTCCCTCTCCACCTTCAAGCCCTGAAGATCCCATACAGGTGGGGATTTCCCTTCTGCTTAAAGGTCATCAGAGGATCACAGATATTTACCTACAGAACTATAGTAGACCTAGATTAATTTTGTGTGAATCTCAACATCCCACCACCTTCCCTTCCTAAGTTGCAGGAAGACTCTGAAAATGGAAAACAATTCAATGCCTCGACTCCCAAGCCTCGCAGAGAAAACTGGACCAAAGTTAATAGAAAGAGGAATATAATTCACTCTGAGCCCAGTAAGGGATCTACATCCTCAAAACCAGACACCTGAAACCCGCTATAGATGGTAGATAATTGGACTCACATTATTCTACAACAAAGTTGTACACTAAGTAAAGACTTCCACGATCTGAATTTGTATTCAGGCCACACCAGATAAGACTCTCTGTTGTCTTTAATCTTTTTGAAATGTTCTGTTCTGTTGTAGTACCAAGTAGTTATACCAGTGTACACCACTTATAGTATTCTACTGCTTTTATGGGCCAGTTTTTGAGACCCCTTTTCGTTAATTGCTAGCATAAATAATAAGGTCAAGATATTCGAGTATCTCTTGAGACCATATATATTCCACCCATAGCGCTCCCTAGATTGATACCTATTCCCTTTTTATAATACCTGGGAACAAATACGAAATATTCCCAAAACATTAGCTTTATTATAAAGTTTCTATCCTGTTCACAGCTCTTGTGCAAAAAAAGAGCTACTAACACCCCCTTGTTTCATCAGTTCCGCAAATTATTGCTTCAAATTATTATTGTTAAGGTGAAACTGTTGCTTAATATTGTGTTTTATTTCTCTTTATCTTCCTCTACCAGATACAGGCAACCGGTCTTCTAATTATTCTTAAAGGGACACTGAACCCAAATTTTTTCTTTTATGATTCAGATAGAGCATGCCATTTTAAGCAACTTCTAATTTACTCCTGTTATTATTTCTCCTGTTAAGTGTGGTCAGTCCACGGGTCATCATTACTTCTGGGATATTAACTCCTCCCCAACAGGAAGTGCAAGAGGATTCACCCAGCAGAGCTGCTATATAGCTCCTCCCCTCTACGTCACCTCCAGTCATTCTCTTGCACCCAACGAATAGATAGGATGTGTGAGAGGACTGTGGTGATTATACTTAGTTTCATACCTTCAATCAAAAGTTTGTTATTTTATAATAGCACCGGAGTGTGTTATTCCTTCTCTGGTAGAATTTGAAGAAGAATCTACCTGAGTTTTTTCTATGATTTTAGCCGGCGTAGTTAAGATCATATTGCTGTTTCTCGGCCATCTGAGGAGAGGTAAACTTCAGATCAGGGGACAGCGGGCAGATTAATCTGCAAAGAGGTATGTAGCAGCTTATTATTTTCTGACAATGGAATTGATGAGAAAATTCTGCCATACCGATATAATGCAAACTCAGCCTTAAATGCAGTAACAGCAACTGGTATCAGGCTGTCATGTATGTATATTTTACACTTCAGTATTCTGGGGAATGGCACTTCACTGGAATTATACTGTATGCATAAGACTTTAGCCTAATTTGCAGGGACTAGCAACAGGCTTTTTAATAACACTTAATTTATTTAATGTTAAACGTTTTTTGCTGGCATGCAAAATCGTTTAATTTTCTGAGGTACTGGGTGAAAAAATGTTTTGGGCACTATTTTTTTCCACTTGGCAGTCGTTTTATTTAATTTATGACAGTTTACTGATCTCTCTCACTGTTGTGTGTGAGGGGGAGGGGCCTTTTTTGGCGCTTTTGCTACGCATCAAAAAATTCAGTCAGAAGTTTCCTGTCTTCCCTGCATGATCCGGTTCAGCTCTACAGAACTCAGGGGTCTTCAAAACTTGTTTTGAGGGAGGTAATCACTCACAGCAGAGCTGTGAGATTGTAGTTGACTGTGATAAAAAACGTTTATTTCTGTACTTTTTTTCTGCTATCAGGGTTAGTTATCCTTTGCTAATGGGAGCAATCCTTTGCTAAAATTGTGTTTTTTACAAAGATTTGATGCTATAACGTTTCAGTTTATTAATTTTCAACTGTCATAACTTTTCTGTGCTTCTTATAGGCACAGTACGTTTTCATATTATAGTAAATTACTTGAAAAGTATTTCCAAGTTGCTAGTTTATTTGCTAGTGTGTTAAACATGTCTGATTCAGAGGAAGATATCTGTGCTATATGTGCTAAAGCCAAAGTGGAGCCCAATAGAAATTTATGTACTAACTGCATTGATGCTACTTTAAATAAAAGTCAATCTGTACAAATTGAACATATTTCACCAAACAACGAGGGGAGAGTTATGCCGACTAACTCGCCTCACGTGTCAGTACCTGCATCTCCCGCTCGGGAGGTGCGTGATATTGTAGCGCCGAGTACATCTGTGCGGCCATTACAAATCACATTGCAGGATATGGCTACTGTTATGACTGAAGTTTTGGCTAAATTACCAGAACTAAGAGGTAAGCGTGATCACTCTGGGGTGAGAACAGAGTGCGCTGATAATATTAGGGCCATGTCAGACACTGCGTCACAATTTGCAGAACATGAGGACGGAGAGCTTCATTCTGCGGGTGACGGTTCTGATCCAAACAAACTGGATTCAGATATTTCAAATTTTAAATTTAAGCTGGAAAACCTCCGTGTATTACTAGGGGAGGTGTTAGCGGCTCTGAATGATTGTAACACAGTTGCAATACCAGAGAAAATGTGTAGGTTGGATAAATATTTTGCGGTACCGTCGAGTACTGACGTTTTTCCTATACCTAAGAGACTTACTGAAATTGTTACTAAGGAGTGGGATAGACCCGGTGTGCCGTTCCCACCCCCTCCGATATTTAGAAAGATGTTTCCAATAGACACCACCACACAGGACTTATGGCAAACGGTCCCTAAGGTGGAGGGAGCAGTTTCTACTTTAGCTAAGCGTACCACTATCCCGGTGGAGGATAGCTGTGCCTTTTCAGATCCAATGGATAAAAAGTTAGAGGGTTACCTTAAGAAAATGTTTGTTCAACAAGGTTTTATATTGCAACCTCTTGCATGCATTGCGCCTGTCACGGCTGCAGCAGCATTTTGGTTTGAGTCTCTGGAAGAGACACTTGAATCAGCTCCATTAGATGAGATTACACACAAGCTTAAAGCCCTTAAGTTAGCTAACTCATTTATTTCGGATGCCGTAGTACATTTAACTAAACTTACAGCTAAGAATTCCGGATTCGCCATTCAGGCGCGCAGAGCACTGTGGCTAAAATCCTGGTCAGCTGACGTTACTTCTAAATCTAAATTGCTTAATATACCTTTCAAAGGGCAGACCTTATTCGGGCCCGGGTTGAAAGAAATTATCGCTGACATTACAGGAGGTAAAGGCCATGCCCTGCCTCAAGACAGAGCCAAACCTAAGGCTAGACAGTCTAATTTTCGTTCCTTTCGTAATTTCAAAGCAGGAGCAGCATCAACTTCCTCTGCACCAAAACAGGAAGGAGCTGTTGCTCGCTACAGACAAGGCTGGAGACCTAACCAGTCCTGGAACAAGGGCAAGCAGGCCAGGAAACCTGCTGCTGCCCCTAAGACAGCATGAATTGAGGGCCCCCGATCCGGGAACGGATCTAGTGGGGGGCAGACTTTCTCTCTTCGCCCAGACTTGGGCAAGAGATGTCCAGGATCCCTGGGCGTTAGAGATCATATCTCAGGGATACCTTCTGGACTTCAAATCCTCTCCCCCAAGAGGGAGATTTCATCTGTCAAGGTTGTCAACAAACCAAATAAAGAAAGAGGCGTTTCTACGCTGCGTACAAGATCTTTTATTAATGGGAGTGATCCATCCGGTTCCGCGGTCGGAACAAGGACAAGGGTTTTACTCAAATCTGTTTGTGGTTCCCAAAAAAGAGGGAACTTTCAGGCCCATCTTGGATTTAAAGATCCTAAACAAATTCCTAAGAGTTCCATCGTTCAAAATGGAAACTATTCGGACAATTTTACCCATGATCCAAAAGGGTCAGTACATGACCACAGTGGATTTAAAGGATGCTTACCTTCACATACCGATTCACAAAGATCATTACCGGTATCTAAGGTTTGCCTTTCTAGACAAGCATTACCAGTTTGTAGCTCTTCCATTCGGATTGGCTACGGCTCCAAAAACTTCACAAAGGTTCTGGGTGCTCTTCTGGCGGTACTAAGACCGCGAGGAATTTCGGTAGCTCCGTACCTAGACGACATTCTGATACAAGCTTCAAGCTTTCAAACTGCCAAGTCTCATACAGAGTTAGTACTGGCATTTCTAAGGTCGCATGGATGGAAGGTGAACGAAAAGAAGAGTTCTCTCTTTCCACTCACAAGAGTTCCCTTCTTGGGGACTCTTATAGATTCTGTAGAAATGAAGATTTAGCTGACAGAAGACAGGTTAACAAAGCTTCAAAATGCATGCCGCGTCCTTCATTCCATTCAACACCCGTCAGTAGCTCAATGCATGGAGGTGATCGGCTTAATGGTAGCGGCAATGGACATAGTACCCTTTGCACGCCTACATCTCAGACCGCTGCAACTGTGCATGCTAAGTCAGTGGAATGGGGATTACTCAGACTTGTCCCCTACTCTGAATCTGGATCAATTGACCAGAAATTCTCTTCTATGGTGGCTTTCTCGGCCACATCTGTCCAGGGGGATGCCATTCAGCAGGCCGGACTGGACAATTGTAACAACAGACGCCAGCCTACTAGGTTGGGGCGCTGTCTGGAATTCTCTGAAGGCTCAGGGACAATGGAATCAGGAGGAGAGTCTCCTACCAATAAACATTCTGGAATTGAGAGCAGTTCTCAATGCCCTTCTGGCTTGGCCCCAGTTAACAACTCGGGGGTTCATCAGGTTTCAGTCGGACAACATCACGACTGTAGCTTACATCAACCATCAGGGAGGGACAAGAAGCTCCCTAGCAATGATGGAAGTATCAAAGATAATTCGCTGGGCAGAGTCTCACTCTTGCCACCTGTCAGCAATCCACATTCCGGGAGTGGAGAACTGGGAGGCGGATTTCTTAAGTCGTCAGACTTTTCATCCGGGGGAGTGGGAACTTCATCCGGAGGTCTTTGCCCAAATACTTCGACGTTGGGGCAAACCAGAGATAGATCTCATGGCGTCTCGACAGAACGCCAAGCTTCCTCGTTACGGGTCCAGATCCAGGGATCCGGGAGCGGTTCTGATAGATGCTTTGACAGCACCTTGGACCTTCGGGATGGCTTATGTGTTTCCACCCTTCCCGATGCTTCCTCGATTGATTGCCAGAATCAAACAGGAGAGAGCATCAGTGATTCTAATAGCGCCTGCATGGCCACGCAGGACTTGGTATGCAGATCCTGTCCACCTTGGTCTCTACCTCTGAAGCAGGACCTTCTGATCCAGGGTCCCTTCAAACATCAAAATCTAATTTCTCTGAAGCTGACTGCTTGGAAATTGAACGCTTGATTTTATCAAAACGTGGTTTTTCTGAGTCAGTTATTGATACCTTAATACAGGCTAGGAAGCCTGTTACCAGAAAGATTTACCATAAGATATGGCACAAATACTTATATTGGTGCGAATCCAAGAGTTACTCATGGAGTAAGGTTAGGATTCCGAGGATATTGTCTTTTCTACAAGAAGGTTTAGAAAAGGGTTTATCCGCTAGTTCCTTAAGGGGACAGATTTCAGCTCTGTCCATTCTTTTACACAAACGTCTGTCAGAAGTTCCGGACGTTCAAGCTTTTTGTCAGGCTTTAGCTAGGATCAAGCCTGTGTTTAAAACTGTTGCTCCACCATGGAGTTTGAACTTAGTTCTTAATGTTTTACAGGGTGTTCCGTTTGAACCCCTTCATTCCTTTGATATCAAGCTGTTATCTTGGAAAGTTCTGTTTTTAATGGTGATTTCCTCGGCTCGAAGAGTCTCTGAGTTATCTGCCTTACATTGTGATTCTCCTTATCTGATTTGTCATTCAGACAAGGTAGTTCTGCGTACTAAACCTGGGTTCCTACCTAAGGTGGTCACTAACAGGAATATCAATCAAGAGATTGTGGTTCCATCTTTGTGTCCTAATCCTTCTTCGAAGAAGGAACGTCTGCTACACAATCTAGATGTAGTTCGTGCCCTAAAATTTTATCTACAGGCAACTAAGGATTTTAGACAAACGTCTTCCCTGTTTGTCGTTTATTCTGGTCAGAGGAGAGGTCAAAAAGCTTCGGCTACCTCTCTCTCCTTTTGGCTTCGTAGCATAATACGGTTAGCCTATGAGACTGCTGGACAGCAGCCTCCTGAAAGAATTACAGCACATTCTACTAGAGCTGTGGCTTCCACTTGGGCCTTTAAGAATGAGGCTTCTGTTGAACAGATTTGCAAGGCTGCAACTTGGTCTTCTCTTCATACTTTTTCCAAATTTTACAAATTTGACACTTTTGGACAGAAAACAAAGTGTCTTAGTAAATGGAGTTCATTCAGCAGAGGGGGCTGTTACTAGTGGTGTTCCTCAGGGGTCAGTTCTGGGGCCTGTTTTGTTTAACATATTTATCTGCGATATCAGCAAAGGGCTACAGGGGAAAGTATGTCTCTTTGCAGATGATACAAAAATTTGCAACAGAGTGGATGTTCCAGGGGGGGTAGACAAAATGAGAAGTGATATACAACAATTGGAGGATTGGACAAATGACTGGGGTCTAAAGTTTAACACAGCAAAGTGTAAAATAATGCATTTAGGGAAGAAAAATCCAAATGTTAATTACAGACTCAATGACACTTTACTGACTGTTACAGACGAGGAACAGGACTTGGGAATTATTATTTCAGATGATTTAAAACTTAGTAAACAATGTAGTAATGCAGCGAGTAAGGCTAGCAGAATGCTTGGATGTATTGGTAGAGGTATTTGCAGCAGAAATAGTAAGGTTCTTATGCCACTTTATAGATCATTAGTTAGGCCTCATCTTGAGTATTGTGTGCAGTTCTGGAGACCATATCTTCAGAAGGATATTAACAAACTTGAATCTGTGCAAAGGAGGGCTACCAAAATGGTACATGGTCTAAAAAATAAAACTTACCAGGATAGGCTCAATGACCTAAATATGTATAGCTTAGAGGAGAGAAGGGAAAGAGGTGATATGATAGCAACTTTCAAGTACATTAAAGGGTTTAGTAAAACTGAGGCTGTGGGTATTTTACATAAAATGGAAAATTCAAGAACAAGGGGTCATGAGCTCAAGCTAAAGGGTAGTAGATTCAGAAGTAATTTGAGGAAGCACTTCTTTACAGAAAGAGTGATTGATTTATGGAATAAACTTCCTCAAGAGGTAGTAGCAACAAACACTGTGGGGGACTTTAAAAATGCATGGGACAAGCATAGGGCTATCCTACGAACTAGATAAGTTTATACTGTTAGGTAAGGTCGGGCAGACTTGCTGGGCCTATGGCTCTTATCTGCCGTCAATATCTATGTTTCTATGTTTTGCTTCTTCGGAGGCTGTTTTTGGGAGAAACGTTCTTCAGGCAGTGGTTCCTTCCGTATAAAGAGCCTGCCTGTCCCTCCCGTCATCTGTGTACTTTAGCTTTGGTATTGGTATCCCAGAAGTAATGATGACCCGTGGACTGACCACACTTAACAGGAGAAAACAAAATTTATGCTTACCTGATAAATTCCTTTCTCCTGTAGTGTGGTCAGTCCACGGCCCGCCCTGTTTTTTATGGCAGGTAAAAAAATTTTTTGAATTATACTCCAGTCACCACTACACCCTTTGGCTTCTCCTTTCTCGTTGGTCCTTGGTCGAATGACTGGAGGTGACGTAGAGGGGAGGAGCTATATAGCAGCTCTGCTGGGTGAATCCTCTTGCACTTCCTGTTGGGGAGGAGTTAATATCCCAGAAGTAATGATGACCCGTGGACTGACCACACTACAGGAGAAAGGAATTTATCAGGTAAGCATAAATTTTGTTTTTTTCTTCATTCTCTTGCTATCTTTATTTTAAAAGCAGGAATCTGATGCATAGGAGCTGGCCCATTTTTGGTTGAGAACCTGGGTTATGCTTGCTTATTTGTGGGTAGATGTAAGCCTCCAATAAGCAAGTGCTATCCATGGTGCTGAACCTAAAATGGGCTGGCTGCTAAGATTTACATTCCTGCTTTTAATATAAAGATATCAAGAGAATGAAGAAAAATTTATAATAGGAGTAAATTAGAAAATGTTCCACACATTCTAAGATATTATCAAGCAAACACACTCCAGCACATTCTACACTGGCACACCAAAACACATGATAAAGCATGGATATCACTCGACTCCCATATCCTCAAAACCCTCAAACTTGGCCCCCTCTGCTGGTTACCCACTTCCTGCAGACCGACTAGAAAAGATTCCCCCCTCTATCGACATATCTTTAGCTCATGGGACAACATAATTAAAAGTTCCAGTGATCTCTTCTCCTTTTTCCCCTATGTCTCCAATCTTCCAAAACACAGAGTCATTAATGAACTTCCATACAGCCTTAGGCAATACTAGCTACTCTGACTTGGGTTTTTCCTCCCTAATAATAGAGTTTCTACACCAGGGAAACTTAAGACCTTCACAAAACTTATCGAACATACTAGAAGGTATGGTACCTATACCAGCCGATTAAAATATAACCAATTACAACACTTACTAAAATGTTCTCCTCACAAACCAGCTCTTACCCGCTCAACTACACGTTTTGAAGAACTTTGCAGACGACATGTTGTGCTGAAGGGCTCTCTTTCCACAGCCAGGAGGTGGCTAGATGACCTAATATATAAAACTCTGCCTAACTACATTAAATGGTGGCAGAGACATTTGTAATTGGAAATCCAATTGAAAACGTGGACTAGACACTTTGAATATACACACAAATCCACAACTTCCACTAAAATTTTAGAAATTAATTATAAAATGTTATCACGATGGTATCTAACACCTGTTAGACTAAACCAAATATATCATAATGCTGGAGGTACAATGTCCCACATTTGGTGGTTGTTTCCCCATTTAAAAGATTTCTGGTCCTCCATTGAACATTTCCTTGTCGAATTATTCGACTCCACTTTTACCCTCACTCCCACACTAGTCCTATTTAATGGCAGACCTAAGTGTAAATGTAAAATAAAGAGGCTATTACTTCAAATTTGCCTAAACGGTGCAAAGTCCTTAATTGCCAGAAAATGGAAAACTGAGATAACCCCCAACTTGGAGGAATGGAAAAACAGGACTCAAGAACTTATATCCTTAGAAGAATTTTTTTTATTTTAAAACAGATTAGACCTGTTCCATAATGTTAAATTTTACTGGAAAACTATTTTTGCACAAAATGACACCACAATCTGACTCATAGTCAGTAATAGTAATTAAAAGGCGCATGCACTTAACTCACTCTCCTTTTCCCTCCTAATTGTCTTTTCTTTCTGAACTGGTTGCCTGCCTTCCTCCTTCTTTCCTTCTCTACATGAGGTTTCTTCCTCGTGTACTCTGCTTGTTCTCAACGTATTATTTGCAATCAAGGAATCTCTCTAGATATATAATTTTATATAAAGAGGTGTTTTTTGACAATTAAGCATTACTTTGTTGCTAACCATGCTATCTCCTCACCCAGCTCTCCTCATTCATGATTTGGAGAAAAATCAGACTGATATAGACTCTTGTTCACATGTTGTCATTTTGGAACGACATTTACTTCATCTTTCTGTTACATCTGTTATTTGCATATGATGTATATGTTTATAAAATTTCAATAAAAAATGTATACATAAAAAGGAAGCTTGATTCCTCTTTAAGAAAATCTTATCTCCATTCTAGTCATATTTTTCAACCTGCTGTTGCTATTGCTGAAGTATCAGCTGCTATCTTTAAATGGTTAGAGAGTCTCTATGCTCAGGTTCTGGATGAGTCTGATAAAGATAACGTCCTAAAGCTTTTAGAGATTCTGTGGGGTATGCTATTCTTGATATTATTAGAATTAGCTCTAAGAATTTGTATCTTTCTGTTGTTGTTAGACATGATTTATGGCTTAAGTCTTGGTCTGCTGATGCAGCTTCTAAAAATAAATTACTTTCTATTCCTTTTCAAGGCAATATACTTTTTGGGACTGAAATGGACAATATAATTTCAGCAGTTACTGATGGCAAGAGTAAGTTTCTTCCATAAGATAAGAAGTTTAAGTGTAAATTTAAAAATTCTGGTCAATTTTGTTCCTTTGTCAGAACAAGGAGCAAAAATCAGCTGCCTCTTTTCCAAATCAAAACAGCTAAGGTAAACCCTGGAGGCCTGGTGTCAATTGGCACAAGTCCAAGCAGCCTGAAAATTCTACCCCTACTTCTAAGTCAGCATGAAAGTATCTCTAGTAGGGGGCAGGTTGATGCATTTTCAGGGTGTATGGTTTTGCTCAGTTCCAGACCCTTGGGCTCTGTAAATTGTCTCTCAAGGGTATTTAATAGGCTTCAATTCAAAGCCTCCCAGAGACAGATTTTTTCTTTCAAGTGTGCCAAGGAACACAGTGAAAGCTCAGGCTTTTCTTCAATAGGTTTCAGATCTAGAATCTTTAGGGGTTAGTCAAATGTCCTCCTTTAGAGCATGTGAAGAGGTTTTACTCAAATCTCTTCAAAGTTTCCAAGAAAGAGGGAACTTTTCAGCCTGTTCTAGATAAAAAATGTTTGAACACATTTGTCAGGGTTCCAACTTTCAAGATCGAAACCATCAGGACTATCCTTTCTTTTATTCGTCAAGGTCACTATATGTCGACCATGGACTTAAAGGATGCCTATCTGCATGTTCCTATTCTTTGGATCATAGCAGGTTTCTGAGGTTTGCCTTTCAGTACAAACATTATCAGTTTGTGGCTCTTCCATTCGGTCTGGAAACTGCACCAAGAATCTTTACAAAAATTCTGGGTGCCCTAATTTCAGTAATAAGGTCTATACTTTTAGCAGAATCTCATGTCAACCAAATGTCATTTCTTCAGCTTCATGGTTGGAATATAAATGTGCCTTTTCAGGGATTTCAAATAGATTCAGTCTCCATGAGATTGTCTCTAAAAGAGACAAGGATTTCAAAGTTAACGTCTGCTTGTCTGAATCTTCAGGCTCAGCCTTTCCCTTCAGTAGCTTCCTGCATGGAAGTAATAGGTTTGATGGTGGCAGCCTCAGATGTGGTGCCTTTTGCTCGGTTTCATATGATTCCTCTTCAGCTTTGCATGCTAAATCAGTGGAAAAGAGATCACTCCCAGTTATCACAAATTATCTTCCTGAGTTCTTTTGTAAGGCGATCTCTCTCATGGTGGTTAGTTCCCCAGCACACTTCTCAGGGAGCAAGCTTTATCCTCTGTCGACTGTAATTTCGACAGATTCAAGTCTGTCTGGCTGGGGTGCTGTATGGGGTTCGCATCTGGCTCAAGGAGTTTGGGCTCCCTTCAGTAGCGTCCTGCATGGAAGTAATAGGTTTGATGGTGGCAGCCTCAGATGTGGTGCCTTTTGCTCGGTTTCATATGATGCCTCTTCAGCTTTGCATGCTAAATCAGTGGAACAGAGATCACTCCCAGTTATCACAAATTATCTTCCTGAGTTCTTTTGTAAGGCGATCTCTCTCATGGTGGTTAGTTCCCCAGCACACTTCTCAGGGAGCAAGCTTTATCCTCTGTCGACTGTAATTTTCTGTCCGGCTGGGTTACTGTATGGGGTTTGCATCTGATTCAAGAAGTTTGGGCTCCCTGGGAGGCCAGGTTGCCCATAAATATTTTGGAACTCTGAGCAATTCACAGGACTTTTCTTTTTTGGCCCCTGTTAAGTATAGACTCCTTCCTTCAGTTTCAGTCAGACAATGTTACAGCTGTGGCTTATATCAATCACCAGGAGGGAACCAAGAGTTCCTTGGCGATGAAGGAAGTTCAGAAAATGTTGTATTGGGCAGAAATCCATCATTGCCATATACAGTACTGTGCAAAAGTCTTAGGCCACCATTAGATTTGTTGTTTTAGCAAAGTTTTAAATACCATCCATATTTATTAGGATACATACAGGAAATATGTACACAAAACATAAAAAAACATAAATTTCAGAACAAATTGCTTCTTCAGACAAAATCAGTATTAAGTGTAACCTCTATTGGCACTAAGCACATCTTGAACTCTTTTGAGGAGACTGTCCTGAAGTTTTTCTGAAGTAATATTTTGGTATATTATACCAGGCTTCTTTCAGCACTTCCCAGACTTATTCTTTAGATTTAGGTTGTCTTTTATTTATTTGTCTTTCTAGATGATCCCTCCATCATGTTTCACTGAAGGCTACAAGCACTCATCCTTCCATCTCTCTCCAACTCTTCTCTCACATATTGTCAAGGATTGGACCCAAAAATTTCAAACTTGGATTTGTAACTCCATAATACTCTTTTCCACTGATCTTCATTCCAATCTTTGTGAGCTTTAGCATATCTTAGCCTTTTCACCCTGTTCCCCTTCCGGTGGCTGGAACATCAGTTTATTATGCAGGGAGCATCTTTTGCCTATCCTAATTTGTGGTTGAGACTGGTTTTATTCAGACTTTGGCATGTATTAAAGGGACACTGAACCCAAATTTTTCTTTCGTGATTCAGACAAAATTTTGTATTGGGCAGAAATCCATCATTGCCATATACAGTACTGTGCAAAGGTCTTAGGCCACCATTAGATTTGTTGTTTAGCAAAGTTTTAAATACCATCCATATTTATTAGGATACATACAGGAAATATGTACACAAAACGTAAAAAACATAATTTTCAAAACAAATGGCTTCTTCAGACAAAATCAGTATTAAGTGTAACCTCTATTGGCACTAAGCACATCTTGAACTCTTTTGAGGAGACTGTCCTGAAGTTTTTCTGAAGTAATATTTTGGTATATTATACCAGGCTTCTTTCAGCACTTCCCAGACTTATTCTTTAGATTTAGGTTGTCTTTTATTTATTTGTCTTTCTAGATGATCCCATACTGCCTCTATAATATTTAGGTCTGGACTGTGTGGAGGTCAGTCCATGATTTTACTGCATTAGCAGTGTGCTTGGGATCGTTATCATGCTGAAAAATAAAACCGATCACAATCAGACGTATTCCAGAAGGAATGGCATGATGAATTTAAACCTGTCTGTACTTTTTAGCATTCATGATCCCATCAATTCAGGCAATATCACCAACACCACTGGCAAAAATGCAGCCCCAAACCAGGACAGACCCTCCATCATGTTTCACTGAAGGCTACAAGCACTCATCCTTCCATCTCTCTCCAACTCTTCTCTCACATATTGTCAAGGATTGGACCCAAAAATTTCAAACTTGGATTTGTAACTCCATAATACTCTTTTCCACTGATCTTCATTCCAATCTTTGTGAGCTTTAGCATATCTTAGCCTTTTCACCCTGTTCCCCTTCCGGTGGCTGGAACATCAGTTTATTATGCAGGGAGCATCTTTTGCCTATCCTAATTTGTGGTTGAGACTGGTTTTATTCAGACTTTGGCATGTATTAAAGGGACACTGAACCCAAATCTTTCTTTCGTGATTCAGACAAAATTTTGTATTGGGCAGAAATCCATCATTGCCATATACAGTACTGTGCAAAGGTCTTAGGCCACCATTAGATTTGTTGTTTTAGCAAAGTTTTAAATACCATCCATATTTATTAGGATACATACAGGAAATATGTACACAAAACGTAAAAAACATAATTTTCAGAACAAATGGCTTCTTCAGACAAAATCAGTATTAAGTGTAACCTCTATTGGCACTAAGCACATCTTGAACTCTTTTGAGGAGACTGTCCTGAAGTTTTTCTGAAGTAATCTTTTGGTATATTATACCAGGCATCTTTCAGCACTTCCCAGACTTATTCTTTAGATTTAGGTTGTCTTTTATTTATTTGTCTTTCTAGATGATCCCATACTGCCTCTATAATATTTAGGTCTGGACTCTGTGGAGGTCAGTCCATGATTTTACTGCATTAGCAGTGTGCTTGGGATCGTTATCATGCTGAAAAATAAAACCGATCCCAATCAAAGGCTGCAAGCACTCATCCTTCAATCTCTCTCCAACTCTTCTCTCACATATTGTCGAGGATTGGACCCAAAAATTTCAAACTTGGATTTGTAACTTCATAATACTCTTTTCCACTGATCTTCATTCCAATCTTTGTGAGCTTTAGCATATCTTAGCCTTTTCACCCTGTTCCCCTTCCGGTGGCTGGAACATCAGTTTATTATGCAGGGGGCATCTTTTGCCTATCCTAATTTGTGGTTGATACTGGTTTTATTCATACTTTCGCATGTATTAAAGGGACACTGAACCAAAACATTTTTTTCGTGATTCAGATAGAGCATGCAATATTAAGCAACTTTCTAATTTACTCCTATTATCAAATTTTCTTCATTCTCTTGGTATCTTTATTTGAAATGCAAGAATGTAGGTTTAGATGCCGGCCCATTTTTGGTGAATAACCTGGGTTATTCTTGCTGATTGGTGGATAAATTCATCCACCAATAAAAAAGTGCTGTCCAGAGTTATGAACCAAAAAGAAGCTTAGATACCTTCTTTTTCAATTAAAGATAGCAAGTGAACAAAGAAAAAATGATAATAGGAGTAAATGAGAAAGTTGCTTAAAATTGTATGCTTTATCTGAATCACAAAAGAAAAAAATTGGGTTCAGTGTCCCTTTAAGCCTGTTATTAAGCCAATTGTTTCCCCCTTGGAATCTAAATTTGGTGTTGAAGTTTCTGCATGCTGCTCCATTTGAACTAAGATGCATGGATATTAAGCTTTTTTCCTGGAAGGTTTTGTTTATTTTGGGGTTTTAGAATTATCTGCTCTTTCTTGTGATTCTTCTTATCTAATTTTTCATCAGGATAAGGCAGTTTTGAGAACTCAGTTCAATTTTTTTCTTAAGGTTGTGACTTTGTATAATTAAAAAAAAGGAAACTTTTGTCCCTTCTTTGTGTCCTGACCCAAAGAATTCTTCAGAGAGGCTTCTACACAATTTGGATGTTGTTTGAGCCCCAAATTATTATGTAGATGCTACGAAGGATTTCAAACAAACTTCTAGTTTGCTTGTTTATTTTTTTGTTTCTAAATGAGAGATGAAAACAATGGCTGTTTCTTTGGCTTCTTGGTTGAAGCTTTTGATCCATAAAGCTTACTTGGAGGTGGGACAGCCTCCACCTAAATTAATTACTGCTCATTTTACCAGATCAGTTGTGCTTTCAAGATTGAGGGTTCAGTTGATCAAATTTGGTCTTCTTTGCATACTTTTTCTAAATTCTACCATTTTCATTTTTTTGTTTCTTCTGAGGCTGCCTTTGGTAGGAAAGTCCTTCAGGCAGTGGTCTCAGCATCATTTTTTGTTTTTGCCTGTCTGTCTTTTTTAAGTGCATATTTAAAAAAATATTAAGTAACCTCAATTTATTTATTGAGTTCTATTTTGACTTCTATGTGAAAAAATGTGTTTTGTCCCGCCCTTATTTGTCATTACTCATGGACTCCACAGCTTTGGTATTAGTTCCCAGGAGTAATGTATTGTGGACTCTCACCTCCTGTATAAAAGAAAACATAATTTATTCTTACCTGATAAATGAATTTCTTTCTTGGTGGGGAGAGTCCACAAGAAGTTGGTTTTTGGTGATGGTTTCTTTTGTTTTTGTAACATTTTTTTTCTACTCCTATTATTTTGCTCTTATTCCTTTTCCTATTATTTTTGCTTGGCTATACGTCAGACTAGTTTCAAATTAGGTGGGAGAGGGTTAAATAAGCTCTTGGGGGTTGGCAATCTTTTCCTCCTCCTAGTGGCCAGGCAGAGTAATTCCCGGGAGTAGTGGATTATGGTTTTCTCCACAGAAACATTGATTTAAATTTAAAAAAAACAAAAAACAAAAAAAAAAAATACATATGAAAATTCACACTTTACTTGAAAAAGGGAAAAAAATGGATTTTGGAATTCTGGATTTGAGGATTTGTACCTGTATTAAGATTCCACATTAGCTATCTGTGACTTAAAGTGACAGTATTTATTAGGAGTTAAAATACTTAATTAAAATGCACTTACTAGAAGTGTTTTGTTTAATGTGATCATCACAATAATAACCAAGTCCATTGAAAAGAACCGGATGATCTTGGTCCTGCCGAATCTAACGACCGTCCTCTGTCTGCTGCAGTACATCTCCGTCACCTTAGTGAATATCTTCATGTTTGTCTTTCGTCTTCATACGCTTTTCATCTTTGCCTATTCAGACTTTTTTAAGAATATGTTTGCAGCAGTGGATCCAGCGGGTCATCATACTCGGCAGGACTGAGATCAGTGATGAGCACATTAAATAAAATACTTCTAGTAAGTGCATTTTAATGAAGTATTTTAACTCTTAATAAACACTGTCATTTTGACTAGCAGATGCTCTCTCTTTTATGTCTTGATCCGTTTGATACCTAAGAAGAGTTCCAACAACGACGTCTTTGCTTGCAAGAGGCTCCTGGGCGTATAAAAAGTGAACACTGACAGTAATCATTTCCCCAGTTTATACGTAGAAATATTGAAGGCTCTCTCAAGTTGTTTTATACATATCTGTTATATATCATTTGATTTGAGTAAGGATTTCAGACTGAATGTTGTTTTGCAGTTAGTTTTTTTTAGTTTCTAAATGGATTCTTAAATATTGCTTAGAAACGGATTTTGTCCACATTAGCTATGTAGCTTTTTCCCCCTCTATTTTTTCAAGTCAGCACATAATCTTGAAAATGTACAAATGTTTTTTTAGCTTAATATTCATGCAGCCATGTTTGGGTTCTTCATTGTGCATAGGAAATACATCTCCAACTGTGTTCCTCAATAGGAATATCTGAAAGTCTCTTTGAAATACATATTCCTGAATCCGTAACTGCAATGCCCCTGAAGGCACAACTGCCAAGGTCTACTTAATACGTTGAAGAACAATGGGCCATTGTTTTCATAATCCAGTCACAAACTATATGTTATTCATTTTTCTGGGTTTCCATAGCTGCTACCTTACGATTTGCTTCAAGTATTATTCACCCATCTCTATAAAGTAACTGAGTAATCTTTTGTCATAAGGTTTGCTTGTGGGATTTGTAGAATAAAAAGAAATTGTACATACTGAACCTACACTGCATGTAACAGAATGTAGATATCTGGGGGGGGGGGGGGGGTTGTTTTTTGTCTGAAATGGAAAGAGACCATTTACTATTGTCTCAAATTTTATTTAAAAAAAAAAACCTGAAAGACTGATTATACGCAATGAAAATCTTAATTGTAACTTAACTGTATGTCCCTGAATAATGATTGCCAGTGAAGCTGAATTGTCACCTGCTTCTAGTGTAAAAATAAAATGTCCTATTTGCTTAGAGCATTTTGTTTTAAACCATTTTTCTTTTCTCACTTTGTGTTCAACCCCTGCTAGTCAGTTTCACACCGTGAATTGCTGCTGCAGAAATGGATATGCCTGGTGAGCCAATCATGAGTGACCACTGGAAACCATAAGTTGAGAATGGATTTTGTTTTGAAAATAAAATTTTCTAAGCCAATAGAGGATCCAGAATACGAGTGGCACGCTAACAGTTTCGCTTGAGCGATCAAGGCCGGATTGGCCTACCTTGATATCAGGAGATTTCCCGGTGTGCTGCAGCAGCTGGGGTTAAAAAGCTACAATATTACAACAACATGGCACTTTCATTTAATACAAAGTAATATAATTTAATTCTGAAAAAAAAAATATTGGGGAAAGAGTATCCCAGTAATCCCCTTGAGGAAAATGGGACATATGCATTCTACCGACTCAACAGAAAATAGGGCTGGTCTTCATATTTCTACAGGGCTGCTTTTTTTCACAATCTGACCCTGTGCGCAATTTCATGTTTATCGCTGCTGTTTGCCATGTTGCACAAAATACATCAAAATGACATTAAAAAGTACAGTTACACTCATAATAACAAAGAATAAAAATGTATTTCAGTGATAAATAATAACACAATAACGTGATAATGTGAAATATAAAATGTGTTAGTCAAATACAAAAAATCCAATACCGACCAAGAAGTAATCAAATGCCAAAAACCAAAGACAAAAAAGAGTCCTCTGATGAAAGGAAAGGCAGTTTTTATTTTCAACGGTCCTCAAAGAAAAGAAAGAACAGCCATAGCGTAAAACTGTGCACATAAATTGCACAAATCCCACACTTGAGTCAATCCTGCTCACGTGTAAAAGAGCTATCACCAGCTCTAGTGTAAGCGCTCAAAAAAAAAAAAAAAACTCCTTTTTCACAGCATACAATACTCCAATTTATTAAAAACAAATATTGACATAGGTCACTAAGGGTATACAGCATAGGCAATTTTAACACTCATAATAACACTATCTAATAAAAATGATTGAAAAAAAATTGTATTAAAAAATGATAAGGGTACAAAGGGCTTTAACATAGAGATACATACATTCATACATACATTCATATGTCTAAAAATGCTGTGTTATTATGTGTGTGTATGTATATGTGTGTGTGTGTGTATATATATATATATATATATATATGTATTATAAATACATATGTATATATATCCCATGGTCAACGGTGCAGAATTTGTTGTAATAATAATAATTTTATATATATGTATATATATACTGTGTATATTATATATATATATATATATATATATATATATATATACATATTTATGTCTGTCTGTGTGTCTGTATTGAAGCCCTTTGTAGTCAAGTAGCTAAAACATGTAAAATCATATTTATCCACTATTCATATTTAATAAAGTGTTATACTTTTTTTTTAGTGTAAATATTTCACATTCCAATGTTCTTCACCCAATAAACAAAAAGCCAAGTCGAGTGCAGATAGCGCAGGAGCAATAAATAGCCCTCCACTCATAATCAAGCCCAGAACATTTAATTTTAAACTAAAATGTTCCTTTAAAGGGAAATGAAACCTAAAATGTTTCTTTCATGATTTGGATAGATGATGCAATTTTAAACAACTTTCCAATTTACTTCTTTTATTTAATTTGCTTCCTTCTTTTGTTATCCTTTGCTGAAAGATTTATCTAGGCAAGTTCAGGAGTAGCAAAGAACCTAGGTTCTCACTGCTGATTGGAGGCTGCATATATATACCGATTGTTATTGGCTCACCCATGTGTTCAGTTAGAAACCAGTAGTGCATTGCTGCTCCTTCAACAAATGATACAAAGAGAATTAAACAAATTAGATAATAGAAGTAAATTAGAAAGAGAATTTTTGGGTTTCATGTCCCTTTAAATTAAAAAGCTCTACAATACAAGATCTAAGATCTATTTGTATCATGCCAGCACTTGACAGCAGTGCTTTATAACAGTAATACTCTCTCTAAGACTGCTGAGCACTTTCTCATACATCATCTGTTCCTTCAAAACACATTTCAAGAAACTGCTCAAACTCATTTAATTATTATGCGATTTGGAAGCTTCTTTTCATGGCATTTTAAAAAGTATAGATCTCGCTTGCGGTTAAAGGAAACCAAAGACGTGTTATAGTTCATTTTTAACTACATTGTTCAAAGGTATTAGTTTGTGCCCATTTAACTGCTGAGAGGTTATTCACATAAATATACAGTGAAGTTCAGTTCTTTTCTGCTTTGCATTTATGAGAATATCTTTCATATATTCTTCAAGTGAATGAGTTATTATTGAAGAAAAGCTGTATGGGAGTTTGTTTGCTCCTTTTCCATTCACACAGTATTTCATTCTGCAAATGCATTGGACACTTAGGGCTCAATTTATCAATCAAGTGCGGACAGGGGTGCTATTTTGCGCTTGCGTGCAACCCGCCCCCCCCTCCCTGCCCGTGCACAATCGATCACACTCATGCAGGAGCTGTCAATCTCCCCGGTGGGACGAAACCGGGGATATTGAAATTCTCCACCTCAGAAGTGGAGAAGAGGGTAGGGTAGAACGGCTTGATAATGGAGCCCTTATAATGTAAGCTCATTGGACTTTTTAATGACTCCCTATTCATAAAGGTTTGCTGCTGATTGGTAGCTTCAAATATATGCCTCTTCCTATTGGTCCACCTGATGTACTTGGATATTTCCTAGTAGTGCACTGCTGCTCTTTTAACAAAGTATACCAAGAGAACGGATAATAGAAGTAATTTGTAAAGTTGTTTGAAATTGTGTGGTTATCTGAATCATGAAAGAACATTTCTTTAAGGTGATTCATTTGTGTAGCGCTGCTGTTTACATCATGTGCATACTATGGCAGTAGTTTACATGTAAACATATGGGATTCATTTTGTAGTTTGTCAAATACATTGTTGATTCTGTATTTACACAGGACGTGGGCTCCAGTACATTTAATGTGAAAGTGAATATTTATCGCAACAATGAAGATTCCTTAAATGCCTTTCCTGTACCATATGACTTACCACCTGAGCACTACAGTAGTAAAGGTAAGTGAAGTAATAGAATAGATCTTACTCAGGTAAATAAGGGGAGAATCATGTAAGTTTACAGTGCAAATTTACATGTATATACACACATGAACACACAGACATATTCCATACTACATTCATGGATCTGTCATCCCTTGCATTAATATAAATAATGCATACAGGCAAGCAAATAACAATGCTTGTAATGAGAAAAGGACTTGTTTCAAAGGGGTATTCATATAGCGCTGTTAAACAACTACTGAAGGGTCCTATATAATTTTATAACAGGGCTTAATATATAAGAATTAGCCATAAACAGATTGAATGGGTGGAATTTGTGACCATGTATACAAATGGTTTGGAATGTGCTATTTGCAATAACTGGACTATTACCATGGGCATCTGGAGTGGGGGGGGGGGGGGGGGCAGAAAAAGAGGGCAAATGTCCTCCCTAGAATTTTTGATATGTCCTTTCTTAAATTTTAGCCATACTTGCTGCAGAAATCAGAGTAGGCGCTTCACCCTCTATCAGCAGGTTGCACTCTATCATAAGTCCCCCTGGGCTTTGCCCCTCTCCTGCTGCAATCCTGTCATGCTCCCTTACAATTCCATAAGCAGCCATTCCTCACCCAGATTGTGATACAAGGTGCACTGCTTAAGGGACTGTGGTGCTGGTATGGCCGAATCTTTACTTGTAGGACTGTATTATTATTATTATAATAATTATTATTGTTTATTTATAAAGCGCCATCATATTACACATCACTGTAACATTAAGTATACAGTTATGGGGTACAATAATCAGAATGCATTTACATAAATCATAAGGGTAGAGGGCCCTACCTTTGAGTCACTGTAATCTGTAAACCATCTTTAACATAGAATGATCAACAGGACAGGTGGACTTGTGAGCTTTCTTTCTAAAGAAAGTACATGGGGTGGTTGAGGTGGAGGGAACATAAGTAGTAGAGACATCTTAACATAAGATGTACAGATCCTTGAGCAGATGTTTTTAAGGAGCACTTGACATTTTTGAGAGTAGAGGAAAGTCTGACTAAGTGAGGCAAGGAGTTCTGTATGATAGGTGCAGGCCTTGAAAAGTCTTGCAGATGAGAGTGGGAGGAATAATGATGGATGAGGAGAGATGTAGGTCTTGGGCAGAGCAGAGGGGCGCGTTGGGGATTATTTGCTGACAAGGGCAAAAATGTAGGAGGGTGCAGTGTTTGTGAGGGCTTTGTATGCAAGGGTCAACATTTTTAGTTGTATTCTTGAGGCTAAGGGAAGCCAGTGGATGTGTTGGCAAAGAGGTGCAGACTGCAGTGCAGGTGGTAGCGTGGGAGACTGGAGAAGACAAAATTGCAGTAGTCAAGGTGAGGAATGGTAAGGGAGTGGATACAAATCTTAGTTGTGTCTTGTGTGAGGAAGCAACAAATTTTACAGAGATTTTTAAGGTGGAAGTAACAGGACTTAATATGGGAAGCAAAAGAATGTTCTGAGTCAAATGTGACCCCAAGGCAGCAGGCCTTAGGGGTAGAGGTGATGACAGCGCTGTCCACAGTAAGTGAGATTTGGGTAATAGGGAGATTGGTAGAGGGAAGAAACTGAAGGCGTTCAGTTTTAGAGAGGTTCAGCTTTAGGTAATGAGAAGCCATCCAGGATGCGCTATAAGCTAGGCAGCTGGGGGCAAGAGTCAGCAAGGAAAAGGAAATGTCTGGTGCAGAAAGGAAAATTTGGGTATCAACAGCATAAAGATGGTAATGAAACCCACAGGACTTTATTAAAGAACCTAGAGATGATGTGTAGACTGAGAAAATAAGTGGACCAAGAACTGAACTTTGAGGTAGCCCAACTGACAGTGGTAGAGGGGAGGAGCCAGAGAAGTATACACTGAAGGTACAGTTAGAAAGGTAGGAAGAGAGCCAGAGTAAAGCTGTGTCGCTGGAGTGGCAATGGATGTCAACAGTGTCAAAGGCGGCAGAGAGGTCTAAAAGGACTAGCATGGTAAGTAGTGCAGCATTAAGTTGCAAAAGTGTTTGCTGGTGTGTTTACACATGGTGTAAGATAGAATGAATAATATAAAGAAACTTTATTTCATATGTGTCTCTGAGTGGCAACCTACATTAGACATTTGGGGTGAGGAGTTTCCTGATCGTATATATAATTTCTTTATGCTGGCACTGATATCAGGTTAGCAGCATGCTGGTGTAATTTGTAATTGATGCAGTGCCTGTGTGCTCCATGTGGGTTGTGCTACATACCTTTAACATACATAGTTATCAGACATTTCTGGATCTTCCCTGCTCTGTATGGCTCATTCTACCACAATAAAGCACATTCTTATGAACATATTTATTTTTTAATTATAAAAAAAGTAATGAAAAGTATTATGCTTACATATGTCTATGAATATTATTGGGAATACTAATATGAAATATATTTAAAAAATCCAAAGAGGTGTAACAATGGCAGCCTCATAAACTTTGATCCTAAAAATGTTGTTTATGTTTTTTTAAGGTACATTATATATATATATATATATATATATATATATATATATACAAAACACGGAAGGGAACTGCACTCTCATACCGGACCGGGTACACATCCCATGACCCTGCAACATGCTCAGCCCTGGGTGCCACTGGCACTCACAGGAAGCTGTGCTGTCCCCAGAGCCACAAGCAGTTAACCCCAGACAGGTCTGGGTGCAAGAACCATAGGGAAAATTACAAAACAAATTAATACAACACACAGAGAAAACCCAGCACTCACTTACAAGCTCTCAGCTAAGATTTAAAAGCAAAAATGGAAAGGTTAGTCACCGCATCTGGCCAAATGAGACAAGCTCAGGTACCACGTCAAGGTCCTCTCCAATACCTGAGACCCTAAAACAGCCACACAATGCAAGCTTTCAAATCCAAACAAACTGAAAACAAGGGAAGGGTGCACAGGAATATGTAACCACCCTAGACATATACAAAACACGGAAGGGAACTGCACTCTCATACCGGACCGGGTACACATCCCATGACCCTGCAACATGCTCAGCCCTGGGTGCCACTGGCACTCACAGGAAGCTGTGCTGTCCCCATAGCCACAAGCAGTTAACCCCAGACAGGTCTGGGTGCAAGAACCATAGGGAAAATTACAAAACAAATTAATACAACACACAGAGAAAACCCAGCACTCACTTACAAGCTCTCAGCTAAGATTTAAAAGCAAAAATGGAAAGGTTAGTCACCGCATCTGGCCAAATGGGACAAGCTCAGATACCACGTCAAGGTCCTCTCCAATACCTGAGACCCTAAAACAGCCACACAATGCAAGCTTTCAAATCCAAACAAACTGAAAACAAGGGAAGGGTGCACAGGAATATGTAACCACCCTAGACATATACAAAACACGGAAGGGAACTGCACTCTCATACCGGACCGGGTACACATCCCATGACCCTGCAACATGCTCAGCCCTGGGTGCCACTGGCACTCACAGGAAGCTGTGCTGTCCCCAGAGCCACAAGCAGTTAACCCCAGACAGGTCTGGGTGCAAGAACCATAGGGAAAATTACAAAACAAATTAATACAACACACAGAGAAAACCCAGCACTCACTTACAAGCTCTCAGCTAAGATTTAAAAGCAAAAATGGAAAGGTTAGTCACCGCATCTGGCCAAATGGGACAAGCTCAGGTACCACGTCAAGGTCCTCTCCAATACCTGAGACCCTAAAACAGCCACACAATGCAAGCTTTCAAATCCAAACAAACTGAAAACAAGGGAAGGGTGCACAGGAATGTTTTCAGTTTGTTTGGATTTGAAAGCTTGCATTGTGTGGCTGTTTTAGGGTCTCAGGTATTGGAGAGGACCTTGACGTGGTACCTGAGCTTGTCCCATTTGGCCAGATGCGGTGACTAACCTTTCCATTTTTGCTTTTAAATCTTAGCTGAGAGCTTGTAAGTGAGTGCTGGGTTTTCTCTGTGTGTTGTATTAATTTGTTTTGTAATTTTCCCTATGGTTCTTGCACCCAGACCTGTCTGGGGTTAACTGCTTGTGGCTCTGGGGACAGCACAGCTTCCTGTGAGTGCCAGTGGCACCCAGGGCTGAGCATGTTGCAGGGTCATGGGATGTGTACCCGGTCCGGTATGAGAGTGCAGTTCCCTTCCGTGTTTTGTATATGTCTAGGGTGGTTACATATTCCTGTGCACCCTTCCCTTGTTTTCAGTTTGTTTGGATTTGAAAGCTTGCATTGTGTGGCTGTTTTAGGGTCTCAGGTATTGGAGAGGACCTTGACGTGGTACCTGAGCTTGTCCCATTTGGCCAGATGCGGTGACTAACCTTTCCATTTTTGCTTTTAAATCTTAGCTGAGAGCTTGTAAGTGAGTGCTGGGTTTTCTCTGTGTGTTGTATTAATTTGTTTTGTAATTTTCCCTATGGTTCTTGCACCCAGACCTGTCTGGGGTTAACTGCTTGTGGCTCTGGGGACAGCACAGCTTCCTGTGAGTGCCAGTGGCACCCAGGGCTGAGCATGTTGCAGGGTCATGGATGTGTACCCGGTCTGGTATGAGAGTGCAGTTCCCTTCCGTGTTTTGTATATGTCTAGGGTGGTTACATATTCCTGTGCACCCTTCCCTTGTTTTCAGTTTGTTTGGATTTGAAAGCTTGCATTGTGTGGCTGTTTTAGGGTCTCAGGTATTGGAGAGGACCTTGACGTGGTACCTGAGCTTGTCCCATTTGGCCAGATGCGGTGACTAACCTTTCCATTTTTGCTTTTAAATCTTAGCTGAGAGCTTGTAAGTGAGTTCTGGGTTTTCTCTGTGTGTTGTATTAATTTGTTTTGTAATTTTCCCTATGGTTCTTGCACCCAGACCTGTCTGGGGTTAACTGCTTGTGGCTCTGGGGACAGCACAGCTTCCTGTGAGTGCCAGTGGCACCCAGGGCTGAGCATGTTGCAGGGTCATGGATGTGTACCCGGTCCGGTATGAGAGTGCAGTTCCCTTCCGTGTTTTGTATATGTCTAGGGTGGTTACATATTCCTGTGCACCCTTCCCTTGTTTTCAGTTTGTTTGGATTTGAAAGCTTGCATTGTGTGGCTGTTTTAGGGTCTCAGGTATTGGAGAGGACCTTGACGTGGTACCTGAGCTTGTCCCATTTGGCCAGATGCGGTGACTAACCTTTCCATTTTTGCTTTTAAATCTTAGCTGAGAGCTTGTAAGTGAGTGCTGGGTTTTCTCTGTGTGTTATATATATATATATATATATATATATATATTTCTTTCATGTAATTAGCAAGAGTCCATGAGCTAGTGACGTATGGGATATACAGTCCTACCAGGAGGGGCAAAGTTTCCCAAACCTCAAAATGCCTATAAATACACCCCTCACCACACCCACAATTCAGTTTTACAAACTTTGCCTCCCGTGGAGGTGGTGAAGTAAGTTTGTGCTAGATTCTTCGTTGATATGCGCTTCGCAGCAGGCTGGAGCCCGGTTTTCCTCTCAGAGTGCAGTGAATGTCAGAGGGATGTGAAGAGAGTATTGCCTATTTGAATACCATGGTCTCCTTCTACGGGATCTATTTCATAGGTTCTCTATTATCAGTCGTAGAGATTCATCTCTTACCTCCCTTTTCAGATCGACGATATACTCTTATATACCATTACCTCTACTGATTCTCGTTTCAGTACTGGTTTGGCTATCTACTATATGTAGATGAGTGTCCTGGGGTAAGTAAAATCTTATTTTTTGTGACACTCTAAGCTATGGTTGGGCACTTTATATGTAAAGTTCTAAATATATGTCTTTAAACTTATATTTGCCATGATTCAGGATAATCAGTATTCCTTTATAATTCAGACTGTCAGTTTCATTATTTGGGATAATGCATTTTAATTCAATTTATTTTTCATTACCTTGAAAATTTTCAATTGACCATTTTCCCTGCGTGCTGTTAGGCTTGCGGGGGCAGAAAATGTTTCTTTTTATTGCGTCATTCTTGGCGCAGACTTTTTTGGCGCAAAAAAATTGTCATTTCCGGCGCCGTAGTTGACGCCGGAAGTTGTTTTTTGTAACGTCATTTTTTGACGCATGTGTATTCAGACATTTTTTTCCCGCCAAAAAATGTGGGCGTCGGTTTCGGCGTCAGAGGATGTGGCGTCATACTTGGCGCCAAAAATATGGGCGTTGTATTTAGCGCCAATAATGTGGGCGTCATATTTGGCGCCAAAAAATGTGGGCGTATTTGTTCCATTTTTTTCCTCACATTATTTAAACCTCACTTTTTTATTGCTTCTGGTTTTTAGAAGCTTATTATTTTGCATTCTTTTCCCATTCCTGAAACTGTCATTTAAGGAATTTGATAATTTTGCTTTAAATATTGTTTTTTTCTATTACATATTGCAAGATTTCACTGTTCGTGTTTCAAAAATGTTCTAAGGGATTCCTGTTGACTGAGTTCAGTCCTACCAAAGCTAAGTTCATTTATTTTAAAATGTTATGAATGTTTTTCTTTAGCTATGGTTTGTAATAAGTTATCATGATAAACTTTTACATGCAGAATCCGTTAGTATTTATGCTTTATATATTTGTTATTCTTTTTACATCTTATGTACAAGAATTACTTAGAAGATTTATAAGAATATTTTTCTGATTCTATTTTAAAGGCTTTGTCTGACATCATGCCTTCTAATAAAATTTTTAGGCCTTTTTCAAACTTCTTTTTTAATTATTGAAGTTTCAAATGACCAACAACATAATGATTTATCCTTCTCTGATGATGTTTTTTCTCATTCAGAATTTTCTTCATCAGATATTGACACTAACAAATCCACTTTTTTATTTTTTTATTAAGTACATTTGTTCTTTGTTGAAAAGGTGTTGATTATTTTGGATATTAAGGTAATTAGTTCTTTCAAAGACTAACTAACATTTTATTTCTGCTTATTTATTCTTCTGTATTTTCGGAGGTTTTTTTCCAGTTCCTCATACTAGGGAATGGAATAGGCTGAGAATTTTCTTTTATTCCTTCTTTATAGGTTTTAAACTATATTCTTTGCCGGCAGTTCATTTCAATTTTGAAGGTTCTCCAATTTAATGGGGCTATCTCTACTTCTGCTAATTATGATATTGTTTCTATAGCAAAATAGTATTTATTTTTCCTTTAGATGGTTGTATCTTATTTAAGGAAAATTATTTATTTTCAGGTACTTTTCTTGGACCTGTGATTTATTTGAATGATGTTGCAATTGCTTCATTTTTTTCTGTTTACTTTAAAATCAAGTATCAGATTATGATTTATTTTAGTATTGTTAAGGACAAAATCTACTAGACTAAGTGCTGTTGCATTTGTCTTGTTGTTTTGCTTTTGTTGATTATGTAAGTCCAGTGTGTTGACTGGTCCTTTAACTGGGTTATAATGCTAATATTTCTCCAACATAGGTGTGTCCGGTCCACGGCGTCATCCTTACTTGTGGGATATTCTCTTCCCCAACAGGAAATGGCAAAGAGCCCAGCAAAGCTGGTCACATGATCCCTCCTAGGCTCCGCCTACCCCAGTCATTCTCTTTGCCGTTGTACAGGCAACATCTCCACGGAGATGGCTTAGAGTTTTTTAGTGTTTAACTGTAGTTTTTCATTATTCAATCAAGAGTTTGTTATTTTCAAATAGTGCTGGTACGTACTATTTACTCAGAAACAGAAAAGAGATGAAGAATTCTGTTTGTATGAGGAAAATGATTTTAGCAACCGTAACTAAAATCCATGGCTGTTCCACACAGGACTGTTGAGAGCAATTAACTTCAGTTGGGGGAACAGTTTGCAGTCCCTTGCTGCTTGAGGTATGACACATTCTAACAAGACGATGTAATGCTGGAAGCTGTCATTTTCCCTATGGGATCCGGTAAGCCATGTTTATTACGATTGTAAATAAGGGCTTCATAAGGGCTTATTTAAACTGTAGACTTTTTCTGGGCTAAATCGATTGATATTAACACATATTTAGCCTTGAGGAATCATTTTATCTGGGTATTTTGATATAATAATATCGGCAGGCACTGTTTTAGACACCTTATTCTTTAGGGGCTTTCCCAAAGCATAGGCAGAGTCTCATTTTCGCGCCGGTGTTGCGCACTTGTTTTTGAGAGGCATGGCATGCAGTCGCATGTGAGAGGAGCTCTGATACTTATAAAAGACTTCTGAAGGCGTCATTTGGTATCGTATTCCCCTTTGGGTTTGGTTGGGTCTCAGCAAAGCAGATACCAGGGACTGTAAAGGGGTTTAAAGCTTAAAACGGCTCCGGTTCCGTTATTTTAAGGGTTAAAGCTTCCAAAATTGGTGTGCAATATTTTCAAGGCTTTAAGACGCTGTGGTGAAAATTTGGTGAATTTTGAACAATTCCTTCATGTTTTTTCGCAATTGCAGTAATAAAGTGTGTTCAGTTTAAAATTTAAAGTGACAGTAACGGTTTTATTTTAAAACGTTTTTTGTACTTTCTGATCAAGTTTATGCCTGTTTAACATGTCTGAACTACCAGATAGACTGTGTTCTGAATGTGGGGAAGCCAGAATTCCTATTCATTTAAATAAATGTGATTTATGTGATAATGACAATGATGCCCAAGATGATTCCTCAAGTGAGGGGAGTAAGCATGGTACTGCATCATTCCCTCCTTCGTCTACACGAGTCTTGCCCACTCAGGAGGCCCCTAGTACATCTAGCGCGCCAATACTCCTTACTATGCAACAATTAACGGCTGTAATGGATAATTCTGTCAAAAACATTTTAGCCAAAATGAACCCTTGTCAGCGTAAGCGTGGCTGCTCTGTTTTAGTTACTGAAGAGCATGACGACGCTGATATTAATATCTCTGACGGGCCCCTAACCCAATCTGAGGGGGCCAGGGAGGTTTTGTCTGAGGGAGAAATTACTGATTTAGGGAACATTTCTCAGCAGGCTGAATCTGATGTGATTACATTTAAATTTAAATTGGAACATCTCCGCATTTTGCTTAAGGAGGTATTATCCACTCTGGATGATTGTGAAAATTTAGTCATCCCAGAGAAACTATGTAAAATGGACAAGTTCCTAGAGGTGCCGGGGCTCCCAGAAGCTTTTCCTATACCCAAGCGGGTGGCGGACATTGTTAATAAAGAATGGGAAAGGCCCGGTATTCCTTTCGTCCCTCCCCCCATATTTAAAAAATTGTTTCCTATGGTCGACCCCAGAAAGGACTTATGGCAGTCAGTCCCCAAGGTCGAGGGAGCGGTTTCTACTTTAAACAAACGCACCACTATTCCCATAGAGGATAGTTGTGCTTTCAAAGATCCTATGGATAAAAAATTAGAAGGTTTGCTTAAAAAGATGTTTGTTCAGCAGGGTTACCTTCTACAACCCATTTCATGCATTGTCCCTGTCACTACTGCCGCATATTTCTGGTTTGATGAACTGCTTAAGGTGCTCGATAGTGACTCTCCTCCTTATGAGGAGATTATGGACAGAATCAATGCTCTCAAATTGGCTAATTCTTTCACTCTAGACGCCTCTTTGCAATTGGCTAAGTTAGCGGCTAAGAACTCTGGGTTTGCTATTGTGGCGCGCAGAGCGCTTTGGTTGAAATCTTGGTCGGCTGATGCGTCTTCCAAGAACAAGCTACTAAACATTCCTTTCAAGGGGAAAACGTTGTTTGGTCCTGACTTGAAAGAGATTATCTCTGATATCACTGGGGGTAAGGGCCACGCCCTTCCTCAGGATCGGCCTTTCAAGGCAAAAAATAGACCTAATTTTCGTCCCTTTCGTAAAAACGGACCAGCCCAAGGTGCTACGTCCTCTAAGCAAGAGGGTAATACTGCTCAGGCCAAGCCAGCTTGGAGACCAATGCAAGGCTGGAACAAGGGAAAGCAGGCCAAGAAACCTGCCACTGCTACCAAGACAGCATGAAATATTGGCCCCCGATCCGGGACCGGATCTGGTGGGGGGCAGACTCTCTCTCTTCGCTCAGGCTTGGGCAAGAGATGTTCTGGATCCTTGGGCGCTAGAAATAGTCTCCCAGGGTTATCTTCTGGAATTCAAGGGACTTCCCCCAAGGGGGAGGTTCCACAGGTCGCAGTTGTCTTCAGACCACATAAAAAGACAGGCGTTCTTACATTGTGTAGAAGACCTGTTAAAAATGGGAGTGATTCATCCTGTTCCATTAAGAGAACAAGGGATGGGGTTCTACTCCAATCTGTTCATAGTTCCCAAAAGAGAGGGAACGTTCAGACCAATCCTAGATCTCAAGATCTTAAACAAATTTCTCAAGGTCCCATCGTTCAAGATGGAAACCATTCGAACTATCCTTCCTTCCATCCAGGAAGGTCAATTCATGACCACGGTGGATTTAAAGGATGCGTATCTACATATTCCTATCCACAAGGAACATCATCGGTTCCTAAGGTTTGCATTTCTGGACAAACATTACCAGTTCGTGGCGCTTCCTTTCGGATTAGCCACTGCTCCAAGGATTTTCACAAAGGTACTAGGGTCCCTTCTAGCGGTGCTAAGACCAAGGGGCATTGCAGTAGTACCTTACCTGGACGACATTTTGATTCAAGCGTCGTCCCTTCCTCAAGCAAAGGCTCACACGGACATTGTCCTGGCCTTTCTCAGATCTCACGGCTGGAAAGTGAACGTGGAAAAGAGTTCTCTATCCCCGTCAACAAGGGTTCCCTTCTTGGGAACAATTATAGACTCCTTGCAAATGAGGATCTTTCTAACAGAAGCCAGAAAAACAAAGCTTCTGGACTCTTGTCGGATACTTCATTCCGTTCCTCTTCCTTCCATAGCTCAGTGCATGGAAGTGATCGGGTTGATGGTGGCGGCGATGGACATAGTTCCTTTTGCGCGCATTCATCTAAGACCATTACAACTGTGCATGCTCAGTCAGTGGAATGGGGACTATACAGACTTGTCTCCGAAGATACAAGTAAATCAGAGGACCAGAGACTCACTCCGTTGGTGGCTGTCCCTGGACAATCTGTCTCAAGGGATGATGTTCCACAGACCAGAGTGGGTCATTGTCACGACCGACGCCAGTCTGATAGGCTGGGGCGCGGTCTGGGGATCCCTGAAAGCTCAGGGTCTTTGGTCTCGGGAAGAATCTCTTCTACCGATAAATATTCTGGAACTGAGAGCGATATTCAATGCTCTCCAGGCCTGGCCCCAGCTTGCGAGGACCAGGTTCATACGGTTTCAATCAGACAACATGACGACTGTTGCGTACATCAACCATCAGGGGGGAACAAGGAGTTCCCTAGCGATGGAAGAAGTAACCAAAATTATTCTTTGGGCGGAGTCTCACTCCTGCCACCTGTCTGCTATCCACATCCCAGGAGTGGAAAATTGGGAAGCGGATTTTCTGAGTCGTCAGACATTGCATCCGGGGGAGTGGGAACTCCATCCGGAAATCTTTGCCCAAGTCACTCACCTGTGGGGCATTCCAGACATGGATCTGATGGCCTCTCGTCAGAACTTCAAAGTTCCTTGCTACGGGGCCAGATCCAGGGATCCCAAGGCGGCTCTAGTGGATGCACTAGTAGCACCTTGGACCTTCAATCTAGCTTATGTGTTCCCGCCATTTCCTCTCATTCCCAGGCTGATAGCCAGGATCAAGCAGGAGAGGGCGTCGGTGATCTTGATAGCTCCTGCGTGGCCACGCAGGACTTGGTATGCAGATCTGGTGAATATGTCATCGGCTCCACCTTGGAAGCTACCTTTGAGACGAGACCTTCTTGTTCAGGGTCCGTTCGAACATCCGAATCTGGTTTCACTCCAGCTGACTGCTTGGAGATTGAACGCTTGATTTTATCGAAGCGAGGATTCTCAGATTCTGTGATCGATACTCTTGTTCAGGCCAGAAAGCCTGTGACTAGAAAGATTTACCACAAAATTTGGAAAAAATATATCTGTTGGTGTGAATCTAAAGGATTCCCTTGGGACAAGGTTAAGATTCCTAGGATTCTATCCTTCCTTCAAGAAGGATTGGAAAAAGGATTATCTGCAAGTTCCCTGAAGGGACAGATTTCTGCCTTGTCGGTATTACTTCACAAAAAGCTGGCAGCTGTGCCAGATGTTCAAGCCTTTGTTCAGGCTCTGGTTAGAATCAAGCCTGTTTACAAACCTTTGACTCCTCCTTGGAGTCTCAATTTAGTTCTTTCAGTTCTTCAGGGGGTTCCGTTTGAACCCTTACATTCCGTTGATATTAAGTTATTATCTTGGAAAGTTTTGTTTTTAGTTGCGATTTCTTCTGCTAGAAGAGTCTCAGAATTATCTGCTCTGCAGTGTTCTCCTCCTTATCTGGTGTTCCATGCAGATAAGGTGGTTTTACGTACTAAACCTGGTTTTCTTCCAAAAGTTGTTTCTAACAAAAACATTAACCAGGAGATTATCGTACCTTCTCTGTGTCCAAAACCAGTTTCAAAGAAGGAACGTTTGTTGCACAATTTGGATGTTGTTCGCGCTCTAAAATTCTATTTAGATGCTACAAAGGATTTTAGACAAACATCTTCCTTGTTTGTTGTTTATTCAGGTAAAAGGAGAGGTCAAAAAAACAACTTCTACCTCTCTCTCTTTTTGGATTAAAAGCATCATCAGATTGGCTTACGAGACTGCCGGACGGCAGCCTCCCGAAAGAATCACAGCTCATTCCACTAGGGCTGTGGCTTCCACATGGGCCTTCAAGAACGAGGCTTCTGTTGATCAGATATGTAGGGCAGCGACTTGGTCTTCACTGCACACTTTTACCAAATTTTACAAGTTTGATACTTTTGCTTCTTCTGAGACTATTTTTGGGAGAAAGGTTTTGCAAGCCGTGGTGCCTTCCATTTAGGTGACCTGATTTGCTCCCTCCCTTCATCCGTGTCCTAAAGCTTTGGTATTGGTTCCCACAAGTAAGGATGACGCCGTGGACCGGACACACCTATGTTGGAGAAAACAGAATTTATGTTTACCTTATAATTTTCTTTCTCCAACGGTGTGTCCGGTCCACGGCCCGCCCTGGTTTTTTTAATCAGGTCTGATATTTTAATTTCTTTAACTACAGTCACCACGGTACCATATGGTTTCTCCTATGCAAATATTCCTCCTTAACGTCGGTCGAATGACTGGGGTAGGCGGAGCCTAGGAGGGATCATGTGACCAGCTTTGCTGGGCTCTTTGCCATTTCCTGTTGGGGAAGAGAATATCCCACAAGTAAGGATGACGCCGTGGACCGGACACACCGTTGGAGAAAGAAATTTATCAGGTAAACATAAATTCTGTTTTTTCATTTGTGTCTTCATTTTATTGAATATTTTTGCAAATAATGTTTATTCTATGTCTTTAGCAGTTTTAGCTAGAAGAATTTTGTGATTTCTAAAAAAATCCATATTTCTTTTTTTTCTAAGATAATCAATTATTTGGTTTATAATTGGATTCAATTCCTAACTGTTACTCTGGGCTTCAAGATTGAGTTCCAAGACTAAACTTTAAGCTTATATTAGTTTGGAAATTTTTTCATTCATTTTTTTGAAATTTGTTGTTTTGCAAATTTCTTTGATTTTGGATACAGAATAAAGTTCAAGAGTAAAACCGTCTGTGTGAAGTCTTTTTTCTCTTTGATATTCCAGCTATTCCAGTAAGGCTAACACTTTTAGTGTGTTTCGGTCCTATATATTTTGGGATAATGTTGAAGCGCGGCTGATCACCCGTTGGGGCTCAAGTGCTGCTCAGACCTGGAATCTTCTGGGGTATTTCTTCCAGTTCCATTTTTAGGAACTGGGTTTTGGGGTTTTATTCAAACCTATTTATTGTTCCAAAGATAGAAAATCTTTTTGTTACATAAATGTATCATGTATAAATGGTCTATTCTGCCTTTTGTTGGTCAGTGATGGCATTATTTGTTTTCATTAGATACAATAAATGCATATCTTCATTTTCTGTTTTCATTCAGATTATTTTCTGAGGCTGTGGAATCTCATATGATTCAACTTTGTTCTTTCAGGACATAGTTAGAGGATCTTTTTTTCAAAAGCTCTTGATTCCTCACACAAGGGTCACCTTTTTTTTAGGTTTCCAGATAGTTTGTGTCACTGTCTTTGTCTATATCAGACAATGGACAATTTTATTGGGTTCCGTCTGTCGGTACCTTTAGTCTCTATTATTTCCTTCAATTGCTATATATGCATAGAAGTTTTAGGTCTTATGGCCACAGCATTGGATTCAATTCCCTTTGCTCATTTTCAATAGAGATAACCTCTTCCAGGTTTTTATGCTGAATTATGGTGCAGGGATTCTAGGATTTTATATTTTAAATCTTCAAATCCTAATATTTATCTATCTTGATTTGGTGGTTAAGATCACCATCATTTAGTTCTACAGGTCTCTTTGTTTCTTTCAACCTGGGCCATGATCTTTACAGATGTGAGTCATTTTGGTTGGGAGGCTGTCTGAGGATCTCTGTCAGCACAAGGGGTTTGGAAATCTCAGGAGGCGAGATTACCATTTGATATTTTAGAGCTCCGTGCATTCTCAGAGTTTTTCAGTTAGTTTCTTTTTGAAGAAGAGACGTTTTTTGTTTTCAGACAATATCATTACTATGGTGTATGTCAATCATCAGGGTGGGACTATCAGTCCTTAGGCTGTGACAGAAGTGTCTCGGATATTAGCTTGGGCTAAATCCAGCTCCTATCTAAATTCTGTGGGTGTTTTTCCCAGGTATAGATATTTGGGAAGCGGATTATCTCCGTTAATCAAGCTTTATATCCGGGAGAATGGTCTCTCATACCCAGATATGTTTTTCAGATGTGAGCATTTCTAGAAATAGATCTGTTGGCATCTCATCTGAATAAAGAACTTCCCAGGGGCCTATTCAGGTCCGGGGATCCTCAGGCGGAAGTAGTATATGCATTGAAATTTCTTTGGAATTATCTTTTTGCCTATTTCTTTCCACCTCTAGTTCTTCTTCCAAAGTGATTTCCAAAATTCTTATGGAGTATTTGTTTGTTCTGCTGGTGGCTCCAGCATGGCCTCTCAGGTTTTGGTATGCAGATCTCATTCGGATGGCCAGTTGCCAACCTTGGACACTTCCGTTTAAACCAGACCTTCTTTCTCAGGGCCCATTTTTTCCATCAGGATCTCAAATCATTAAATTTGAAGGGATGGAGTTTGAACGATTGATTTTTAGTCATAGAGGTTTCTCTGACTCATTGATTAATACTATGTTTCAGGCTCGTAAATCTGTCTCTAGAAAGATTTGTTATCGAGTCTGGAAGACCTACTTTTCTTGGCATTCTTTTAAAATTCATAGAATTTTATAATTTTTTCAGGTTGGTTTGGATAAGGTTTTGTCTTCAGTTCTTTGATAGGACAAATCTCTACTCTTTCTGTTCTTTTTTCACAGAAAGATTGCTAATCATCCTGATATTCATTGTTTTGTACAGGCTTTGGTCCGTATCAAGCCTGTCATTAATTCAATCTCTCCTCTTTGGAGTTTCAATTTGGTGCTGAGGGCTTTACAGGCTCCTCCGTTTGAAACTATGCATTTTCTGTACATTAAATTACTTTCTTGGAAAAGTATTGTTCCTTTGGTTATTTCTTCTGCTAGAAGAGTTTTTGAGTTATCTGCTCTTTTTTGTGAATATCCTTTTCTGATTTTTTCATCAGGATAAGGCAGTATTACTTCCTGATATTCATCATTTTTGGTTTTTGATTCGTATCAAACCTGTCATTAAGCCAATTTCTCCTCCTTGGAGTCTTAATTTGGTTCTGAAGGCTTTTCAGGCTCTTCTATTTGAGCATATGTTTGCTCTGGACATTAATTACTTTCATGGAAAGTATTGTTCTTTTTGGACATCTCTTCAGCTAGAACAGTTTTTGAATTATCTGTTCTTTCTTGTGAATCTCTTTTTTCTGATTTTTTCATCAGGATAAGGTGGTTTTTGCTGTCCTGATTTCAATTCTTACCTAAAGTTGTAAATTCTAACAACATTAGGGAGGACTTATTGTTTTCCTAAGACTTCTTTGGTGAGATTCTTACTTTCTTTGAATATGGTAAGAGTTTTTGAAATTCTATGTTGAAGCTATTCAGATTTCAGATAGACTTCTAGTCTATTTGTTATCTTTTCTGGTTTTAGGAAGATCAAAAGGATTCTGCCATTTATTTTGGCATCTTGCTTAAACTTTTGATTCATCATACTTATTTGGAGTCGGGTGGATTCCCGCCTCAGAGGATTACGGCTCATTCTACTTAGGTAAGTTTCTACTTCCTGGGTTTTTTAAGAATGAAGCTTCTGTTGATCAGATTTGCAAAGCAATTACTTGGTCTTCTTTGCATACTTTTACTATGTTCTACCATTTTGATGTTTTCTCTTCTTTAGAAGCAGTTTTGGTAGAATGGTACTTCAGGCAGCTGTTTCAGTTTGATTCTTCTGCTTATAATTTCAGTTTTTTTCATTATAAAAATTGAAACTTTTTTGATTGGGGTAGTGGATTAATTTTTCAGCGCAATTAGCTGTCTTTATTTTATCCCTCCCTCTCTAGTGACTCTTGCGTGGAAGTTCCACATCTTGGGTATTTATTATCCATACGTCACTAGCTCATTGACTCTTGCTAATTACATGAAAGAAAACATAATTTATGTAAGAACTTACCTGATAAATTAATTTATTTCATATTAGCAAGAGTCCATGAGGCCCACCCTTTTTATGGTGGTTATGATTTTTTTGTATAAAGCACAATTATTCCAATTCCTTATTTGATGCTTTCGCTCTTTTCTTATCACCCCACTTCTTGGCTATTCGTTAAACTGAATTGTGGGCGTGGTGAGGGGTGTATTTATAGGCATTTTGAGGTTTGGGAAACTTTGCCCCTCCTGGTAGGAATGTATATCCCATACGTCACTAGCTCATGGACTCTTGCTAATATGAAAGCAATGAATTTATCAGGTAAGTTCTTACATAAATTATGTTATATATATATATATATATATATATGTCACTGTATCACCATAGTTTGTCAGGCAGAGAAAAACATTGTATACTCAATATTAAATATAGGAATGATAATTTAAACCCTTAAGGACCGGTAATTTCAGACTAAGACTTCCCCAAAAGACCAGAGAATTTTTAGCATTTTTGCCATCACTACATTTAAACAGAAATAAAACCTTGTTTTTTTTATATACCTATCAAAATTATTTACAAATAGCTTGTGCAATCATGGCAAAAATTATTGTAAAAGATTCTCTGGGATCCCTATATTTTTATTTTTTTTTAAATATTTTAATTTTTATTGGAATTTTTTAAATTTTTGAAACATACAAACATCTCAAGATATACGGTACAGTATGTTTAAACGTTTACAAAACTAAAGAAGCTATCTTTAAAAGTCAAAAACAGCCTGCTGATTTAAAGTTCTTCACATCGGAGAGTTCATCTTGGCAGGTCTAAATTTAAAAAGTTTTTTGTATTTTACGTTATAAGACTTAGCCGTTGTAGGTCTGATAGGAGGCTGACTGTGTTTTAAAGTTTCAAGGATAAACATATCTAATACACAAGAAGTTGGAATCATACCGAAATCATTAACCAGTGTTGATGAAAATGTAACTAAGATCAATCAAATACAAAAAGTAAAATAAAAATTCAAGCATGATCAAGTTAAACAAAGTTTGAATCTAGATAAAAGTACTCTATAATTTCCTTAATGTTCTGTGTCGACTGTTGTCTTAAACAATTAAAAAAAAATTAGTTTAGAGTAAAAACTACAATTTAATTAATTTTATTAGTATAAGATTCCCAGAGAAATTGTATATCATGAAAAAAGGATAGTTGGGCCAGTTTTAAATAATAATATCTTTCTAAAGTAAGGTTTTTATTAACCGGGAGCGGACTTCCGTCGGAGGGAGGGGCCTTAGTAGAGTCGTGGAGTTGGCGTCCCTGGTGTTCCACCTACACAAAGGTCTCTCCAAGATTCCTACAGCCGTTGGCGTGCTTGAAGAAAAGTGAGGCACACCTGGCTACGGCAGTAAAAGAAGGTGGAGGAGTCTACCTACGCCTAAAAACCACTGCCAGGAATTCGGGAATTGAAGCTAGCCGCACGGACTCACTGGCTAGAGCCAACAGAGGTGCAAACATCTGTACCATGGAACAGAGGGAGTTCCCTATCGATAAGTAAAATAACAGCAAACATCATACTCCCAGGACCCCCGGAAAGCTGGGTAAATAGTGGCAGTGGTTGAGTTTGTCCCTTCTTACTACCCATAATACCGGGATAGGAGAATTTGCAGACCGAACGTCATAAATCTGCTGGTACCTATTTTCTTTACAGGATCGCTAGCTATTCTGCACTAACCTCCCAGGACCCCAGTGATCAGTAAAGAAACTAGATACTTGGAAGTACAATACCGCATGTCCTGGGGTAGGAGGGTTTTTTTCTTCTTCAAAGATCTCTGGAGCAGCTAGGCTCTGAAAAAAAAAGGGCAATTAAGACAGCTATAAAGAACACTACCACTAAGATGCTGCTGGAGACAGAATGGCGGTTGTGAACACAGCAATCCGGTATTAAGATAAGTACTATCTAATTTATACTCTCGGGTGGGCTGCTGGAAAATTAAGGGCTGTGTTATGCTTAAAAAGATGGACGTACAATACAGCATCTAAGGGATTAAAAAGGCCATAACTTAAGAGTTCCTTGATCCGAGATAATATCTGTCCATTAAGGTCTATATGTGCTTACTTAGACCAAATACATCTGAGACACTATAAAGAAGAAACTAACTCTTTGCTGTACAAATATTATTTGTCACTCTTGGACACTCTTGATGAAGTGTGGTACTTAAGGTTCTAACTAGAATCAGGAAATTCTCCATTGGTTAGAGACCTGCTATCCTCTCAAAAAAAAAAAAAAAAAAAAATATATATATATATATATATATATATATATATATATACTGTCACTCTCACTATTTGAGTAGAGAATAGCCTGAAGTTGTATATCACAAGAAAAATCTGGGCATTATAACCACAGCACTAATTGCTCCTTTGTACATTTGCATATAACGATGTGTGGTTATGTATGAGTAATGATGTGTTTTTAGCCTGGGCCCAAAACTGGATGTCTACTACAATATGCATGTTCATAATGATTTTATTCTGCTGAATGCTATTTGCCACATACTGATGTTGTAAATATTAATGAAACCCTGTAGTAGAATTTAACTATAGACTTGGGCACCTTGAATAAGCTAAGACAATCAAGGTCTATCTTTCGTTTGTCATTTAAAGTAGTATACAAGGAGAAAAGGCATATGAAAAGACCCTTTACACAAACAGGAGCAAGCTGAAGAAGGTAGCTGACGGTATTCTGATAAAACTTTGGGGCTTGGTTAGGAGTCTGAAAATCAGAGCAAGGTTATTAAAAATAAGCAAAACTATACATTTTTTTAAAAAAACAACTTTATGGGCTATATAAATAGATCATCTACAAAACATTAATGCAAAGAAAAAATGAGTGTTTAATGTCCCTTTAAGCAGTTTATGGAAGAGCATAAACTATAATAGAAAGATGTACAAAACCCTTGATAGTGTTTTAAAAAGAGATCAATATTTACCTGTTATGCACCTTTGTGATATTCTTTTTATCCTTTTTTAATTTTTTTCTCTCTTTCTTCTCCCTTCGCTCTCCCTACCAATGCTGCCCTCATTTGCTTAGACTAGAGATAGATGAGAAACAACATTAAATTTCTCTCTTGGAATGTGGGTGGTTTCTCCTCACCGGCCAAGAGGAAAAAAATTATTCATCACCTTAAAAGCCATAAACCCGATGTGGTTTTCCTACAAGAAACACATCTGAGCCTCCAAGAAGCGGAGAAACTAAGAATAGGATGGGTTGGCGAGGTAATAGCGGCACCTTTAATAAATAGGAAAAGGGGCGTGGCATGTATCCTTAACAAAAAAATAGATTATCGACTGATCTCATATGAGAGAGATATAGAGGGATTCTAGAAATAGAGATAAATGAATCTCGTTATACGCTTTGTAATTTATATGCGCCTAATGAATGTCAACCAGATTTCTGGAATAGACTATTTGCAAAATTAATTAATTTAATTGACTCACAACTTATCATTGGAGGAGATTTAATAGTGTATTTGTTCCTCAACTGGATAGACGGAAAATTAATAGATCAACTAGATCCAAAAAAGAAGCAAAAATATTATCTAATTTTGTTAAAGGTCTTAAATCTAAAAGATATATGGCAAATACAACATCCCGATACAAGACTTTTTACATGTGAATCTAAAACACATCATAACCTTTCGAGAATAGATATGTTCCTGGTGAGTGAAGGATTATTACGACTAGAAATTAACACGGATATCTATGATATAATCTTTTCAGACCATGCGATTATTTCATTTTCTATCTAATTGGGGAACAAATGGGAAGACCAAGTGGGAACATTCTTTTTCCCTTCCTTCTTAGTGTCCAATATCGATTTTAGAAATTGGATGATTCAAAAATGGAGGGACTATGTCTATTTTAATAAAGAATACTTGACTAAAATTGAAATATTTTTGGAGGCGGCGAAGGCGTATCTTAGAGGGGAAATAAAAGCATGTATGGTTAATAGGAAAAGAAAGTTCAGGGAACTGCAATTAACAAACCAAATTAAAATTAATACATACAATATATAGAAAATTGGAATAGCTACCAGAAAGCTAAAACTGAGAGACAGCTCTTTTTAGATCAGTGTCAGACGCAAGAGGAAATAAAAATGAAAGCAGTCTTCGGTAGGTTTTCACCAGAAACTGCTAAAATGTTAGCTAATCTTTCTAGATCCACGAAAAAGCACAATTATATTGGAACAATTGTACATCAGGGGAATAAATATACCTCCCCAAAAGAAATAAAAATAGGTTTTTTCTTAATTTTTTTCCAAAGAATATATGCACCGACGGAGGCCAACAAAGAGGCAAAAGAAAGGTTCTGGGATAATATTAAATTGCCAAAAATATCTGCAGATCAACTATTGTTAATAAACCAAGAGATTACGGTAGAAGAAACTCAGCAGGCAAATTAAGGAAATAGCCACGGTTAAAGCGCCAGGCCCTGATCAACTACCAGCTGAATTTTATAAGATTCTTTCAGATTCAGTGGCCACTTCATTAACTAAACTGTTTAATCTATATTTTTTGGATCAATATAAACCCTCTAAGAACTTCTCTGCCTCAAATATTATACTTATAGTTAAGAATGATAAGGACCCAAATTTAATTGATTCATATAGCCCCATCTCCCTATTAAATAACAATTATAAAATTTTAACAAATATAATAGCTAAACATTTAAAAAGTGTTATGGGAGATATTATACAACCAGATCAAACAGGCTTTATGCCCAGTAGAACAGCTCAAAAGAATATAAGAAAGGCAATGACATTAATTGAACATGCAATGGCTATGCACAGGACAGAGACAAAACCAAAAAAAGACTTTGCACTATTAACGGTGGATGCCGAAAAGGCTTTTGACTCCGTCCTGTGGGATAATTTATTCACAGCATTAAGAAACTTTTGCTTCGCAGGACATTTTTCTAGCTGTATACAGTCAATATATTAGAACCCCGTCTCCTTTCTCAGCATAAACAATATTCTTTCGCCAGCTATAACCTTATATAAAGGTACAAGACAAGGGTGTCCAATGTCGCCACTCTTATTTAATATTGCGTTAGAACCCTTAGCAATAAATTGCTGACATCTTATTCTATATAAGGAACTCTAAAAAAAATCCCAATATTATTGAACATCATAACTGAGTTTAGTAAGTTTGCAGGATATAAGGTTAATCTCGCTAAATCAGAGATACTCTGGGTAATTAAGAATAAAGATAGTCTTATAGCAAGTCCCTTTAAAATAACTGAAAGATATATTAAATATCAGGGAATCATTATCTCCAAAAATCCAGAAGAATGGTATGACATTAACTATACACCTATGTGGCAAAAATGTTTTGCGAACCTGCAAAGATGGCGTAAACTACCCTTGACACTATCAGCAAAAATAGTTCTAATAAAGATGCCACTATTTCCAAAGATTCTATTCTGACTGCAGAATATCCCGATGTTCTTAAAAAAAACTAGATATCCAAATATTCAACTCTAACTGCTCGCGTTTCCTTTGGGCTTCATTAAAACCATGTATATCTATATTTTGATTAATGCATGCTAAGGACAAGGTGAATTCGCTCTCCCTAACATTAAAAACTATAATTTGGCATGTCTGGCTAAAATTGCTATGGATTGGCTAACTGAGGCCAACCATGTTACAAACTATAAAATAGAAGAAGCCATAATTGCCCCATACTCCCTTAAAGCCATACTTCATATAAGTCAACCTAAAAACGCTAGAAATTTGACTTTAAAATACACTATTTATAATATAATATTAGCATGGAATAAGGTCTGCAAGCTTTTGGAGGTTATTTACTCATCAGGGGGAATCCCGACTTTGAAACTGGACGGGCTTTCAGAGCTTGGTCCATCAATAATTTGAACTTACTTATGCAGCTACTAGATCCAATAACTAAACACATCAGGACATTTGAGGTTCTGTCTAAAGGATACAACCTAGACAAGAGATCATTTTTTGCTTACTTACAAACTAGACATTTTATATATAGTCAGAAATTGCGTGAAGGCAGCTCATGTACGTTGGGGTCGCTTGATGTAATTATTAATAAATATCACATTGGCAACCATGCATTAACAAATATATATAGATCCTTGCTGTTAAAGAATCAGATAGTAAAGTAGCGAAGCTCTATCTTATATGGAAGAGAGACATCCCAGGAATTAACCTGGAATCTTTCCAATAAAATTTCAGCAGAGTTATGAAGTACTCATCCAGTATAGCGATAAGAGAATCACATTATAAACTACTGAACAGAGCATATCTTTCACCAAAGAGAATTGGAAAGTGGAATCCTCAGGATATGGCATGTTATAGATGCAATTTTCCATCAGCAGATCTGTATAATGTGTTTTATGCTTGCCCTAAAATACAAAATTTATGGAAGCAAATAGAATATTGGAATTTAAATAGATTTCTGCCTGTCAAGTTAATACTAGAACCTATACAAATCTTCTTCCTATCTCTAGAAGATAATATCCAAAATAAACCACTGATTAATACTGCAATATTATTAACAAGACAGATGATATTGAGAGCCTGGAAAGATAAGCAGGCTACTAGTATTGCCTCTTTTGTACATGGTATAAGATATCAAATGGTATTGGATCAACATTATCCCCTAATCTTTGAAGAAATTAAGTTAAAAAGGTTTATGGCAAAATGGGATAAAGTAATTCTTGACCAGCCAAGAGAAGTCCAATTACAGCTATTAGGCTACTTTCGTAAATCACCGATCTTTCTGCAATTGATATTAATAGATAAATATCCTGCGTATTGGAGACAACATCTATATTAAAGAAAAGGGAGGAAGAGGAGATATAAAAATCTTCCTTTTTTTTTTCTTTTCTGTCTATCGCTTTTTTTTTTCCCTCGGTTTATATAAAGACAGGTTGAAGTTAGAGGTACTACAGAAATATACAATTGTTTATATAGGTCAATGTTTTTTTTCAGAGAATTTTTTATTTCAATATACAGACGTGAAAAGAACAGCTACACTGATAATTGAAGTGTATATCTACAGGGAGTGCAGAATTATTAGGCAAGTTGTATTTTTGAGGATTAATTTTATTATTGAACAACAACCATGTTCTCAATGAACCCAAAAAACTCATTAATATCAAAGCTGAATAGTTTTGGAAGTAGTTTTTAGTTTGTTTTTAGTTATAGCTATTTTAGGGGGATATCTGTGTGTGCAGGTGACTATTACTGTGCATAATTATTAGGCAACTTAACAAAAAACAAATATATACCCATTTCAATTATTTATTTTTACCAGTGAAACCAATATAACATCTCAACATTCACAAATATACATTTCTGACATTCAAAAACAAAACAAAAACAAATCAGTGACCAATATAGCCACCTTTCTTTGCAAGGACACTCAAAAGCCTGCCATCCATGGATTCTGTCAGTGTTTTGATCTGTTCACCATCAACATTGCATGCAGCAGCAACCACAGCCTCCCAGACACTGTTCAGAGAGGTGTACTGTTTTCCCTCCTTGTAAATCTCACATTTGATGATGGATCACAGGTTCTCAATGGGGTTCAGATCAGGTGAACAAGGAGGCCATGTCATTAGATTTTCTTCTTTTATACCCTTTCTTGCCAGCCACGCTGTGGAGTACTTGGACGCGTGTGATGGAGCATTGTCCTGCATGAAAATCATGTTTTTCTTGAAGGATGCAGACTTCTTCCTGTACCACTGCTTGAAGAAGGTGTCTTCCAGAAACTGGCAGTAGGACTGGGAGTTGAGCTTGACTCCATCCTCAACCCGAAAAGGCCCCACAAGCTCATCTTTGATGATACCAGCCCAAACCAGTACTCCACCTCCACCTTGCTGGCGTCTGAGTCGGACTGGAGCTCTCTGCCCTTTACAAATCCAGCCACGGGCCCATCCATCTGGCCCATCAAGACGCACTCTCATTTCATCAGTCCATAAAACCTTAGAAAAATCAGTCTTGAGATATTTCTTGGCCCAGTCTTGACGTTTCAGCTTGTGTGTCTTGTTCAGTGGTGGTCGTCTTTCAGCCTTTCTTACCTTGGCCATGTCTCTTAGTATTGCACACCTTGTGCTTTTGGGCACTCCAGTGATGTTGCAGCTCTGAAATATGGCCAAACTGGTGGCAAGTGGCATCTTGGCAGCTGCACGCTTGACTTTTCTCAGTTCATGGGCAGTTATTTTGCGCCTTGGTTTTTCCACACGCTTCTTGCGACCCTGTTGACTATTTTGAATGAAACGCTTGATTGTTCGATGATCACGCTTCAGAAGCTTTGCAATTTTAAGAGTGCTGCATCCCTCTGCAAGATATCTCATTATTTTTGACTTTTCTGAGCCTGTCAAGTCCTTCTTTTGACCCATTTTGCCAAAGGAAAGGAAGTTGCCTAATAATTATGCACACCTGATATAGGGTGTTAATGTCATTAGACCACACCCCTTCTCATTACAGGGATGCACATCACCTAATATGCTTAATTGGTAGTAGGCTTTCGAGCCTATACAGCTTGGAGTAAGACAACATGCATAAAGAGGATGATGTGGTCAAAATACTCATTTGCCTAATAATTCTGCACTCCCTGTAAAGTCACAATAGGTTTTCACTAGCTGATGTTTTTTTTTTTTTTAGTGTAGCAATGCTATTGTTAAAAATGTATCAAATCTTATTTGTAATAGTGTACACGATTGATTTATATCTGAAATATTTCTGTATTATTATGAAATCTAAATAAAAATTATATTTAAAAAAAAAAAGAAGAAAAAAAAAGGGTTTTATTAACCAGCTCTCTCCACTCTTGGATTGAGGGAGTTTGTGTGGAATTCCAGTATCGTGGTATCAATTGATTTGCAGCATTAAGCATTATTTGGAATCAGTGGTTTCTAATTTTGGAGATAATTTAGAAAGGATGGTTGAGTAAAATCATTTCTGGGTTAAGAGAGATTTGTGAGCCCAGAACTCTATTAATGTGATTGAAAACATCATAGCAGAAGTGTTTGATGGGGGGCATCCCCACCAAATGTGTCTCTTTAGCGTTAGAAGAGTATGCATAGTGCATCAATGTTTTGAATCTACGTGACCAGTCTTGAGGGGAAGTGGTTGTGTTCAGTTCTCCATCCCAACCTTTTGTGTATGTTGGAGAGTGCGGAAAATAACTTGATAGAATAGATTTATATAGTGGATATTGTTTTGGTGGTGCTCTTTGTTGCTATACACAATTGTTCGAACATGGTGAGAGAACGGATAAGGTTATCTTTAAGTTTGTGTATAAAATGTCTAAATTGATGGAACTTAAACCAGGATGCAAGAAAGGGGTGACCATAATTGTCTAGTTGTTGTTTGGGCTTAATGCGCTTATTTTCTGTTAATAAGTATATGGGTAGTAGATCTGAGAATGTCGTATCAGAGGAGCTAGTATATGTTAGTCCTGGTGTAAATTCAGGGTTAATTAAAAGTGTGGTAAGCGGAGAGTATTTGGATGTGTTTTTGTTAAATAATTTGCGGATAAAGTTCCAGTCTGCCTAAGTTTCATTTGATATGGAGGAGGAAGAGATAGTTTGCCTGCTGAGGAATGCAGGATTCCAACAAATACCACCTAAGTGTCCAGATGTTGACATTGAGGATTCAATTTGGATCCAACTTTTGGGGACATCCTTCCTGTCTTTGCACCAATCGGATACTCTTTGTAGGGAAATTGCTAACTTATAGGATCGTAAGTGAGGGACCCCAAGGCCCCCCCATCTTTTGGCATTTTAAATAAGGTATTTTTATTAATGGGCGGAGGTCTGCGGCACCAAATGCAATTATTCATGATATATTGTAATGTGTCTAGATCTTTTGTCATTCCTGGTATAGGGATTGTCTGTAAGATGTATAGGACTTTGGGAAGTAGTATCATTTTGGCCGCTTGAATCCTACCTAGCCAGGAGATATTTTTTGGGAGCCAGGAAGAGGTTAAGTCTGAGTTTTCAGGAGTGATGAAAGTGCCAAGATATTTTAAAAATGTAGTTTGTGTTTGAGAGGGCACTTTATGCTACTTAAGGTTTGTTGTGAGAGGTTAATGGGCAAATATTCAGATTTGGACATATTAACGGAAAAGTTGTAAATGCTTCCAAAGAGAGATATCTCAAAAACAGTAGGTTGTAGAGATTTTTGAGGGTGAGTGTCAGTAAAATGTCATCGGCAAAAATTGCTAGTTTGTGAATTTGTTGTCCCAATTTGATCCCATGTATCTGGTTGATCTTTGCCTGAGCTGTGGGGTTGGAGTAAAGGGCTAAGATTTTCTGTATGAATGAGGTGGGGAAATTAAGATGTTTTAAAGTCGCTTAAAGGTAGGTCCAGTCTAGTCGGTCAAATGCCTTTTCGGTGTCAGTAGATAAAAAGATAGCAGGGGTCTTGGTTATAGCAATGTGTTTTTGACAGTGTTGTCCTTTGCCTCTCTATGAGGGACAAAGGTAACCTGATCTTGATGAATTATTTATGGAAGAATTTGGTTTAAACCTAGATGCTAGGATTTTGGCATAGAGTTTTAACTCAACATTTAATAAAGAGATTGGTCTAAAGTTGACTGGGATAGTGGGAGGTTTACCTGATTTTGCTAGTACAGAGATATTGGCTTAGAGCATGGCGTCAGGAAAGGGGCAGTCCTTAGTTATGGAGTTGAATAAAGAAGTTAGGTGTGGGATAAGAATTCTTGCAAAGGTTTTAAAATATAAGCCTGAAAATCCATCTGGACCTGGTGCTTTGTCTTGTTTTACATTTTATTTATAGCCTTGAGGATGTCTGACTGTTTGATAGGTTGGGCTAAGAATTCTTGCATTTCTGAAGAAAGTTGAGGAACAGGATTGTTCTCCAAATATTTTTGGCACATCTGTAAATGGGAGTGATTGTTTCTATTTGGGAATAAATTAATTAAAAGTTTATGATAAATTGTTTTAAATTCTTTTGCTATAGTTTGGGTGTCTTTACCTTGAGCTGTGTTAATAGAGTGTATGTAGGTTTTCTGCTGTTGTTTCTTTAAGGCTTTTGCTAGAAATGTTCTGGATTTATTCCCCTCTCTATTAAAGTTCTGTTGAATGTAAAGTTGTTGCCTTTTAGACTTGATGTGTAAAAGGGTATTCATTTTGTCTCTTTTGTTCATTAGTGACTCCAGTATTTTAGAGTTATCCGGCTGACTTTTATGTGTACAATCTATTTCTGCTATTTCCTTAGCTAAGGTAACAAATTCTTCTCTCTTTTCTTCATAAATGGAAAGAGTCCACAGCTGCATTCTTTACTTTTGGGAATTCAGAACCTGGCCACCAGGAGGCAAAGACACCCCAGCCAAAGGCGTAAATACTTCTCCCACTCCCCTCATCCCCCAGTCATTCTTTGCCTTTCATCCCAGGAGGTTGGCAGAGAAGTGTCAGAAGTTTTCGATAGTCTCTTATGGAGGGTAGTACTCTTCGGCATGGGACTGGAGTTTTAAGTAGTACTGTCAGCATCTCAGTGAGAGCATGGGTGAAAGTTAGAGTCCGGATATGCAGGGTGAGTCTTTCTGCGAAACCATCCCGACTCATATTAACAGCTCCACAAGCAATCAGCGTTGACGAGTTTCGGTTCCTGCTTTTTTCTCTCAAGCCAATGGCAGAAGCGACACTACTAGCTGTCACACTTGAAGTGCTGTGTTCCTGTTCCACGGCGTAGATTCCGGTAAGATCGTTTCATTTTACTTTCATCATGGATGTATTGTAATTACAACTGTTTATCCGAGAGGGGCTACAACCTTTCAGGGATAACTTTAACATAGGGCCTCAGTAAGGCTCCTTTTTGTATCTAGGAATCAAGGGTTAATATCTCCTGAGGGGGGTTATTGAACAAGGGGGTTTATAATCATGTTTGTTATGTGATTCTGTCTGCTACTGTGTAGTGTTGCTTCGGCTCATGGCTATTTTGGAACATAATGGCCTATGTCTAGTGACGCAGCCTTTACGGTCGGGCGTGCTTTTGCATGGACTGCACGGTTTACCTTGTGACTTTCCCTGGGCCTCCATTACATATGCAGCGTCGCCCGCAAAATCCAGCAACACCAGATTTTACGCGATTTTGGTATTACATATACAGCGTAGCATACAAGTTACGCACGTATATTTCACCCTTCGGACGTATTTTTTTTACCCATAGACTAACATAGAACAGCAGCGTAAGGACTTACGCGCGCAGAATTCAGAAAATCTACTCCATTCTCATCTCGCCACATATTGCAGGTGCAGCAACCCTTATACTGACTAAAAAAGCAACGTAACTCCCTGGAAGCCTTAACAAACACATACATTTAAGCAGCATCTCAAGGTTAAAGGGACAGTATACTATGATATTGTTTTTTATTAAGGTGTATTTGTGTATTTGAAATAGTTTGAAGCCACAACATAATCAAATGGATTGAGCTTGTAGGTACTTTATCACATTGTGGACATATACTTGCTTATTTACTTTAAATTTCTTCTCAAAACAATCAACAATACTTGGAGGAGAGAACAATGGGAAATCATAATTGTATTACCTTCATCTCTTTATATATGTGTTTATATATGAATTTTGAATAGCATAATTACGTGTCACATTTTTATATGAAATCGCGGTTCATTTTTACGAGTGTTAGCCTAATTTGCATAAAACTACTCTTTATTGACACTTTCTGTGGATAAAATACTGGCGTAAGTTACTTGCGACGACTAAAACGTGTATTTGCGCACATTTCAGAAGATCAACAGTTTGTCCTACTGACGCCAGTTTAGCATCTAACGGCGCAGTATATGTAATACCCCGATGTGCGAGGTGAAATTACGGGCGGCGCGGGTTCCCACGCTTGTGCTGAAACCTGCGCCGTATATGTGATCGCGCCCCAGGTCCACTGGTGTCTGGTTCTCTGGAGGTGGCGAGTGCCCCAGCCATTGGGGGTGTAAAGTGCCGTTTAGATTTTTCTTATTGGTTCATTTTTTACTCAGTGTCCCAGTTATGGAGGATTCTGATTTTTTGGAGACGGATGTCTCTGATTCAGACTATTCTTCTTGCAAAGAATATGAATTGGCCCGGGTGATACATGCCCATCTGTTATGTTCCGAATGCCATTTTAGAGTGCTCTGTTCCTCGGGATCGAGGAATCAGGTGCCCACTGAGCCATCCGCCTCTGGGGATTCTATTTCCCAAGACATGAGTTCCCTACCACCAACTCTTACTACCCATGTAGGTAACCCAAACGCTACTTATCCTTCTATGGAGTGTGGCCTGTTCCCACCGGACAATACAATACAATATTGTCCGTGTTCCGTTAACCGGGGCTCTTCAGGCGTGGAATTGCCTGGTCCAGTTCAGCCCTCCAGGGGAGTGAATGCCCCTGAGGCCTCAGGGGGTCAACCTTCGGGGCTGGTGTTTTCTTTTATGCTGGAGGAGGTATGTTGCACTTTTCGTTATAGACTGGCGCGCCTTTGTGTTGTACTAAGGCACGTTTTAGGCGATGCTGGATCCCACTCTTAATGGGTCTGGGGATTCTCAGTCTTATTCTTCGACTGGCTTGCATGCATAGACATAAGGAGATGAAGTAATTTTCTTATAGTCTTTCTTGTGTATCCTGTTCCAGTTCTGAGCTTGAAAGTCTCGGACCCCTGTTGGGCTGGTCCTGCGGGGCTGTCCGTTCTTCCTAGGCAATAACCTTATCTTTTATCTTCGTCCGGTGAGGATGATTTTTATTTGGTCTAAAGCTCAAGTTGTGGTGTGATATTTCTTTCGGGAACTTTCTTCTCTGGAATTGATAATGGCAATTTTTGTGGTTACACGGTTTACAAAGGTCTGTCTGACTGTTCTTTATCCCTCCATCTCAGCGGAGACTCTATGTGGCCTTGACAGTGCTGGGGCCCTTGGTTTCAGGCTGTTCCTAACTGGGTACAAATCCTTCTGTCTTTGAGGCCTAGTTCAGACATGTGGCGCCTTTTTATGTCCGGTTTTTCTGGTGAGGGCGCCTAGTGATCACAATATGATTTGTGTTGTTTTCTTGTTTTATTTTACAAGCTTCAACTAGCATCCTGAGAGGACTTGAGGGTCCGTGGTTGCTTAGGGGTATGGGGGATTGGTTCAGACCTCATTCGCCTTTCAATCTAGTGGGCCGGGACTCCATTGAGATCCGCTGCGACATTCTCAGTCGCTTTCGCTTTTTCTGGGAACTAGAGTGTTCCTTCCCATTGTGGGCTGGAGGCTTGGAGGATTTTGGTCCTTCATACCGCCGTTCTTACGGTTTTGCCTTTCATGGTCTCTTTGGAAGTGTCCTTTTAGGACTTGTTCTTTTTAGAGGTTCTCTTCCTTTGGGTAGAGACTTTCTAGACTTCGTCCGGTAATTAGGAAGTGAAGGCCGTGAGGCTCTGTCTTCCTTCGGGAGTTAGTCGTCTCCATATCAGGGGTGATAGGAGGCGTTGTCTCTTTTTCCAAGCTTTTTGCTTAGGGGATGTTTTTCTGCCTGAGTTCAGGATGCTTTGCATTCCTCTCCCTTTGGTGTGGTCCTCTGGAACATTAATCGGAAAGGATTATGGAGACTAGCCTTTCTTCTACTCTCTTTCAGGCGACTCTGTTCTTGTTCTCATTTCCCTTAGTGTTGCCCTTGGGGCTTTTGGGCTCTAGAGAAATTGCGTGACTTTGTCGCGGCCTAGCACCTTGTTGGGGTGGGTGTTGACCTCCGGCTAAGGGAGTTCTCTTCCCTTTGGGCTGGGAATTACTAGTCCTGTACCCATTCTCCGGGTTTCCCGGTTCTCATCTCCTGTGAGGTCTGATTGCTTCAGACGGGGTATCTTGTGTTGCTTGGGGGTGTTGTTCGTTCTAGGACGATTCTGGGTCCAGGGTTCTTGTCTTGGATCTTTCTTAGATGTCTGGAGACTTATGATCCTGTGGACTGGTTCGGGACAACCCAGTTTTTTCAGGGACCCTATGTTGCGACACAGGGACTAGCTCATTGGACTTGCAAGCAGGAAGGCCAGAGTTAACATCTACCTTCGGGTACTGGTTATCAACTTTAAGGCCTGACTCGAATGGATTGTGCTCCTCTTCATGGGGAGTTTTTTCTCTGTTGGGTCAACAGTGGTGTCTGGATGATTTTTTCATTTGGTCCGTGTTTTGATCATACTATGGCTTCATGTCTTGTGGACATGTACGCTGTTCTTATCTATGCCCTTCCCTTTTGAGGGGATAGTTTGTCTTCCTTATGAGCTGGGGTTCCTCGCCCTGGAGGGTCTTTATCCTGCCCTGTGTGTAGGAGGTTGGATCAGGGGGCTTATCTCTGTAAGGGGCAGCATCTGCTGCTCTGTGGGCTCTGTTCCACCTGTTGGAATTTGATCTCTCTATGTAGAGACTGTCTAAGAGAGCTGTGACAGGTCTTCCGTCGGATCTATTGCACTTTTCTCTGTTCCAGGTCCCAGGGGGTTCTCCTTGGGAGTGCCTTATTTTAGAGGAGCAGATTGGGTTGGCACCCAAGCTCGGTTGGGGTGGGTGAGTTCCCCCTTTTTTGCTTTTCATTCCCTGGGGGCTTGTGGTTGGGGTCTTTCTGTAACCCCCTATCTATCAGACATGTCTGTCGCTTGGGCTGGTCCGGTGTTGGAGCAGGATCTGAGATCTGTTGCTCTTCTAAATTTGTCCTCGGAGCATTCAAGGTACGGTAAGCCTCTTGAGGGTTTCTCCTTTCTCCATGTACAGGATTTGTGGGAAGGACTGACGGCTCTTACATAGCCTTCAATGTTATTCGCTGGTTAGTGTATACTTAGCAATCTGAATGATACTATCTTCAGCTGCTTTCTGCTTGCCCTGCAAGTATTTAAATTTCAGAGTCATTTTTAGATGACTGCAGCGTGCAGTGTTTTTGCTTCAGGTGTTGTTCGTCAGAGCTTGCTGTTCGTCAGAGCTACCTTTTTGCGACTTGGGGACCTTCATCTTCAGTTGCTTTTTAGAGTACGGTTGCACTGTGTTGGGGGAAGATCCTCTCTGTTTTAGACTCCCAGCCTTATCCCGTGGTTTCTGTTTTTCTGGGGTCTGGGCGTGGTATCCCCTTGTTTCTATGAGTCTGGTGGGCCTCTGTTGGTCTGGAGTTCCGTATGCTAGCTGGACAGCTAGCTTAGCATACTAATGCACTGTGGCTACTCTGCACTGTAGCAAACCGAGGATTGCAAGTCGATCCCTGGCGAGGTCTACTCAGCCTTCCTCCTTTCGAGGTTGATATGATGATCAGCGCCCTGAGTCCCTTAAGGGGGATTAGCGGCGCGTTACAAGTACATTCATGTTTTCTTTGTGTCTTTCCTTCTCTGTGGAAGATTACGGTAGCTTGTTCCCTTTCTTTAGTAAGGGGAATGTTGTTTGGAGACTGACTGCTGGGTGATGGTGTCTCCTGGAGGCGGTCTCTACAAGGCTTGTGGACTATCTGCGGGTCAGTGTCCTTGGGGCTTTTCCTCTTTTTCAAAGTTGTTCTTGGCTTCGGCCGAAGCGGGATTTTGTTGTGTATGGGTTTTCACGCTGATGCCCTCAGAATGGGCCGCCTCTTGTACCCTCCCGTTTTTGCATTCAGTGTCCTCTATAGCTTGGGTATTGTTTTCCCAAAAGTAATGAATGAAGCTATGGACTCTTTCCATTTATGAAGAAAAACATAAATTATGCTTACCTGATAATTTTCTTTTATGCAGATGGAGTCCACAGCTTCCCGCCCGTATTTTTATACGGGGGGCCGTAATTTTTGTTCTTCTGGCACCTTTTCACCCTGATATTTCTTCTACTGTTCCTTGTTCCTCAACAGAATGACTGGGGGATGAGGGGAGTGGGAGGAGTATTTAAGCCTTTGGTTGGGGTGTCTTTGCCTCCTCCTGGTGGCAAGGTTCTGAATTCCCAAAAGTAATGAATGCAGCTGTGGACTCTTTCCATCTGAAAAAAAGAAAATGATCAGGTAAGCATAATTTGTTTTGTTTTGCTTACTGTGCTCTTATTTTGAGGAATTCACCTCTAACGGGTGGCAACGTCAAAATCTGGGGTTTTATTTGTAGCAAAGTAGGACTTTAAATGTTTAGGAAAATGTTTTACCTGGGCTTTCTCTAGTAGCAGTGTATCATCTAATCTCCAGTGGAAGGTTTTAAAAGGAGCAGAAGGCCAACTAATAGTGCATGTGACCAAGGAGTGATCAGACCAGGGAGTGTGTTTTATACTTGATTGTTTGAGATAAGAGATGACTGAATGATCCACCAGAATGTAGTCTAGCCTGTAGTAACTGTGTTTAGGGTGAGAGAAAAATGTAAAGTCAGATTTTTGTGGGTTCATACATCTCCATGAGTCATGCAAACCTAGTAATTTAAAGTTTTGCCAAATATTTGGAAGATTAGGGATTTTTGCTCTGATTTCTGGGTTAGTGCAGTCAATTGTAGGGTTTAATGGAATGTTTAGATCCCCTGCAATTATGAGGGAACCTTTAACCTGGTTAACGGTTGAGTTTGTGATCGAGGGGATGAAACTATCTTGATGTTTATTGGCGGTGTATAAATTAACCAAGGTGACTGGTTTTCCATATAAAAAGGCCCATTACACAAAGGAATCTCCCCTCTCTATCAGTTTCTACGTGAGTTTTTGTAAATGGAATGGATTTATGAATCGGAATACTGACACCATTATTTTTTTTATGTGGATTGATGCAATGGAAATGTTGGGGGTAGTTGGGCGAGGAATATGTTTCGATTTAAAATGTGTTTCCTGTAACATTAAAATGTGGCCCCCTCTTTTTTGTAGATCTAGAATGGCCATTCTTGGCTTGTTAGGGTAATTTAGACCTTTAGTGATCTGAGAAAAGGTAGTGAGTTCTTGTGGGGAATTATTATTGTCATGTATCAGTTGTAAGCAATTGGTGATAATCCCTTTTGACAACCAGTAATATCTTAAAATACTGAAAGTAGAGTACTTAAAACAATTGAAAACAAAAACACAAAAAAATGACAACAAGAAAAAAGAATGCATTTTCCAAATCTTGAGAAAGACATGGACAACATTTTCAATAAAAGGAGAGTTATCTCCTAACTATGTTAGATCAATAATTATTACATAACCTTTGAGGCCTCTATTAGGCTTCCATTTATCTCGTTAATCTAGAAATAAGTGTAAGTTTAAGTTGGTAACTGAAAAACAAGGTAAGTATATGAGTATAACAGTGAAATTTCATCTTAGTTTCTAATGGGACAAACATAAGAGTATAAACATCTATCAAAATATATCATATTTACATGAAAAAGAAGGAGATATCATGAAGCAGCTGTATCTCATCCATTGTCTGTGACTAGGGATTGTTGCAAAGAGGATTTCTTCCGTGATCTCTTTAGCTGAGCTTGCTTCCATTCTTTACGTTGTGGAAAAGGTAACGAGCTGTCCGAGTTAGAATGCTCCCTTAGGGTACCTTGAAAGTCCTCTGAAGATGGTGGAGAGATGTCCAGCTCTTTGCAGATATTCTGTATATCCTTGGGTGAAGAGCAGGTGAGACGACGGCCTTTCCAAATTATTATTAGTTGAAACTGGAATCCCCATCTGTATGGTATATTTAATGCTCTCAACAGTAAGGTGAGTGGTTTCAACTCTTTTCGTTTAAGAGAGTTCTTTGACAAAAATGGGGAGATGAATAGGAAAGTACTCTCCCCAGTCACTACCGCCCCACACCCCACCTGTTCCTTTTTTCTTCCCACCTCTTACCCCGACACCTCTCTAGATACTAAGATAGTAGTCTGCCATACTGATTGACAACCAACAGGCGGAGGGGGACCAGAAGGTCCCCCATACTAATAGGAGTCCGAGATGTAATGTACTAGTCTGAATTACACTGTTTGTTTACTTCCATTGACTGGTTTATTGATCTAAAGAAAACACCTTTGTAACATAATAATATATGATTGTATATCTCTGAAGAGTCATTGTCTATTCAAAAAGGTGACCTCTGTAAAAACGAGGATTTCCCTACAGGGAGAAGTCTACACTTTAATTTCTTGTCTGTATTTACAGAACCCTACACTTATGTATGTACCTTTCATGCATTGTTGAATATTAACGCTGTCATCATTATTTTTATTACCGAAAGGTTGTATGTTAAAATATATCCTCAATAAAAAAAAAAAGAGAGTTCTTTGAGAAAGATCAGCATACAACTGTAAGTCCGAATTTTCAAATTTAATGGGTTGTTGCTCTCTAGCAAGCATCATCAATTCTTCCTTTGTTTGGTAATTAGTTATGCGGGTTATCACATCTCTAGAGGGCTTTCCATGTTGTGGTTTAGGGCGAAGAGCCCCATGAGCTCTATCTATTCCAATTTTAGTTTGCGTCTCTTCCTTTTTTAGAGTGTTGAAGAAGTCTTGAAGGTATTGTTCCAGGTCTGAGGGTAAGATAGTCTCAGAGATTCCCTAAATTCTAATGGTATGACGTCTGCTTCTATTTCTTTCATGTAATTAGCAAGAGTCCATGAGCTAGTGACGTATGGGATATACATTCCTACCAGGAGGGGCAAAGTTTCCCAAACCTCAAAATGCCTATAAATACACCCCTCACCACACCCACAAATCAGTTTTTACAAACTTTGCCTCCCATGGAGGTGGTGAAGTAAGTTTGTGCTAGATTCTTCGTTGATATGCGCTTCGCAGCAGGCTGGAGCCCCGTTTTCCTCTCAGTCTGCAGTGAATGTCAGAGGGATGTGAAGAGAGTATTGCCTATTTGAATTCAATGATCTCCTTCTACGGGGTCTATTTCATAGGTTCTCTGTTATCGGTCGTAGAGATTCCTCTCTTACCTCCCTTTTTAGATCGACGATATACTCTTATATATACCATTACCTCTACTGATTCTCGTTTCAGTACTGGTTTGGCTTTCTACTACATGTAGATGAGTGTCCTGGGGTAAGTAAGTCTTATTTTTGTGACACTCCAAGCTATGGTTGGGCACTTTTTTATAAAGTTCTAAATATATGTGTTTAAACATTTATTTGCCTTGATTCAGGATGTTCAACATTCCTTATTTCAGACAGTCAGTTTCATTATTTGGGATAATGCATTTGAATAATCAATTTTTCTTACCTTAAAATTTGACTTTTTTTCCTGTGGGCTGTTAGGCTCGCAGGGGCTGAAAATGCTTCATTTTATTGCGTCATTCTTGGCGCTGACTTTTTTGGCGCAAAAAATTTTCTTTGTCATTTCCGGCGTCATACTTGTCGCCGGAAGTTGCGTCATTTTTTTGACGTTTTTGCGCCAAAAATGGCGTCACCGGATGTGGCGTCATTTTTGGCGCTTAAAGCATTTAGGCGCCAAATAATGTGGGCGTTTTTTTTGGCGCTAAAAAATCTGGGCGTCATTATTGTCTGCACATTATTTAAGTCTCATTGTTTATTTGCTTCTGCTTGCTAGAAGTTTGTTCATTGGCATTTTTTCCCATTCCTGAAACTGTCATTTAAGGAATTTGATCAATTTTGCTTTATATGTTGTTTTTTCTGTTACATATTGCAAGATGTCTCAGATTGACCCTGAATCAGAAGATACTTCTGGAAAATTGCTGCCTGATGCTGGATCTACCAAAGATAAGAGTATTTGTTGTAAACTTATGGTAACTGTTCCTCCGGCTGTTGTTTGTAATGAATGTCATAACAAACTTGTTAATGCAGATAAGATTTCCTTTAGTAATGTTCCATTACCTGTTGCTGTTCCATCAACATCTAATATTCAGGGTGTTCCTGTTAACATAAGAGATTTTGTTTCTAAATCTATTAAGAAGGCTATGTCTGTTATTCCTCCTAGTAAACGTAAAAAGTCTTTTAAAACTTCTCATTTTTCAGATGAATTTTTAAATGAACATCATCATTCTGATAATGATTTTTCTGGTTCAGAGGATTCTGTTTCAGAGGTTGACACTGATAAATCTTCATATTTGTTTAAAATGGAATTTATTTGTTCTTTACTTAAAGAAGTCTTAATTGCATTAGAAATAGAGGAATCTGGTCCTCTTGATACTAAATCTAAACGTTTGAATACAGTTTTTAAACCTCCTGTAGTTATTCCAGAGGTTTTTCCCGTCCCTGATGCTATTTCTGAAGTAATTTCTAGGGAATGGAATAATTTGGGTAATTCATTTACTCCTTCTAAACGGTTTAAGCAATTATATCCTGTGCCATCTGACAGATTAGAGTTTTGGGACAAAATCCCTAAGGTTGATGGGGCTATCTCCACTCTTGCTAAACGTACTACTATTCCTACGGCAGATAGTACTTCCTTTAAGGATCCTTTAGATAGGAAAATTGAATCCTTTCTAAGAAAAGCTTACTTATGTTAAGGTAATCTTCTTAGACCTGCTATATCTTTGGCGGATGTTGCTGCAGCTTCAACTTTCTGGTTGGAAGCTTTAGCACAACAAGTAACAGATCATAATACTCATAGCATTGTTAATCTTCTTCAACGTGCTAATAACTTTATTTGTGATGCCATCTTTGATATCATTAGGGTTGATGTCAGGTATATGTCTTTAGCTATTTTAGCTAGAAGAGCTTTATGGCTTAAAACTTGGAATGCTGATATGTCTTCTAAGTCAACTTTGCTTTCCCTTACTTTCCAAGGTAATAAATTGTTTGGTTCACAGTTGGATTCTATTATTTCAACTGTTACTGGGGGGAAAGGAACTTTTTTATCACAGGATAAAAAATCTAAAGGTAAATTTAGGTCTGCTAATCGTTTTCGTTCCTTTCGTCACAATAAGGAACAAAAACCTGATCCTTCCCCTACAGGAGCAGTATCAGTTTGGAAACCATCTCCAGTCTGGAATAAATCCAAGCCTTTTAGGAAGCCAAAGCCAGCTCCCAAGTCCACATGAAGGTGCGGCCCTCATTCCAGCCCAGCTGGTAGGGGGCAGATTACGTTTTTTCAAAGAAATTTGGATCAATTTGATTCACAATCTTTGGATTCAGAATATTGTTTCTCAAGGGTACAGAATAGGCTTCAAGATAAGGCCTCCTGCAAGAAGATTTTTTCTTTTCCGTGTCCCAATAAATCCAGTGAAGGCTCAAGCATTTCTGAAATGTGTTTCAGATCTAGAGTTGGCTGGAGTAATTGTGCCAGTTCCAGTTTTGGAACAGGGGCTGGAGTTTTACTCAAATCTCTTCATTGTACCAAAGAAGGAGAATTCCTTCAGACCAGTTCTGGATTTAAAAATATTGAATCGTTATGTAAGGATACCAACATTCAAAATGGTAACTATAAGGACTATTCTGCCTTTTGTTCAGCAAGGGCATTATATGTCCACAATAGATTTACAAGATGCATATCTGCATATTCCGATTCATCCAGATCATTATCAGTTTCTGAGATTCTCTTTTCTAGACAAGCATTACCAGTTTGTGGCTCTGCCGTTTGGCCTAGCTACAGCTCCAAGGATTTTTACAAAGGTTCTCGGTGCCCTTCTATCTGTAATCAGAGAACAGGGTATTGTGGTATTTCCTTATTTGGACGATATCTTGGTACTTGCTCAGTCTTCACATTTAGCAGAATCTCATACGAATCGACTTGTATCGTTTCTTCGAGAACATGGTTGGAGGATCAATTTACCAAAGAGTTCGTTGATTCCTCAGACAAGGGTAACCTTTTTAGGTTTCCAGATAGATTCAGTGTCCATTACTCTGTCACTAACGGACAAGAGACGTCTAAAATTGGTTTCAGCTTGTCGAAACCTTCAGTCTCAATCATTCCCTTCGGTAGCCTTATGCATGGAAATTCTAGGTCTTATGACTGCTGCATCGGACGCGATCCACTTTGCTCGTTTTCACATGCGATCTCTTCAGCTCTGTTTGTTGAGCCAGTGGTGCAAGGATTATACAAAGATATCACAATTAATATCTTTAAAACCGATTGTACGACACTCTCTAACGTGGTGGACCGACCATCATCGTTTAGTTCAGGGGGCTTCTTTTGTTCTTCCGACCTGGACTGTGATCTCAAGTCTGACAGGTTGGGGAGCTGTATGGGGGTCTCTGACAGCACAAGGGGTTTGGGAATCTCAGGAGGCGAGATTACCAATCAACATTTTGGAACTCCGTGCGATTTTCAGAGCTCTTCAGTCGTGGCCTCTTCTAAAGAGAGAATCGTTCATTTGTTTTCAGACAGACAATGTCACAACCGTGGCATATGTCAATCATCAAGGAGGGACTCTCAGTCCTCTGGCTATGAAAGAAGTATCTCGAATACTTGTATGGGCGGAATCCAGCTCCTGTCTAATTTCTGCGGTTCATATCCCAGGTATAGACAATTGGGAAGCGGATTATCTCAGTCGCCAAACATTACATCCGGGCGAATGGTCTCTTCACCCAGAGGTATTTCTTCAGATTGTTCAATAGTGGGGACTTCCAGAAATAGATCTGATGGCTTCTCATCTAAACAAGAAGCTTCCCAGGTATCTGTCCAGATCCAGGGATCCTCAGGCGGAAGCAGTGGATGCATTGTCACTTCCTTGGAAGTATCATCCTGCCTATATCTTTCCGCCTCTAGTTCTTCTTCCAAGAGTGATTTCCAAGATTCTAAAGGAGCGTTCGTTTGTTCTGCTGGTGGCTCCAGCATGGCCTCACAGGTTTTGGTATGCAGATCTTGTTCGGATGGCTACTTGCCAACCGTGGACTCTTCCGTTAAGACCAGACCTTCTATCGCAAGGTCCTTTTTTCCATCAGGATCTCAAATCCTTAAATTTGAAGGTATGGAGATTGAACGCTTGATTCTCAGTCATAGAGGTTTCTCTGACTCCGTAATTAATACTATGTTACAGGCTCGTAAATCTGTGTCTAGGAAGATATATTATCGAGTCTGGAAGACTTACATTTCTTGGTGTACTTCTCATCATTTTTCTTGGCATTCTTTTAGAATTCCTAGAATTTTACAATTTCTTCAGGATGGTTTGGATAAAGGTTTGTCTGAAAGTTCCTTGAAAGGACAAATCTCTGCTCTTTCTGTTCTTTTTCACAGAAAGATTGCTAATCTTCCTGATATTCATTGTTTTGTACAGGCTTTGGTTCGTATAAAACCTGTCATTAAGTCAATTTCTCCTCCTTGGAGTTTGAATTTGGTTCTGGGGGCTCTTCAAGCTCCTCCGTTTGAACCTATGCATTCGCTGGATATTAAATTACTTTCTTGGAAAGTTTTGTTTCTTTTGGCCATCTCTTCTGCTAGAAGAGTTTCTGAATTATTTGCTCTTTCTTGTGAGTCTCCTTTTCTGGTTTTTCATCAGGATAAGGCAGTTTTGCGAACTTCGTTTAAATTTTTACCTAAGGTTGTGAATTCTAACAACATTAGTAGAGAAATTGTGGTTCCTTTCGTTGTGTCCTAATCCTAAGAACTCTAAGGAAAGATCGTTGTATTCTTTGGATGTAGAGCTTTGAAATATTATGTTGAAGCTTTTTTGAAAAAAAATTCAGTTTTTTTCATTATAAGATTTAAACTTTGTTTTAGGGTGTGGATTATTTTTCAGCGGAATTGGCTGTCTTTATTTTATCCCTCCCTCTCTTAGTGACTCTTGTGTGGAAGATCCACATCTTGGCTATTCATTATCCCATACGTCACTAGCTCATGGACTCTTGCTAATTACATGAAAGAAAACATAATTTATGTAAGAACTTACCTGATAAATTCATTTCTTTCATATTAGCAAGAGTCCATGAGGCCCACCCTTTTTTGAGGTGGTTATGATTTTTTTGTATAAAGCACAATTATTCCAATTCCTTATTTTATATGCTTTCGCACTTTTTTCTTATCACCCCACTTCTTGGCTATTCGTTAAACTGATTTGTGGGTGTGGTGAGGGGTGTATTTATAGGCATTTTGAGGTTTGGGAAACTTTGCCCCTCCTGGTAGGAATGTATATCCCATACGTCACTAGCTCATGGACTCTTGCTAATTACATGAAAGAAAACATAATTTATGTAAGAACTTACCTGATAAATTCATTTATTTCATATTAGCAAGAGTCCATGAGGCCCACCCTTTTTTGAGGTGGTTATGATTTTTTTGTATAAAGCACAATTATTCCAATTCCTTATTTTTTATGCTTTCGCACTTTTTTCTTATCACCCCACTTCTTGGCTATTCGTTAAACTGATTTGTGGGCGTGGTGAGGGGTGTATTTATAGGCATTTTGAGGTTTGGGAAACTTTGCCCCTCCTGGTAGGAATGTATATCCCATACGTCACTAGCTCATGGACTCTTGCTAATATGAAAGAATTGAATTTATCAGGTAAGTTCTTACATAAATTATGTTTTTCTGCATCATCCACCCTATCCTCAAAATCAGCAATTGTAGTATCTTTCTTTAGTATGCGACTGTGTAGGTCTGAAATTGCTGAAGAGTGGGCTGCTTGATGATTTTCAAGTGATTCAACTCTATGTCCGATATCTGACATTTCTTTCTTGAGTTCAGAAAGTGATCAAGGTGGAAAAGTCTTTTTTTTTTTAGGGAATTTACTCAAATTAAGCTGTAGGATCAGTAATAGTGTTTGCAGTATGTTCTGAATCTGATTCTGAGGAAGAGAGCGCCGTTGCAGGGTCATGATCTCCCGTGTCAGCAATAGTGGATGTTCTAGATTTCAGCGTCTTGAAAAAATTATTTACTGACGGTGTGAGAATTTGATGCTGTTTTGCACTTTTGTTTAACTTGTTTTGCCTTTTAAGAGACATTATTATTTATTTAGCATGTGTCTTATTTTCTGGCCAAAAGCACTGTGCAAAAGTTATGGTTATATATTTTAAAAGTTATTTTACCAAGGAGGTTTTGTGAAAAATATGACCACAGAAGACAAAAAAATGTAAAGTAGATATCTCCTTAATAACGCTGACTTATGTGCTATATTTGTGAAGCTATGCCTTGCTCTCCCTTTATAACAGCCAGCAATTTAGATGTGAGGTTGTGACAGGCCCTAAATGATAGGAAAGTCAAAATTTAACTTGCATGATTCAGATAGAGCATTTAATTTTAAAGGGACATTAAACACTAAATACATGCTAGATAGAATGATGCAATCAAAGAAAAGATTAGTCCTTGACTAACATGTAGATGTATTTTTGAAAGTTTCATTAGTTGTTTAAAAAGTAACAAAATAAGTGTAAAGTTTTAGTGTCTATAAAACACTGGGAGCTGCCATGTTGTAACTTGTGTTACCTTCTCTGCTGTGGCCAATTAGGGACAGTTATACATAGGTAACTAGAGTGTGCAGCCAATGGTTGTGCTGGATTTAACAGTGTTCTGCACTTCCATTTCTAACAGTAACTGAAAAGCTCACAATTTCAGAATGGAATTGCAGGCAAAGAGGACAAAACAATTTTATATTACCATCTCAAAGTGTTTAATGTCCCTTTAAGACACTTTTAAATTCACTTTTATTTTCAAATGTGCTTCGTTCTCTTAGTATCCCTTGTTAAAATATGAATACACACATATCATACACTAGTGGAAGCTGCTGTTAATTGGTGACTGCACACATTTGTCTCTTGTGATTGGCAAAATAGATATTTTCAACTTCCTGTCAGTAGTGCAATGCTGTCCCTTCAGCAATGGATAACAAGAGAATGAAGAAAATTTGATAACAGAATTAAATTGGAAAGTGGTTTAAAATTGTATGTTCTATCTGAATCATAAAAGAAAATTTTGTCGTTTACTATCCCTTTAGGGTAAATTTAGTGTCCTATTATGTTTGAGATAAAAACTGTAGGTTAATCAGTCACAGTCATATTGGATTGGGCCATCTTGGATTAATATAGGCCCAAACGCCACATAGAGAGCCTGAGTAGACATCCTCTTATGGGAATAGCTGGGTATCAACTTGGATCTATTTAGTTTTTTTCCATATATACCCATTTGATGTGCTTTAGCTGCTTACCCGGTCTAAGAAGAATCTCCTTAAATGATCTAGGGCGTCGGTCAGCGTGTGCTGCGTAGATAGTTGCTATAACAGGCTGAGGCCCATCTGGGGCCCAACGCTTGTAGGCCGCTCTTATCTTCGTGGCTTCTGAGAAGATCGTCGGGTAGTTGTGGGTGTGATGAGTCCCGTTAGTGTCCTATCCACCTTCCTGGTCAAGCAGGCAGAAAGGAGCCCATAAAGGTTGCCAGCGGTTGCTGCGGTTTTCGCAGCTGTAGTTATGGCGTAGGATGGGCATTCGGATTATTCTCTTCTGTTCCACATATACTGCTTCCAAGCCTCTCGACCAAAGACAATGTTGTGTAGGAAGTTTAGCCACCTAAATAGAGGCCTATTTTGCTTGTTGGCTATTGCTTATGAAGTTCCCACATAGAATGGGCATCGGAGCTCCTTCAGCAAAGAAGACTTCTCCTAGGCTGGCTAGCTCCACCCTCCTCTGGGATCCCTTTTGTTCAGAAATAGCAGACATATATGGCCTTGCCATTGCTTTTTGGTAATTAGAAGGCAACTACAGCTGCGCACAACACCTTTGTAATTCCCAGCAGTGAAGGGGTTAATTTGGAAGCTTGTAAGGTTAATTTTAGCTTTAGTGTAGAGGTTAGCCTCCGACCTGACACTTCCCTCCCTGATCGCTCTCAAACAGCTCTCTTCCTACTCCTACCCCCTAATGGTCACCCCGATCTTAGGTACTGGCAGACTGAAAAAAAAAATTTTTTTAAATTTTGTTTTTATATTTTCTGCAGTGTAGGATCCCCCCCTTACCCCCCAACCTCCCTGACCCCCCCCCCCAACAGCTCTCTAAACCACCCCTCTAACTAGTAGCCGCCATCTTAGGTATTGGCAGCTGTCTGCCAGTATCCAGTTATCTATCCATTTTTTTTAATTTAATAATAATAATAATAATAAAACCTTTTTTTCTGTTGTGTACCTGCCCCCCCCCCCTCATTACCCTACCCCCCTCCCAGATGCAAGGCTGATCTTGGATCTCAAAACTCTGAATACATTTCTGAAAGTTTGAACTTTAAAAGGAAGATGTTTTGCGCTATATTTAGTGCAGGAGGGTCAGTTTATGTCTAACATAGGCTTAAAGGACCAGTAAACACAGTAGATTTGCATAATCAACAAATGCAAGATAACAAGACAATACAATAGCATTTACTCTGAATTTCAAATAAGTAGTAGAATATTTTCTAGCAAATTTCAAAGTTATGTATATTTCCACTCCCCTTGTACCATGTGATAGCAATCAGCCAATCACAAATGCATATACGTATAGTCTGTGAATTCTTGCACATGCTCAGTAGAAGCTGATGACTCAAAAAGTGTAAATATAAAAGAATGTGCACATTTTTTTAATGAAAGTAAATTGGAAAGATGTTTAAAATGACATGCTGTATTTGAATCATTAAAATTTATTTTTTCCTGAGTGTCCCTTTAAAGAATGCCTATTTGCATAACCCTATTCACAGGGATCATACAAAATATTTCAGATATACTTTTTTTTTGTCCATAGTGAGAGCTTAGGGCTCTCAGAAAGTGCAAGGAGTTTGGTCTTCTTAGAGCTCTATGCAATCTTCATGGCTATCCAGAGTTAGCCCCTGTTAAGACTGGAGTGTTTTCTGAGGTTTCAGTTTGACAATGTCACAGTAGTGACTTACTTCAACCACCAAGGTGGTAGTCAATGTGCCTTAGCAATGAAAGAGGTAGCCCACATTCTGACTTAGGCAGACCACCATCATAGCATTATTTTAGCTATTCACATTCCAGGTGTGGACAATTGGGAAGCAGACTTCCTCAGCTATCAGTACCTTTACCACAGTGACTGGTCTTTAAATCATGAGGTATATTGTGAATTGTTGGGTAAGGCCAGACATAGACCCAGTATTGTAAGAAATCTTGGGGCCCACAAGTGACTCTATTAGATGCACTAGTGATTTCCTGGTCTGATTTACATCTTTCCTCCTCTTGTTTTATTATGGACGATAATAGCCAGGATAAAACATCAAAGTGCCTCAGTGATTTTATTTGCACATGGCGATTATGTCTGAGAGGTTTTTTTCTTTCTTTCAGGTTAATTGAGACACTTTAAATCAGGCCAGTAAGCCTGCTACAAGACTATTTTGCAGGATGATATGGATAAGGGTATATCAGACAGTTCCCTTAAAGGACACATTTCTGCCCCTTCAGCCTTGTATCACAAAAAGATTTTAAAACTTCCTGACATTGAAGCCCTTTTTCAAGATTTGGTCAAGATAAGGCTAGTTATCAGGCCTGCTTCCCCTCTTTGGAACCTTAACTTAGTTTTGAGGGGTTTTTCAGGCTCATCCGTTTAAACCTTTGCATAGTCTGGACATTCAACTGTTGTCTTGAAAGGATCTCTTTCTCTTAGCCAGCAGGGGTGATCTTGTGATTCTCCTTTTCCATTTTTATTTATCAGAATATAGCAGTTTTAAGAACTAACTTACTCTTTCCTTCCTAAAGTTTAAAATTTAGTCCCATCTCCAAAAAAAATAAAAAAAATTGCTAGAGAGAGAAACAGATGTGCAAGGCACGTACTTGGTCATCTTTATATACCTTTACCAAATTCTGCCATTTTGACACATTTGCCTCTTCTAAAGCTGCTTTTGGTAGAAAAGTTCTGCATGCCTATCTAGTACCTCTACCTGCCTTAACTGTTTTCAACTCCCTATTTCATTGTGGTCTCCTGGACTTCACAGCTTGGGTATAGGATCCATATGTGATGGCTCTTGGACTCTCACCATCTTAAGAAAAAAACAACATTTATGTTTACCTGATGATACATTTATTTTATGATGCTGGGAGCGAACAAGACCCGCCCTTGTGTTTTCTGATCACTATTGGTGGCACTTCTTTTACACGTCTCTTTTTTCCTACTTTCTTATTTTCTCTGTTCTCTTAGCCATATGTAATACTAAGAAATCATGGGAAAGTGGGATGGATTAAATCTATGTTGTGTCGGAGTGGGGGGTTTGCCTACTCCTGTAGGACTGGATTTTAATCCCACATGTGATGGCTTGTGGACTCTTACCATCATGAAAGAAATGAATCTATTAAGTAAACTTAAAAAAAAAAATTATGTCAAAGTATTAAATAGCTATAATAAGAATGCCTTATTTTAAGAGGCATTCCCCTCCCCCCCCCCCCTCGTTTTTTCATTAAAAAAAGTTAGGCTGACAGAAATAACAGTTTTCCTCACAGTTAGGGGTCTTTCTAACCTTTCTGTACTGTTACATGCTGTAGATGCTCAAAAACATGTTATGTTATAGAAACACATTACACTCTATACCAATTTTGAGTGAATCAAAAGGAAATTGGTTGCATTCTCTTTCAGAATTCATTATGCTGCAGCTTTTGTGTTGGCAAGTTTCACAATGCATTCAATTTCAGTTTTCAGAGGTTTCTTATGTGAAGGTAAAAATAAAACCTACACCATTTTGGTGTTCTAGTAGATGTTTATATCCAAACGTTTACCTTGTGCTTAGATTTACTACTAGATGATCAACACTGATAAGTAGCAGTCCAGTGTGTAACCACATAAAGACAGTGGTTAAGTACACAATGGCTTTTGTGTAACTCTCAAAATCATCTATTTCTGAACATAAAAGCCTATTGGAAGCTTTCACCCCTCATTTATTATTGTGCTTTTGCAAAATCAGTCACGCAATACCAGGGCCTGTCAATCAACCCGAATGAACACGTTTGTGGTGGTTTAAAGGGACATGATTTAGATAGAGCAAACCATTTTCTAATGTATTTCTATTAAAAAAAATCTTTGTACTCTTGGTATCTTTTGTTGAAAAGTAGGGATGTAAGTTCAGGAGCATGCACATGTTTGGAGCACTATATGGCAGCAGATTTGCAACACTATTTCCTGCAATATAGGTATCCCTTCAACAAAGAATACCATGGGAACAAAGCAATTTTGCTAATAGAAGTAAATTAGAAAGAAGTTTTCAAAGAAACAAACTAATAGTGGATTCGATTGCAAGACACTAAGGTCCCTTTGTAACGCATTCTGTGGGACCTCTGTGTCTTGAAATTGTATCCACTATTATTTAGCTATTAAAGGTATCACCAGTTGTGGACCTATTCAACAGAGTGCCCTGGTGCACAAATGTTTCTTGCCCCCCGCAAAGGTAACTCAGCAGTAAGTAATGGTAATAATATACATGCTGCTTTGTAGAATGATTTTGAGGATAGATAGATTGACCTACAACCTTCACTAATAAAAGGCTCCCTTGCATTAGAATTGTAAATATTCTGCACACGCATATATCGACTATCTGATATGCCCCCCCCCCCCAGAACTTGGGTCCTGGTGCCACCACACCTGCTGCACCAATGGTAGTTCCGCCCCGGGTATCACCTGTACATTGCTTTTGTGATTTTCTTACAAAAGAATTTTACTTTCTTTGAGTACACCGGCAGTACTGCCCTTTTTCTGCAGAAAGTTGTTTAAAATTGCATGAATCATCTTTGTATCATAAACATAAATTTTTGGGTTTCATCTCCCTTTCACGCTGCCATCTCTGAGGTGGCGCAGAAGTTAGGAAGCCATTGGTCTCACGATCACTACTTCTTAACTAGTGGTTGGTATGATTGCATTAGCACGACAAGAGGACTAAAGCTGTCTCCACAGCTTAAGCCTATACTTCTATTCAAGTAGTAGTGCAATAATAATAAAATCATTTAGCATTTAATTGTATTATTTCTTATTTATGTTTACATACATTCTTGCTTGAAAAGTACCTCTGATTTTTCAGAACCTTATTCCATATTAATGAGATACTTGTGAAAATATGTGAGTATAATAAAACATATTCTTGCCATTCCTGAACCACTTACACACAAAAGCATCCCCTGCTTCTTAACCACTCACACACTGGTGCTATAAGTTTCCATGTTTTTAGGGGATTTTGGGGTATACAAACGCAATCTTTGCATTATAGGATAATTGATGTTTATTTATATATATATATATATATATATATATATATATATAAATGTGTGTATGTATATATATATATATATATATATATATATATATATATATATTAGTAATGCACATTCAGATCTTTCGTGAGTATCTGAATGTGGAATTAAGCAGCGGCTCATGTCTTTCGGATATTTTCGTAGCCGGATGGATTCTTGCAAAAAAATTCACACTCTAAGATCTGGATTTGCAGAGATCTTAGTGTGGGGATCTTTTACAGGAATCCATCCGGCTATAAAAATATCGGAAGGGTACGAGCCGCTGCTTACTTCTGCATTTGGATCCTCACTAAAGATCTGAAAGCGCATTCCTTATATATATATATATATATATATATATATATATATATATATATATATGTGTGTGTGTGTGTGTATGTATTGAAAATCAATTCACCCGTCTAAAAAGGAATTGCTCGAGAAATGTTGATTATTTGCTTGAGGCTGACCTTCTAGCTATAAGACTAAGGGAAAGAGATTACTCCCCTAGAGACATTAATAGAGCAAGAAGAGAGGCACATTACCAAGGGAACATCTTTTACGGGACTCTAATAAATCATCTAGAGACAAGGGCCCATATTTATCAAGCTCCGTACGGAGCTTGAAGGGCCATAACACAAGTTATGAATCAGCGATCTAAAGACCGCTGCTCCATAACACTGTCCATCTGCTCTGAGCAGGCGGACAGGAATCACAGGAAATCAACCCAATCGAGTACGATCGGGTTGATTGACACCTCCCTGCTGGTGGCCGATTGGACGCGAGTCAGCAGGGGGCAGCGTTGCACCAGCAGCTCTTGTGTGCTGCTGGTGCAATGTTAAATGCGGAGAGCGTATTGTCGGATCAGGTCCGCAAGACCTTTGATATATTGGGGCCAGGGAGTTCAAAAGGGTTACTTTTGTTAGAGAGTTCAGCGCTCAGTTTTTACACAGGTTACCAAGATTGTATAAAAACATTTTCTATTGCTAGCTGAGGATGAGAAATTAACAAACTTGGTTGAGAGAGGACTAAGGTGCTCTTTACGAAGATGTGCCACACTAGGTAACATTTTTTACCACCCACACAATTAAAAGAAAACACCCAAGCATCTAGTTCAAGGTTAACAAGTGTAGGTATGTACAAATGTGGACATAGGAAATGTAAACCCTGTGATCACGTCAGGGTAACTAAAACCTTCTCCTCTTTCATCACAGGGGAGTTCTTTGATATAAAACATTGTGTGAACCAACACATACGTCATGTATTTGATAAATTGTACCCAATGTAGACTTCAATATGTGGGACTCACGACGCGGGATGTCACTTACCGTATGAGAGAAAATTTCTCAACGATTAGTACAGGGAGATCATCCACCCCCGTAGCACAACATTTTGCCCTATTTCATCAGAAAAATCTGAATACCTTCAGTTGGTGTATTATTGAGAAAGTATGCAGACCCATACGGAGTGGGGATCTGGATCAGCTGCTTGCTAAGAGGGGAGGCCTTCTGTATTTTTAGTTTAAAAAACAGAATTCCCGAAGGTCTCAATTCCAGATATGACCTCATAAATTACTGGGAATAAATAATTGATTAATTCTGTTGTTCCCTTTCCTTTCCCCTCCCCTTCCATCTTTCTTTCTTTCCTTATCGCCCCTAAATGTATACATATATATGGGTGTTTATTAACTCCTGTCTTGTATAGCCCTGGTAATTTTGAGCTTTCATGTCCGGATAGGGAACTGATTACGTAGTTCCCATACATTTAATAAGCGATCTAGGATGTCGAGAAGTGATGCTTTATGTCTAGAAGTGCTAATACAATTGCATGTTCATTGCCGGTATTATCTAGCAACTAAACCCTAAGTTCACTGTTGGTCCTTTAAATATTTGTCTAAATTATTTAAATTAATTTGTTTCTTATTAGTTGCTCTTAAGATATATACTTTATGTTAGGTTATAGATGATTGTGGTTAATTCCATCTTGTGTACATGAATTGTATTATAATTGTATAAAATAAGCCTGTATCTAGGTTGCTTTGCTTCCGTTCACTGCTCCTTATCATTAGTGTAATTGCTCTAGTGTATGGCTATTATATTTCCAACCTATTAGGCTTTTGACTTAAGGATATGGGCGTTGCGGTTCTAACCAATAGGGTTAATTTTAATCCTTTTAAAAAGATGTGTTGTAAGTAATCAGGCTATGGCTATGACTATGGCTTTCCGCCGAAACGCGTAAGCCTGTTTTCTCCAACATAGGTGTGTCCGGTCCACGGCGTCATCCTTACTTGTGGGATATTCTCTTCCCCAACAGGAAATGGCAAAGAGCCCAGCAAAGCTGGTCACATGATCCCTCCTAGGCTCCGCCTTCCCCAGTCATTCTCTTTGCCGTTGCACAGGCAACATCTCCACGGAGATGGCTCAGAGTTTTTTGGTGTTTAAATGTAGTTTTTATTCTTCTATCAAGAGTTTGTTATTTTAAAATAGTGCTGGTATGTACTATTTACTCTGAAACAGAAAAGAGATGAAGATTTCTGTTTGTAAGAGGAAAATGATTTTAGCAACCGTTACTAAAATCGATGGCTGTTTCCACACAGGACTGTTGAGAGGAATTAACTTCAGTTGGGGGAAACAGTGAGCAGACTTTGGCTGCTTGAGGTATGACACATTTCTAACAAGACTTGGTAATGCTGGAAGCTGTCATTTTCCCTATGGGATCCGGTAAGCCATTTTCTTAATTTTCAATATAAGAATAAAAGGGCTTCACAAGGGCTTTAAAGACTGGTAGGCATTTTTCTGGGCCAAAACGATTACTTTATAAGCATATTTAATGGTTTATAACTTTGGAGAGTTATTTTAATCTTGGGAATTTTGTTAAAAAAACGGCAGGCACTGTATTGGACACCTTTTTCACTGGGGGCCTTTTCTAGTCATAGGCAGAGCCTCATTTTCGCGCCACTAATGCGCAGTTGTTTTTGAGAAGCAAGGCATGCAGATGCATGTGTGAGGAGCTCAGGTCCACTGAAAAAGCTTATTGAAGGCGTCATTTGGTATCGTATTCCCCTCTGGGCTTGGTTGGGTCTCAGCAAAGCAGATACCAGGGACTGTATAGGGGTTAAATGTAAAAACGGCTCCGGTTCCGTTATTTTAAGAGTTAAAGCTTTCAAATTTGGTGTGCAATACTTTTAAGGCTTTATGACACTGTGGTGAAATTTTGGTGAATTTTGAACATTTCCTTCATACTTTTGCGTATAACGGCTGTAATGGATAATTCTATTAAAAACATTTTAGCCAAAATGCCCACTTATCAGCGAAAGCGCGACTGCTCTGTTTTAGATACTGAAGAGCATGAGGACGCTGATGATAATGGTTCTGTCATGCCCTTACACCAGTCTGAAGGGGCTAGGGAGGTTTTGTCTGAGGGAGAAATTTCAGATTCAGGAAAAATTTCTCAACAAGCTGAACCTGACGTTATTACATTTAAATTTAAATTGGAACATCTCCGCGCTCTGCTTAAGGAGGTGTTATCTACTCTGGATGATTGTGACAATTTGGTCATTCCAGAGAAATTATGTAAGATGGACAGGTTCCTAGAGGTCCCGGTGCCCCCCGAAGCTTTTCCTATACCCAAGCGGGTGGCGGACATTGTAAATAAAGAATGGGAAAGGCCCGGCATACCTTTTGTCCCTCCCCCTATATTTAAGAAATTATTTCCTATGGTCGACCCCAGGAAGGACTTATGGCAGACAGTCCCCAAGGTCGAGGGGGCGGTTTCTACTCTAAACAAACGCACCACTATCCCTATAGAAGATAGTTGTGCTTTCAAAGATCCTATGGATAAAAAATTAGAGGGTTTGCTTAAAAAGATGTTTGTTCAGCAAGGTTACCTTCTACAACCAATTTCATGCATTGTTCCTGTCACTACAGCAGCGTGTTTCTGGTTCGAGGAACTAGAAAAGTCGCTCAATCAAGCATCCTCTTATGAGGAGGTTATGGACAGAGTTCAAGCACTTAAGTTGGCTAACTCTTTTACCTTAGACGCCACTTTGCAATTAGCTAGATTAGCGGCGAAAAATTCAGGCTTTGCTATTGTGGCGCGCAGAGCACTTTGGCTGAAGTCTTGGTCAGCGGATGTGTCCTCCAAGAACAGATTGCTTAACATCCCTTTCAAGGGGAAAACGCTGTTTGGCCCTGACTTGAAAGAGATTATTTCAGACATCACGGGGGGAAAGGGCCACGCCCTTCCTCAGGATAGGTCTTTTAAGGCTAAAAATAAAACAAATTTTCGTCCCTTTCGCAGAAACGGACCAGCCTCAAATTCTACATCCTCTAAGCAAGAGGGTAATTCTTCTCCAACCAAGCCAGCCTGGAGACCGATGCAAGGCTGGAACAAAGGTAAGCAGGCCAAGAAGCCCGCTACCGCTACCAAGACAGCATGAGATGCTGGCCCCCGATCCGGGACCGGATCTGGTGGGGGGCAGACTCTCTCTCTTCGCTCAGGCTTGGGCAAGAGATGTTCAGGATCCTTGGGCGCTAGAAATAGTTTCTCAAGGTTATCTCCTGGAATTCAAGGAACTACCCCCAAGGGGAAGGTTCCACAGGTCTCAATTGTCTTCAGACCAAATAAAAAGACAGGCATTCTTACATTGTGTAGAAGACCTGTTAAAAATGGGAGTGATTCATCCTGTTCCATTAGGAGAACAAGGGATGGGGTTTTACTCCAATCTGTTCATAGTTCCCAAAAAAGAGGGAACATTCAGGCCAATTTTGGATCTCAAGATCCTAAACAAATTTCTCAAGGTCCCATCGTTCAAGATGGAAACCATTCGGACAATTCTTCCTACCATCCAGGAAGGTCAATTCATGACCACGGTGGATTTAAAGGATGCGTATCTACATATACAAGGAACATCATCGGTTCCTAAGATTCGCCTTTCTGGACAAGCATTACCAGTTTGTGGCACTTCCATTCGGACTAGCCACTGCTCCAAGAATTTTCACAAAGGTACTAGGGTCCCTTCTAGCGGTGCTAAGGCCAAGGGGCATTGCAGTAGTACCCTACTTGGACGACATACTGATTCAAGCGTCGTCTCTGCCACAAGCAAAGGCTCATACGGACATTGTCCTAGCCTTTCTCAGATCTCACGGGTGGAAAGTGAACGTAGAAAAAAGTTCTCTATTCCCGTCAACAAGAGTTCCCTTCTTGGGAACAATAATAGACTCCTTGGAAATGAAGATTTTTCTGACAGAAGCCAGAAAATCAAAACTTCTAAGCTCTTGTCAAGTACTTCATTCTGTTCTTCTTCCTTCCATAGCGCAGTGCATGGAAGTAATAGGTTTGATGGTTGCGGCAATGGACATAGTTCCTTTTGCGCAAATTCATCTAAGACCATTACAACTGTGCATGCTCAGACAGTGGAATGGGGATTATACAGATTTGTCCCCGACGATCCAAGTAGATCAGAGGACCAGAGATTCACTCCGTTGGTGGCTGACCCTGGACAACCTGTCCCAAGGGATGAGCTTCAGAAGACCAGAGTGGGTCATTGTAACGACCGACGCCAGCCTGGTGGGCTGGGGCGCGGTCTGGAAACACCTGAAGGCTCAGGGTCTATGGTCTCGGGAAGAATCTCTTCTCCCGATAAACATTCTGGAACTGAGAGCGATATTCAATGCTCTCAAGGCTTGGCCTCAACTAGCAAAGGCCAAATTCATAAGATTTCAATCAGACAACATGACGACTGTTGCATATATCAACCATCAGGGGGGAACAAGGAGTTCCCTGGCGATGGAAGAAGTGACCAAAGTAATTCACTGGGCGGAGCTTCACTCCTGCCACTTGTCTGCTATCCACATCCCAGGAGTGGAAAATTGGGAAGCGGATTTTCTGAGTCGTCAGACTTTTCATCCGGGGGAGTGGGAACTCCATCCGGAAATCTTTGCCCAAATAACTCAATTATGGGGCATTCCAGACATGGATCTGATGGCGTCTCGTCAGAACTTCAAGGTTCCTTGCTACGGGTCCAGATCCAGGGATCCCAAGGCGACTCTAGTAGATGCACTAGTAGCGCCCTGGACCTTCAACCTAGCTTATGTGTTCCCACCGTTTCCTCTCATTCCCAGGCTGGTAGCCAGGATCAATCAGGAGAGGGCTTCGGTGATCTTGATAGCTCCTGCGTGGCCACGCAGAACTTGGTATGCAGACCTGGTGAATATGTCATCGGCTCCACCATGGAAGCTACCTTTGAGACGGGACCTTCTTGTTCAAGGTCCGTTCGAACATCCGAATCTGGCATCACTCCAACTGACTGCTTGGAGATTGAACGCTTGATTTTATCAAAGCGTGGGTTCTCAGATTCTGTCATTGATACTCTTATTCAGGCTAGAAAGCCTGTAACTAGAAAAATTTACCATAAAGTATGGAAGAAATATATCTGTTGGTGCGAATCGAAAGGATTCCCATGGAACAGGGTAAAAATTCCTAAGATTCTGTCCTTTCTACAAGAGGGTTTGGAGAAAGGATTATCTGCAAGTTCTTTGAAGGGACAGATTTCTGCTTTATCTGTTTTACTTCACAAGAAGCTGGCGGCTGTGCCAGATGTTCAGGCTTTTGTTCAGGCTCTGGTTAGAATCAAGCCTGTTTACAAACCTTTGACTCCTCCTTGGAGTCTCAATTTAGTTCTTTCAGTTCTTCAAGGGGTTCCGTTTGAACCCTTACATTCTGTAGATATTAAGTTATTATCTTGGAAAGTTTTGTTTTTGGTTGCAATTTCTTCTGCTAGAAGAGTTTCAGAGTTATCTGCTCTGCAGTGTTCTCCTCCTTATCTGGTGTTCCATGCAGATAAGGTGGTTTTGCGTACTAAACCTGGTTTTCTTCCGAAAGTTGTTTCTAACAAAAATATTAACCAGGAGATAGTTGTGCCTTCTTTGTGTCCGAATCCAGTTTCAAAGAAGGAACGTTTGTTGCACAATTTGGATGTAGTTCGTGCTCTAAAGTTCTATTTAGAGGCTACAAAGGATTTCAGACAAACATCTTCCTTGTTTGTTGTTTATTCTGGTAAAAGGAGAGGTCAAAAAGCAACTTCTACCTCTCTCTCTCTTTTTGGCTTAAAAGCATCATCAGATTGGCTTATGAGACTGCCGGACGGCAGCCTCCTGAAAGAATCACAGCTCATTCCACTAGGGCTGTGGCTTCCACATGGGCCTTCAAGAACGAGGCTTCTGTTGATCAGATATGTAAGGCAGCGACTTGGTCTTCACTGCACACTTTTACCAAATTTTACAAATTTGATACTTTTGCTTCTTCTGAGGCTATTTTTGGGAGAAAGGTTTTGCAAACCGTGGTGCCTTCCATCTAGGTGACCTGATTTGCTCCCTCCCATCATCCGTGTCCTAAAGCTTTGGTATTGGTTCCCACAAGTAAGGATGACGCCGTGGACCGGACACACCTATGTTGGAGAAAACAGAATTTATGTTTACCTGATAAATTACTTTCTCCAACGGTGTGTCCGGTCCACGGCCCGCCCTGGTTTTTTAATCAGGTCTGATGATTTATTTTCTCTAACTACAGTCACCACGGTATCATATGATTTCTCCTATGCAAATATTCCTCCTTTACGTCGGTCGAATGACTGGGGAAGGCGGAGCCTAGGAGGGATCATGTGACCAGCTTTGCTGGGCTCTTTGCCATTTCCTGTTGGGGAAGAGAATATCCCACAAGTAAGGATGACGCCGTGGACCGGACACACCGTTGGAGAAAGTAATTTATCAGGTAAACATAAATTCTGTTTTGCTACAATATATCCTTTTATGTCAAGTGTATGCTGTCTTGTTCTCAGGATTTTAATGAATTCTAAATAAATTGTTACTTTTTATCTGCTGGATATTTCCTCTTCTTTTGGATATGTATTGAAAATAACATTTAATTTGTTGATATTATAAGCTATCTTTCTATTATGTTGTAATCAAGCCCTGTATGCGGCAAGTAAAAATAGCACAATCCATATAGTTTGATTTGTAAACAAATGACAGCAATTATATAATAGCTAAGAGGGCTGAAGTGCCTGTGCTAATACATGGTTTCAGTATTGCATTATTTGATGGCTGTTTGCCTCATTTATGAAAGTAAGGATTGCTTAGGATGATCATTTTGGAATCTGTTTTTTTTTTTACATCATTTTTTAAATATAATTATTATACCATGCCTCCTCCAAGTAAGAGCAAAATAGTCTCTAATGAGCAGCTTTCATTTGACACTTTAGGCGCTTCTGAATCGCAGAGGATCAAAACTGCTAATCATTCACTTATAGCTTTACTTTCAAATTCCTCAGATACGTCCTCTGAGGGTGGAGCTCCTTCTAATGATCAGGATACTGAATCCTCATTTATGTTCGTTTGAACATCTTAGAATCTTTTAAAGGAGTTACTGAGTATGTTATGGGTACAAGATTTTAAACATACTGAAGATAAATCAATTAAGCAGTTGGATTTAATTTTCAAGGCATCTGTTAATACCCCTGGGGAGTTTTCTGTTTCCTGATGCTGTAACTGAAATCATTATTAAGGTATGGTCCAGACCTGGTCTTCCTTTTTAATCCAACTTCTGCTTTCAAAAATATGCTAATGTGGATCTTTGGGAGACAATAGTAAAATTACTACTATTCCTCTAGAGGATAATACCTTTTTTAAAAGGCTCTATGGACAGGAAACTGGAGACTTTCCACTGAAGGGCCTTTATTCAAGCAGGATGTTTATTCAAGCGAGCAATTGGTATTGCTTGTGTGGCATTAGCCTCAACACTTTGGTGTGACAATTTATCTGAACAGAGTTCAGATAATTCTGTTGAGATTCACAATCTCGTTTGAAGCATGTTTGTTTGCAAATGCTTTAATTTGTGTGACTCTTACTGACATCTTCCAATTGAATGCCAGTAGTAATAGTACGGAGGTTATGTCAAACTTTTTTGACAGGTGGACACGCCCCTTTCTCCTCCCCTAAACCCGCCCCTTTCCACTCCCACCTTTACGCCCCTTATTGATATCAATTTGATATAAAATTGATATAAAAAGGGGATTTTGATACGAATTTGATATAAAATTGATATTAAAAAAGTGTTTTTAATACGAATTTGATATAAAATTGATATTAAATAGTTTTTTTTTATTAGGATTTGGATTAAAAGGTTATAAGAGGTTATTAAGCTTATTTTGATATGGTTGATTAGGAGCTTTATAAAAGACTATAAAGTTTATTTAATTTAAAAAAGGTATAAAGTATACTTTGATATTGTATTCTATTAAAAGGGAGATATAAAATCTTAATATATATATCCTCTATAATGTTCAATAGGTTTAATAAGGCATGTCAGGACTTGCTATGAAAAAAAAAAAGATATAAAATGTAATAGGATTTAAAGGAGGAGGTATAAGAGTATAAAATTCAATTGTTTTGATATTTTCTTTTATTAGGGGATTATAAAAAATAAAAAATAAAAAGTTTGTTAACATTTCTTATAAGATTTCTGTGAATGAAATAATTTAATTCAGTATTGTACATATTATCTTTTCTGTCTTCATGCCAGCACATTGTATGAACTGAATGCACAGACTTCTTTATATGCTCTGACACTTATGTTATTAAAATGCTGACATATGTAATACGTCATTTGTTAAATGACTAATATTTTTTCATCACATATCTTTGTCAGCAAATATCATCATATTACTTTCAGATGTCATTAAGTTCACAAGTTCTTAAAAAAAAAACTGACATACAGCAATTTTGTAGAGTAAAGATATTTATCTATACAAAAACAAACTCTCACTTATCTTTTTAAAACACACACAGTTTGTTTTTCACCTAATATTCACAAAAACATCATCATATTACTTTTTTCTCATCACATATCTTGTCAGCAAATATCATCATAATACTTTTTTTCTCATCATATATGTTTGTCAGCAGATATCATCATATTACTTTCAGATGTCATTGAGTTTACACATTTTTTTTAAAAACACTGACATACATCATTTTTGTAAACATCTTATCTATCCAAAACCAAATCTCACTTATATATTGTTTAAAAAACACACATAGGACTTTATTCCCCTTATAACCCCAAAGCAAAAATAAACATTTATACATCACAAATACAAATAAGCATAATGCAAACATCTTAATAAAATGATTTCATCTATACATATTGCTGTGTTAAGTAAAACGGTGGGGGTGGGTGAGGGTGGTTGTGGGCGTGAAACTTAAAAATCGCTGTCCCTGATCTTTTGGTGTAAGTATATAAGGTATGATATTTACTCTAAACTGTCTTTTATAATAATTAATTCTAAACTTTTAAACTAAGTAATGTTATCTTAGCTGAATAAAAAAAAACATCTCTTATAGAAATATTTTTTTTCTATCTTATTTTAAAAACCTCTCTTTTTACCACCCCTGCTTGGATGCCAATATGTGTACCAACAAACTCTTTTATACTTTTTATTGTAAAGTGTTACACTAAGTAATTAAGCTTAACTTATATTAATGAAACTAATGTTACCATCAGTTTACAACAGCTTTTCACTTTTATCACCCTTATAACCACACAGCAGAAATAAACATTTATACAGCACAAATACAAATAAGCATAATACAAACATATAAATAAAATGATTAACTCGGCCTATTATAAAGCAAATTCTCAATTATCTTTTTAAATTGACTTTATACCCACAAAACAAAAATAAATATTTATACATCACAAATACAAATAAGCATAATGCAAACATCTTAATAAAATGATTAACTCACCATATTATTTTATTTTAAACTCACATATCTGTACACAGCTGATGAAGAAATTAAAAACAAATACAAACGCTCAAATACAATATTTTATAAACATTGCATTTACTACCTCTGCCCCCACATTTCTGTAACAACAAGATAATTTCATCTATACATATTGCTGTGTTAAGTAAAACGGTGGGGGTGGGGTGGTTGTGGGTGTGAAACTTAAAAAGCGCTGTCCCTGATCTTTGGATCTTTTGGTGTGGGTATATAAGTTATGATATTTACTCTAAACTGTCTTTTATAATAATTAATTCTAAACTTTTAAACTAAGTAATGTTATCTTAGCTGAATAAAAAATAAATACATCTCTTATAGAAATTTTTTTCTACCTTTTTTTTTTAAAAACCTCTCCTTTTACCAACCCTGCTTAGATGACAATATGTGTACCAACAACCTCTTTTATACTTTTTATTGTAAAGTGTTACACTAAGTAATTAAGCTTAACTTATATTAATGAAACTAATGTTACCATCAGTTTACACAGTTTACAACAGCAATACCTTTTCATTGTGACCACTTAATATAGCTAGTGATTTTTAACCTCTCATACTAATAATATATCACTTAATGCACTGGTTGGCTATATCAGATGAGTCTATTTTAATCTTGTTTACTAAGGACAAACTGCATATTTATATCTAATGCTACCATCAGTTTACACAGTTTACAACAGCAATGTCTTTTCATTGTGACCACTTAATATAGCTAGTGATTTTTAACCTCTCATACTAATAATATATCACTTAATGCACTGGTTGGCTATATCAGATGAGTCTATTTTAATCTTGTTTACTAAGGACAAACTGCATATTTATATTAGGTATGGTGTATATGAGCATATTTATATTTTTCCACAGGGATCCCAGTTTTATAGCAATTCAATGCAATCTCTAGGATCTGAAGATGCTGGTGTAACTGTTATTTGCTATAACAATGAGTGAATTTACTGTGCAAGAGTAGTGTAGGGGCAAGATCCACTTATTTCTTTTCTCTCTCTCTTTTTTGTGGGTATATATTTTGCTTTTAACCTCCATGCACTTTCCCTGGATGTTGTTTTGGGACCATGTGCCTTAGTAACTGTCTAACTCACACACATTCATTTGTGAAGGGAAGTGCTTTCCTAGTTGCATAATATTTCCTAACATCAGCTCCCAGGGATTGCGAGAAGCCTTATTTAAAGTAGTGAAGCTTGTGGTGTAGTGAAGACTCACCTATCAGCCCTTAAGCTCTCTAATTAAGGAGAGGATTACCAATTTATTTCCAGAAAACACATTTTGGCTATCTTCTCTCTCAAAACACGTCCACTCCCTTACTATGTCCCATTCCCCATTCATCAACCACATAAATAGTAGATTTAAACAGTATGGGATGTGTTATGAAGCTGGGGATGCAGCTTTGGACCTTTGTGACCCTGCAACATCTAGCTAAGAAGCAAAAGTCTTAAGAAGCTGCACATGAACAAAGTTACCGGGCAACGAGAGCTGACCACTCCATGCTAGCAACCAGTAAACTCTCTTAATTATAACTAGACTTAATTCTGCAATACTATACAAACTATAATAATAATCCTGCTCAGGAGCCACCATTCATGGTTAAAACAATAGATTAGGTCTCTGTATGTTAAAAGTGTAGGACATTTTACCTAACGTATAAAGGAAAATATAAACAACTTACTTATTTAGTAAAATCTGCATAGGTGTTTCCCCCAAATGATTTGAGTTATCTAGGATTTGTTATGTTTGTTAAGTTTTCAAAAAGACAGACTTGTTTAAACTTCAGAGTTGCAAACACATTTATTAACAAATTATAAGATTGAGTGCAAATCATACGATTCACATAAGTAGATGTACGTATAGTATTGGTAATGAATATATATATACATATAGCTATACACAGAGCAACATACGTTAGATTTCCTTCCAATTTTTATTTACATACAGTTACACACAAATTTACAACTGCTACATATAAAACTAGGGATTTTAAGTATATTAAGTATGTCACTGAAATAAATGTATGGACATAAATATGTATATAATATACTAAAAATACATAGAGACTTGTATCAACGTAAGTACTTACAAATACAGTTAAAACTGTCATAAACTTGCACAATTGGGTCAAACATTAACTTAAGTACCATCCCATTTAAATACTTATATATAAATTATATCTGAGCAATACACTTACATACATACATCATTTTAAATGTACATATCAATCACAAATATAAAAGCACACAAAAACACAGTTCACTCTTTACCTTGTGTACAAATGCATTTAAACACAAACTACCAACAAACACCCATACCACAACATTAATGTACAGTTGACTTATAGATTTAAATAAGACTCTATCTATATATATATATTTACCTATCTGTTTAAAATAATATGTTTATTCTAACATTATGTGAAATCAACAGTATGTATAAAAAGATATAAACACACAGACTTGACGTACACAGAAAATAATGTCACAGGCGGGGTGCCCATGCCTCTCCCCATATTAGTAGCCAAAAGGATATGTGGTAAAGTTATATGATAACACCCTTACTTAATAAATGTATGTTTGTAATTTAAGATAATAAAAAGAACTAAATATGCATAATAATGAAATAAGATGACATGAGTTAACAGTAAATCGTCTATTAAAGTATATGGGATATATAATATTTAACTTTAGATTAGCAAATGTATAATAATAATAAATAGCTAAATGTGTTTAGCCGTACTTTTATAGAGGTCTCATTTATCATTTGGCATGCTATATGCAGGCACACACAACATGCATGTTATAATGCATACATTTACTCTATAGAATTTTATATATTTTAAACAAGATTCATATTTTGTTTATTTTGTAATATATCAAATGGGCGCAGAAGATTTTTACTTTAAATTTTTAGATAGTTGTATGCTTGATATATTTCTGTAGCATTTTAGTATGTGCCCCACTATATATAGTAACATCACTCTTTATAAGGCTGCTATGTTCAACTGAGTCTATAAAATAGGATTATGTTAGAGCAATAATATCAGTTCTAGTTCATATGTGACTTTGTCTCTGTTACTGAAATAATTATAGTAACAAAGTTAACATACCTAAATATATTTCTTACAGAAGATTCCATTTCAAGCTTCTAGATAACACAACAAACGTATTTATTACATTATTTACTTCTAAACATAATACATTATTTATATTTCTGTTCTAGAAAATAACATTGGTAATTAAGATCAACTGCATTGAATATCTTTACTGGTAACAACCTAAGTTTAATACCTGGCTTATTCATTTTAGTTTGAAATGACTACTTTTTAGCAGTTTTCTTGCATTGGTTTGTATTTATGCTAAGCACATGTTTATTGTTTGTCTTTGTACTAGATGCATAATAGTGTAATCGCTTTATGTATTGAATCTGTTTTCCTGCATAGAGAGTGCTAAATACAGAAAGGTATATAGGTTATGATCAGCATCAATACTTCTTGCATTGAGAGTGTTAAATACAGTAAGGTGTTTATCAGCCTTTATTATTTCTTGCAGTGAAGGGGCTAAAAAATAAATAAAAAAATAATCTTTTTATGTCACAACAGTTCAAAGACTTGTATTTTAAAATGTAAAGAGTGCTCCACTAACATAAACCCCACCCAAACTCTAATCTAAGAAAAAAATGTTGCTGGACTGTCCATTAGTCTGTTGTGGACACTTGATAGCCAACACCCTGGATTAGCCACAAGAAAAAAACAACAACTAGATGTACATGAAGTAGCAGCCTAAATCAATACTTTGTCAATATATGTGGCTTTCATTTCATCAATCTTCATCATCAAGGTAATGTTGCACGTCACTTTTATGTTGTTTAAGAAAGTTTGTTAAGAATTATTAGATAATTAAAAGTAGATCTTTATGTTTATAAAATATTTTCTTAATGAAAAATGTTTTAATATAAAAACTATGGAACTTGGTACAGATAACTACACCCAAAAAACAAAAAACAAAAATGTTTTAGTTATTCAAGTAATGATATCAATTTAAAAAGGATACTTCTTGATTTTCGGATACATTGCGATTGCCAAATATATTAACATGTTTTGCTGTTCATACTAGTAACCATACTACTCTTTTAAACTTGCAATCTCCCTTTATAATATTTACATAGATTAACTTAAATTCAAAATATTAATACTTTATTGTATAAAACTATACATGGAAACATTTAAAACTCAAGAGATGGCACGCTAACTTGGGACAAGGTAAATAACTCTCCAGAATATGTCTGGCTCTTCTATAGTGGTGAGTAAATAGCTGATCCCAAAACCCAGAGATTTGACAAGAGATTGAAGAAATGTTAAGTTTCTCTGGCAATGGCAAGTGATATTTATTTAGCCCATTCATTTTAAAATAAAATAAATGGTAACACTTCATGAAATAATCTAAATAAAATATTGATGGTATTGTAGGTGTGCAAGCAGAAGTTTTCAATATACCATGGGCTCCATGTACGAAGCAGCGAAAGCTGCTCCGGAGCCTTTGCGGGGCAGGTTCGCATATGCGAGCCTGCTTCCCGCAATGTAAGAAGCAGCGGTCATTAGACCGCTGCTTCCTACACCCTACGCCACCTCTTAGGTGGCGAAGCAAAATCACCGAGAGCTCGCTCGCTCTCGGTGATTGACAGCCCCTTCAGTCGCGTGATTGGTCGCGCGACTGAAGGGGCGGGCATTACACACTCCGCTGAGTGTGTAATGGTACATACGGGCAAGCGGATCAATAGATCCGCTGCCCGTGTGTAGCGGAGGCGGGCGGACAGCTTCGCGAGTTAAGAAGCTGTCCGCCCGCCTCTTAGTACATGGAGCCCCTTGTTTCTCTTTAATAATTCATTCTTACGATCAAGCCCCTGGAAAGAAAAGGGATAGCACAATCTGCCCTAGATACTCTATAGCCTTTTCTAATTACTAGATGGTCCTTTGTAAATTGTGGAGTTAAAATACCAAATGCTCCAGTTGAAATTATTTGTGTTTCTCACATTTTGAAGGCTCTAGAATTAATCATTCTTTAATATTAGATCTATTAAAACTTGCACAGCCCTGAAGAAATAATGTAATATATAGTTGAAAATGAGAATCTAGTTTTTTTCCTCTAAGACATTAAAGTTAATCCATCTTTAATATTGTCTTAAATGAATAAATTAACATTTTATTTGAAATATTTTTCATTTTACCATAAAATAGGTATATCCAGTTGCCTTAAGTGTGATACGTGGAAACTTGTAATTTTCTATACTTCTATTTTAAGAAAAGAAAAAACTATACAATTGATACAACAACTCATAACACTTCCACCAAGTCCAAAATTGATTGTTTTGTACTGATTATATGAGCCAAATGTATTTGACAAGTATCTGGATTCCTGATAAATAGTACTTTATATTTTTTGCTAGTTTTCTACTAAAGTAATGCTGATGTATTAAAGAACACTAGTGTGTTAAAGTTTCCCCAACACTAAACTAATTATACATGTCTGTTCATTTAAGAAGTGAAAGACAAACTTAATCACCATTTTGTTTATGTATAGAATTATACATCTATAGTAAAATCTGTCCCTCAGTCTTACAATGTTTTTTATTTTCTCTATAATTGAAGTATAGAAAATTACAAGTTTCCACGTATCACACTTAAGGCAACTGGATATACCTATTTTATGGTAAAATGAAAAATATTTCAAATAAAATGTTAATTTATTCATTTAAGACAATATTAAAGATGGATTAACTTTAATGTCTTAGAGGAAAAAAACTAGATTCTCATTTTCAACTATATATTACATTATTTCTTCAGGGCTGTGCAAGTTTTAATAGATCTAATATTAAAGAATGATTAATTCTAGAGCCTTCAAAATGTGAGAAACACAAATAATTTCAACTGGAGCATTTGGTATGATTGTGATAGGGCAGATTGTGCTATCCCTTTTCTTTCCAGGGGCTTGATCGTAAGAATGAATTATTAAAGAGAAACAAGGTATATTGAAAACTTCTGTTTGCACACCTACAATACCATCAATATTTTATTTAGATTATTTCATGAAGTGTTACCATTTATTTTATTTTAAAATGAATTTAAATAAATATCACTTGCCATTGCCAGAGAAACTTAACATTTCTTCAATCTCTTGTCAAATCTCTGGGTTTTGGGATCAGCTATTTACTCACCACTATAGAAGAGCCAGACATATTCTGGAGAGTTATTTACCTTGTCCCAAGTTAGCGTGCCATCTCTTGAGTTTTAAATGTTTCCATGTATAGTTTTATACAATAAAGTATTAATATTTTGAATTTAAGTTAATCTATGTAAATATTATAAAGGGAGATTGCAAGTTTAAAAGAGTAGTATGGTTACTAGTATGAACAGCAAAACATGTTAATATATTTGGCAATCGCAATGTATCCGAAAATCAAGAAGTATCCTTTTTAAATTGATATCATTACTTGAATAACTAAAACATTTTTGTTTTTTGTTTTTTGGGTGTAGTTATCTGTACCAAGTTCCATAGTTTTTATATTAAAACATTTTTCATTAAGAAAATATTTTATAAACATAAAGATCTACTTTTAATTATCTAATAATTCTTAACAAACTTTCTTAAACAACATAAAAGTGACGTGCAACATTACCTTGATGATGAAGATTGATGAAATGAAAGCCACATATATTGACAAAGTATTGATTTAGGCTGCTACTTCATGTACATCTAGTTGTTGTTTTTTTCTTGTGGCTAATGCAGGGTGTTGGCTATCAAGTGTCCACAACAGACTAATGGACAGTCCAGCAACATTTTTTTCTTAGATTAGAGTTTGGGTGGGGTTTATGTTAGTGGAGCACTCTTTACATTTTAAAATACAAGTCTTTGAACTGTTGTGACATAAAAAGATTATTTTTTTATTTATTTTTTAGCCCCTTCACTGCAAGAAATAATAAAGGCTGATAAACACCTTACTGTATTTAACACTCTCAATGCAAGAAGTATTGATGCTGATCATAACCTATATACCTTTCTGTATTTAGCACTCTCTATGCAGGAAAACAGATTCAATACATAAAGCGATTACACTATTATGCATCTAGTACAAAGACAAACAATAAACATGTGCTTAGCATAAATACAAACCAATGCAAGAAAACTGCTAAAAAGTAGTCATTTCAAACTAAAATGAATAAGCCAGGTATTAAACTTAGGTTGTTACCAGTAAAGATATTCAATGCAGTTGATCTTAATTACCAATGTTATTTTCTAGAACAGAAATATAAATAATGTATTATGTTTAGAAGTAAATAATGTAATAAATACGTTTGTTGTGTTATCTAGAAGCTTGAAATGGAATCTTCTGTAAGAAATATATTTAGGTATGTTAACTTTGTTACTATAATTATTTCAGTAACAGAGACAAAGTCACATATGAACTAGAACTGATATTATTGCTCTAACATAATCCTATTTTATAGACTCAGTTGAACATAGCAGCCTTATAAAGAGTGATGTTACTATATATAGTGGGGCACATACTAAAATGCTACAGAAATATATCAAGCATACAACTATCTAAAAATTTAAAGTAAAAATCTTCTGCGCCCATTTGATATATTACAAAATAAACAAAATATGAATCTTGTTTAAAATATATAAAATTCTATAGAGTAAATGTATGCATTATAACATGCATGTTGTGTGTGCCTGCATATAGCATGCCAAATGATAAATGAGACCTCTATAAAAGTACGGCTAAACACATTTAGCTATTTATTATTATTATACATTTGCTAATCTAAAGTTAAATATTATATATCCCATATACTTTAATAGACGATTTACTGTTAACTCATGTCATCTTATTTCATTATTATGCATATTTAGTTCTTTTTATTATCTTAAATTACAAACATACATTTATTAAGTAAGGGTGTTATCATATAACTTTACCACATATCCTTTTGGCTACTAATATGGGGAGAGGCATGGGCACCCCGCCTGTGACATTATTTTCTGTGTACGTCAAGTCTGTGTGTTTATATCTTTTTATACCTACTGTTGATTTCACATAATGTTAGAATAAACATATTATTTTAAACAGATAGGTAAATATATATATATATATAGATAGAGTCTTATTTAAATCTATAAGTCAACTGTACATTAATGTTGTGGTATGGGTGTTTGTTGGTAGTTTGTGTTTAAATGCATTTGTACACAAGGTAAAGAGTGAACTGTGTTTTTGTGTGCTTTTATATTTGTGATTGATATGTACATTTAAAATGATGTATGTATGTAAGTGTATTGCTCAGATATAATTTATATATAAGTATTTAAATGGGATGGTACTTAAGTTAATGTTTGACCCAATTGTGCAAGTTTATGACAGTTTTAACTGTATTTGTAAGTACTTACGTTGATACAAGTCTCTATGTATTTTTAGTATATTATATACATATTTATGTCCATACATTTATTTCAGTGACATACTTAATATACTTAAAATCCCTAGTTTTATTTGTAGCAGTTGTAAATTTGTGTGTAACTGTATGTAAATAAAAATTGGAAGGAAATCTAACGTATGTTGCTCTGTGTATAGCTATATGTATATATATATTCATTACCAATACTATACGTACATCTACTTATGTGAATCGTATGATTTGCACTCAATCTTATAATTTGTTAATAAATGTGTTTGCAACTCTGAAGTTTAAACAAGTCTGTCTTTTTGAAAACTTAACAAACATAACAAATCCTAGATAACTCAAATCATTTGGGGGAAACACCTATGCAGATTTTACTAAATAAGTAAGTTGTTTATATTTTCCTTTATACGTTAGGTAAAATGTCCTACACTTTTAACATACAGAGACCTAATCTATTGTTTTAACCATGAATGGTGGCTCCTGAGCAGGATTATTATTATAGTTTGTATAGTATTGCAGAATTAAGTCTAGTTATAATTAAGAGAGTTTACTGGTTGCTAGCATGGAGTGGTCAGCTCTCGTTGCCCGGTAACTTTGTTCATGTGCAGCTTCTTAAGACTTTTGCTTCTTAGCTAGATGTTGCAGGGTCACAAAGGTCCAAAGCTGCATCCCCAGCTTCATAACACATCCCATACTGTTTAAATCTACTATTTATGTGGTTGATGAATGGGGAATGGGACATAGTAAGGGAGTGGACGTGTTTTGAGAGAGAAGATAGCCAAAATGTGTTTTCTGGAAATAAATTGGTAATCCTCTCCTTAATTAGAGAGCTTAAGGGCTGATAGGTGAGTCTTCACTACACCACAAGCTTCACTACTTTAAATAAGGCTTCTCGCAATCCCTGGGAGCTGATGTTAGGAAATATTATGCAACTAGGAAAGCACTACCCTTCACAAATGAATGTGTGTGAGTTAGACAGTTACTAAGGCACATGGTCCCAAAACAACATCCAGGGAAAGTGCATGGAGGTTAAAAGCAAAATATATACCCACAAAAAAGAGAGAGAGAAAAGAAATAAGTGGATCTTGCCCCTACACTACTCTTGCACAGTAAATTCACTCATTGTTATAGCAAATAACAGTTACACCAGCATCTTCAGATCCTAGAGATTGCATTGAATTGCTATAAAACTGGGATCCCTGTGGAAAAATATAAATATGCTCATATACACCATACCTAATATAAATATGCAGTTTGTCCTTAGTAAACAAGATTAAAATAGACTCATCTGATATAGCCAACCAGTGCATTAAGTGATATATTATTAGTATGAGAGGTTAAAAATCACTAGCTATATTAAGTGGTCACAATGAAAAGACATTGCTGTTGTAAACTGTGTAAACTGATGGTAGCATTAGATATAAATATGCAGTTTGTCCTTAGTAAACAAGATTAAAATAGACTCATCTGATATAGCCAACCAGTGCATTAAGTGATATATTATTAGTATGAGAGGTTAAAAATCACTAGCTATATTAAGTGGTCACAATGAAAAGGTATTGCTGTTGTAAACTGTGTAAACTGATGGTAACATTAGTTTCATTAATATAAGTTAAGCTTAATTACTTAGTGTAACACTTTACAATAAAAAGTATAAAAGAGGTTGTTGGTACACATATTGTCATCTAAGCAGGGTTGGTAAAAGGAGAGGTTTTTAAAAAAAAAAGGTAGAAAAAAATTTCTATAAGAGATGTATTTATTTTTTATTCAGCTAAGATAACATTACTTAGTTTAAAAGTTTAGAATTAATTATTATAAAAGACAGTTTAGAGTAAATATCATAACTTATATACCCACACCAAAAGATCCAAAGATCAGGGACAGCGCTTTTTAAGTTTCACACCCACAACCACCCCACCCCCACCGTTTTACTTAACACAGCAATATGTATAGATGAAATTATCTTGTTGTTACAGAAATGTGGGGGCAGAGGTAGTAAATGCAATGTTTATAAAATATTGTATTTGAGCGTTTGTATTTGTTTTTAATTTCTTCATCAGCTGTGTACAGATATGTGAGTTTAAAATAAAATAATATGGTGAGTTAATCATTTTATTAAGATGTTTGCATTATGCTTATTTGTATTTGTGATGTATAAATATTTATTTTTGTTTTGTGGGTATAAAGTCAATTTAAAAAGATAATTGAGAATTTGCTTTATAATAGGCCGAGTTAATCATTTTATTTATATGTTTGTATTATGCTTATTTGTATTTGTGCTGTATAAATGTTTATTTCTGCTGTGTGGTTATAAGGGTGATAAAAGTGAAAAGCTGTTGTAAACTGATGGTAACATTAGTTTCATTAATATAAGTTAAGCTTAATTACTTAGTGTAACACTTTACAATAAAAAGTATAAAAGAGTTTGTTGGTACACATATTGGTATCCAAGCAGGGGTGGTAAAAAGAGAGGTTTTTAAAATAAGATAGAAAAAAAATATTTCTATAAGAGATGTTTTTTTTTATTCAGCTAAGATAACATTACTTAGTTTAAAAGTTTAGAATTAATTATTATAAAAGACAGTTTAGAGTAAATATCATACCTTATATACTTACACCAAAAGATCAGGGACAGCGATTTTTAAGTTTCACGCCCACAACCACCCTCACCCACCCCCACCGTTTTACTTAACACAGCAATATGTATAGATGAAATCATTTTATTAAGATGTTTGCATTATGCTTATTTGTATTTGTGATGTATAAATGTTTATTTTTGCTTTGGGGTTATAAGGGGAATAAAGTCCTATGTGTGTTTTTTAAACAATATATAAGTGAGATTTGGTTTTGGATAGATAAGATGTTTACAAAAATGATGTATGTCAGTGTTTTTAAAAAAAATGTGTAAACTCAATGACATCTGAAAGTAATATGATGATATCTGCTGACAAACATATATGATGAGAAAAAAAGTATTATGATGATATTTGCTGACAAGATATGTGATGAGAAAAAAGTAATATGATGATGTTTTTGTGAATATTAGGTGAAAAACAAACTGTGTGTGTTTTAAAAAGATAAGTGAGAGTTTGTTTTTGTATAGATAAATATCTTTACTCTACAAAATTGCTGTATGTCAGTTTTTTTTTTAAGAACTTGTGAACTTAATGACATCTGAAAGTAATATGATGATATTTGCTGACAAAGATATGTGATGAAAAAATATTAGTCATTTAACAAATGACGTATTACATATGTCAGCATTTTAATAACATAAGTGTCAGAGCATATAAAGAAGTCTGTGCATTCAGTTCATACAATGTGCTGGCATGAAAACAGAAAAGATAATATGTACAATACTGAATTAAATTATTTCATTCACAGAAATCTTATAAGAAATGTTAACAAACTTTTTATTTTTTATTTTTTTATAATCCCCTAATAAAAGAAAATATCAAAACAATTGAATTTTATACTCTTATACCTCCTCCTTTAAATCCTATTACATTTTATATCTTTTTTTTTTTCATAGCAAGTCCTGACATGCCTTATTAAACCTATTGAACATTATAGAGGATATATATATATTAAGATTTTATATCTCCCTTTTAATAGAATACAATATCAAAGTATACTTTATACCTTTTTTAAATTAAATAAACTTTATAGTCTTTTATAAAGCTCCTAATCAACCATATCAAAATAAGCTTAATAACCTCTTATAACCTTTTAATCCAAATCCTAATAAAAAAAAACTATTTAATATCAATTTTATATCAAATTCGTATTAAAAACACTTTTTTAATATCAATTTTATATCAAATTCGTATCAAAATCCCCTTTTTATATCAATTTTATATCAAATTGATATCAATAAGGGGCGTAAAAGTGGGAGTGGAAAGGGGCGGGTTTAGGGGAGGAGAAAGGGGCATGTCCACCTGTCAAAAAAGTTTGACATAACCTCCGTACTATTACTACTAATGCCAAAATCATGGTTCTGTCAGTTTTGACAAGGAGAGTCTTGTGGCTCAAATCTTGATCAGCTGACATGGTATCAAAGTCTAGTCTTCTAACGCTTACATTTAAAATCTAAACAGATCAGAAAGTCTCCACTCTTAAATTGACAGCTATTTTTTGTGAACTCCCCTATCTTATTTTTCACTGAGAGAAGGCAGTTTTAAGGACTAAGTTTGATTTCTTACCAAAAGTTGTCTCTGGGGATATCATAAATCGAGAGATTGTAATTCCTTGTCTTTTATCTTAATCCTCAAAACTGAAAGGAAAGACTTCATTATTTGGATGTGGTAAGGGTTTTACAGTTTTACTTACAAGCTACCAAAAATTTTAGGCAATCTATTAGTCTGTACTTTCTTTGCTCGGAGCCTCGACTGTTTCTATAACTGATTAGCTTATGCTCTTGGTTCACAAGGCTTACTTGTAGACAGGTAATTATCCTTCAAATCTTATTACAGCTCATTCTACCAGATCTGTTTCTATTTCATGGGCTTTTAAAAATGAGATTTCGGTTGAGCAAATTTGCAAGACAGCAACATAGTCATCCTTACATACTTTTACTACTTTCTACCATTTTAAAATTTTTGCTTTTTCTGAAGTGACCTTTGGTTAGAAAGTCTTCCAGGCAGCAGTGTCTGGAAAATAGATTCCTGCCCTTTTATTTTTCTTTACATTTTTATCCTGCCCATAATTACTTGCAGACTCCATGGCTTTGATATAAGTTCTCATGTTTAATGTATTTTGGACTCTCAGCACCTTATGAAAGAAAACAAAATTTATTCTTACCATATAAATGCATTTCTTTCATGGTGGTGAGAGTCCTCACCCACATTTTTTATGGATAACATTTTTTTTTTTTGATGATGATTCCTATTTTGCACCTCTATTTTTCCTGCTTTGTCCTTTCCTACCTTTTTTATTTTCATTCTCCTTACTCTGCTATAAGAATAAATGACATACCAGTAAGGATGGAAGGGATAAAATGCTGTTGAGAGTTTTGGGAAACTTTGTCTCCTCCTAGTGGCCAGGAGTTGAATCCCATGCATAATGGATTGTGGACTCTCCTCACCATGAAAAAAATTGAATTTAGTTTTTTTTTCTTTATGTCGCTTTAACATAAAGGATCCTTACAAGCACATTTGGTTATATCACATTTTTGTCTAGAAAATCTCAATGCTGGTATACATTTAGAAGCTACTTTAGCATAATCGGCTTAAGCAATGGTGAGACAGTCAGGTGCAGCCACTTTCATATATTAACATAAACAGCTTGGGGTGGCACACAATCTCTGCAAAATGCTTTTTTACTTATATTTTTTATATAAATAAACATAATACAATACTTCAGTCAGCTCTGGAATAAGGAAGAGATCAACACATGATGCAGATCTCAGTGAAAAAAAATGCTATTACAGTCCTTTCCTTCTTAATATGAGGAGAGTCCATGGCATCATTCCTTACTGTTGGGAAATACTGAACCTGGCCACCAGGAGGAGGCAAAGACATCCCAGCCAAAGGCTTAAATACTCCCCCCACGTCCCTCATCCCCCAGTCATTCTTTGCCTTTTGTCACAGGAGGTTGGCATAGAAGGAGTAGTTCCTTATGGAGGGTATGTGCCCTTCGAAATGGGACTGGAGTTTTAAGTAGTCTTTGAAGAAAAGATAGCCTTGGAATTGGAAAAGTATAAAAAAAACTCCAAACTACTTAAGCAATTGACAATTCAAGATACAAAAAATTCACAAGAATAACAAATCCTACGCGTTTCAGCAGGTGCTGTAATCATAGATCTACTTAAACACAATGCAGTGCTGACTTAAAAGGTGAAACCTTCACAGCTATTGGCAGAAGATGTAATTAAAAACACTCCCACTTAATCCCTTTCATACCTTAAAGGCATAAATGAATAAAAGATGGTGTCATATGTAATTATTATTATTATTATCGGTTATTTGTAGAGCGCCAACAGATTTTGCAGCACTATATGTAAATATCTTATGTGAATATACTATCTAGACAATTGAGGTAAGAAGTTGTAAAGATATGCCTAACTAAATACAACGCTGTCCATGTATAGGCATCGTAAATAATTTACAGACAATTAGGTCACATAGTTGTAAATAACATAACAAGTAAGTATCTTTTATCTAATGGAATTATAATGAATCGTAACATTGGAGATAATAACATGTTAAGAAGAGGCTGGATATAAGGGAATATTAATCAAAAAAATATTATTACGAATATGGCGTTCAATCATAACATACAGAACAACCTTTACTGGTAATAAATAATTAATAAAGAACCCATAATACCCTTAACATGTGAACAATGCTATGCAAATGCAGGATAATGACATAGTGGGTAGGCAAGAATGACTATGGATAATTTAATACCAATGATTAATAATGTCAAACTCAGAATTATATCCACTGGGAAACTGAGTTTGCAATTTATAAATCCAATAGATTTCTTGCCTAGCCAGTAGGCCTTCTTTATTACCACCTCTAGGTGGTTGTCTAATGGCTTCTATGGCTCTCCATCTAAATGCAGTAACATCCTTATTATGAGCCTCTAAAAAGTGACGTGAGAGTACTGAACAAGTTTGCCTCTGACGAAGCGAGGAGGAGCCTCGCGAAACGCGTAAGGCCACGCCCACTTGACGACACTCTTGGACGTACTCTGACGTGGAAGACAGCAGCCGCACTGGAGCCGGCTTTTTTACAGAGCGGTGCTTGTCAGAACTAAACAGAGAGGGTCCCAAAAGTTTATACAAGGACTTACCCGCTGGCTATCGAATACTCCTAAGGAGAGAGAGGAGGAGATCAGTGAAGAGAAGTTCCAACTTTATCGTATCAATTGCAGACACATACCTCATATGTTTGAGGTGATCGATGTGAGTGTTTTATCTGATGTTTGAATGTTTGTCATTTTTTGTGTACCAATAAATTGCTCTTAAATCTACACTTAGATCATCCGTGTACTGTTTGGTGCACGGAGTTGCGCTCCTGTTTTCTTGTTTTCTACAGGGACTTGTCTTATCTTAGAGTACTGAACAAGGTCTCTCATTCTTGATGTACCCCAAATGCTCCCGTATTCGGGTTCGAACCGGAAGAGAGAACGCACACAGACAGCAAAGACGGAGGCGTGAGGCAGTTACCCACACTGGAGTTGTGGTTTCCTCAACGCATGGTTTGCTGAGCCTGAGCCTGATGTGTTCCTGTCTGTAGAGATTGGTAGAGCTGCAGTAGCAGACGGGTGAGTGATTTTGCCCTTCCGCAAGGTGGAGGCTACAGAGTTTAGACGCATAATGTTTGGGCTTCACCGCACTAGCGTTAGGGTTCATATGAGGGGCTTGTGCACATTCTGAATTTTACAGTGAAATGAGAAGCCGTTTGTTAAAGCATCTATACCTACAGGTCGGCTTATATTGAGAGGAATTGTTCTCTAGTATTGTTAATTTTAAGTAGTCTTGTCAGCCTCTCAGTGAGGGCATTGATGAATGTTACAGTCTGGAGATGCAGGGAGAGTCTTTCTGTGAACGCATCCAAACTCATATTAACAGCTCCTAAGCAATCAGTGTTGACGAGTTTCACTGCCTGCTTCCATAACTCAAGTCCATGTCAGGAGCGATGCTACAAGACTGTCAAACTTGAGAGACTGTGTTTCTGTTCCACGGCATAGATTCCTGTAAGATCGTTTCATTTTGTATACATATGATAACGCAAGAAGACAGGATCACAGTGTGGCTCCTTTTATCTGTATGGAATCAAGGGTTAATATCTCCAGAGGGGGATTATTGAATAGTGGGGATTAATCAAATAAGTTTATTTGATTATGCTGCAACATGTGTGAGATGAGGCTCAGGCAGATGTTGGAACGTACAGGGTTTTCACTTTCGTTTTGGGAGCTGCGCAGCATGAAAGGCTTGGCGCGCTTTTTTACTAGTATAGCAGAGGCGGTCCTGCATTGCGCACCACATGACCGGGCGTGGTCACACTTATTTCTTCTTTCCTGACCTTGTGGTTTACCGGAGAAGAAGTGGTTTCTCTGTTTGGCCTGGGTCATAGGAGGTGGTGAGTGCCCAGCGATTGAGGGTATAAAGGTGCCGTTTTTTCTCAGTAATCAATAGTTTGCTTTGTTAGCGCAAGCTATGGAGGATTCTGATGCATTAGAGGGTACTCCCTCTTTACCTATGTCTAATACCTCTCTATATTGTGAGGAGGCCACGGTATACTCGCCTGCTCAATTATGTTCCACATGCCTTGATAAAGTAATCATGTCGAAGAAAGTTAATATGTTTGATACCACTGAGCCGTCCACCTCTGAGGAGTCTCTGTCCCGTGAGGTGTGCACCCTACAGTCAATTCCTTATACACATGCAGTTTCCTCTAGCAATCCTAATCCTCCATCTGGAGGGGCCCTTTTACCGCCAGACTTTATTGAGCAGTTACAAACAGCAGTGTCTGCGGCCTTTAGTGCTTTACCTCGCCCTGCTAAGCGCAAGCGAAAGGTCAAATATTGCTATCCTTCACAGGGGTCATCTACTATCTTATTGGATTTATCTGATACAAGATTATCTGATGATGAAGGCGCCTCTGATACTTCAGGAAAGAATTAAGGCCTTAAGGGTGGCTAATTCTTTTATTTGCAATGCAAATTATTCACCTTAATGCCAAGGCTTCAGGTTTTTCTGTTCAGAACAAGCCTAAGGGACAAGATCCTAATTTTCGTTCCCAATGTCAGCAGCCCTATGCAAAACCAGAGCAATCCAAGGGGACTTGGAAGCCGGCTTAGTCCTGGAATAAATCCAAGCAGATCAAGAAGCCCACCGAGACAAAGTCGGCATGAAGGGGCGGCCCCCGTTCCGTCTCTGGATCTTGTAGGGGCAGACTGTCACTCTTTTCAGACGCTTGGTTTGGGGACGTGCAAAAGCCGTGGGTCCTGGAGGTCATTGCTCAGGGATACAAGATAGGTTTCAAGTCTCATCCACCCAGGGGCAGATTCCTCCTCTCAAACCTGTCTTCAAGGTCAGAAAAGAGAGAAGCCTTTCTAGGGTGTGTGAGGGATCTCTCCTCCCTAAGAGTCATTGTCCCGGTACCTCTTACAGAAAGAGGTCTGGGGTACTATTCAAACCTTTTTGTGGTCCCAAAGAAGGAGGGAACTTTCCGCCTGATTCTGGATCTAAAGTGCTTAAACAAATTCCTATGTGTCCCCTTGTTCAAGATGGAGACGATAAGGTCCATCCTTCCCTTAGTTCAGGAAGGACAATTCATGACCACTATAGATCTGAAGGATGCTTACCTTCATGTTTAAATACACAAAGATCACTTCAAGTTCCTAAGTTTTGCGTTCCTGGACCAGCACTTCCAGTTTATTGCACTTCTGTTTGTTCTAGCTACTGCCCCAAGAGTTTTTATGAAGGTTCTGGGGGCACTGCTTGCAGTTGCCAGGACCAGAGGTATAGCAGTAGCGCCATACTTGGATGATATTCTGATTCAAGCACCATCTTGTCGTCTGGCAGAAGACCAATCGAGATCTCTTCTGTTTCTTCTCATGGGTGGAAGATAAACTTAGAAAAGAGTTTTCTTATTCCCAGTACCAGGGTGGAATTCCTGGGTACTATAATAGACTCCATATCTATGAGGATATTCCTTACAGATCAGAGAATTTACAAGCTAACTTCCGCTTGTCTTGCCCTCCAGACCTACTTAAGGCCCTCTGTGGCTCGGTGTATTGAGGTGATTGATCTCATGGTGTCCAGCATGATCATCATTCCCTTTGCCAGATTCCATCTCAGACCACTTCAGCTGTGCATGCTAAGACAGTGGAACGGCGATCATTTGGATCTGTCTCAACAGATTTCTCTGGCTAACTGGTCTATAGGATCGCTCATCTGGTAGCTCTGTCCAGATAACCTGTCCCAAGGGACATCCTTCTTGAGACCATCCTGAGAGATTGTGACTACGGAAGCAAGTCTATCAGGATGGGGAGCTGTTTGAGGTGCCAGGAAGGCACAGGGCCTGTAAACTCGAGAGGAATCCCTCCTCCCGATTAACATCTTGGAACTTTGAGCGATCTTCAATGCTCTGAAAGCTTGGCCTCTTCTGGGTTTGTCCCAGTTGATCAGATTCCAAGCAGACAACATAACCTCGTGGCTTACATCAACCATCAGGGGGGGAACGAGGAGCTCCCTAGAAATGAGGCCCAGGGATCCTCAGGAAGAGCTAATAGATGCATTGCGGGTGCCTTGAAGGTTCAATCTAATTTACATTTTTCTGCCGTTACCACTTCTTTACCGTGTAGTGGCCCGCATCAAGCAGGAGCAGGCATCAGTGATACTGATTGCTCTATTGTGGCAGCAAAGGATGTGGTTCGCGGACCTGCTGGGGATGTCCTCATCTCTTCTGTGGAAGTTACCTTGTCGCAATGATCTGCTGGAATAGGGTCCTTTAGTTCATCATCAAATCTATATTCTCTGAGGCTGACTGCGTGGAGATTGAACGCTTAGTCTTAGCCAAGAGAGGTTTCTCTGAGAGGGTTGTTAACACTCTCATTTAGGCTCGTAAACCTGTTACTCGCCGCATCTATCATAAGGTGTTGAGAGCTTACTTATTCTGGTGTGAAGAGTGTGGTTTAGCCTGGCATAAGGTTAAGGCTGCCAGGATTCTTTCCTTTCTCCACGAGGGTCTGGAGAAGGGCCTTTCTGCCAGTTCCCTGAGGGGACAGATTTCGGCCCTTTTTGTTTTGCTGCACAAGAGGCTTGCAGAGTTCCCTGACGTGTAATCTTTCGATAAGGCTCTGATTAGTTTAGATGTAATGCTCCACCTTGGAGTTTGAATCTTGTTCTTAAGTTTTTACAACAGGCTCCGTGTGAGCCTATGCATTCGGTTGATATCAAATTGTTGTCTTGGAAGGTTCTTTTTCTTTTGGCTATTGCGTCGGCACGCAGAGTTTCTGAAATGGCTGCCTTGCAGTGTGAGCCTCCTTATCTGGTTTTCCACACTGATAAGGCTGTCCTTCGTACCCGCTTGGGTTTTCTACCTAAGGTGGTGTTGATCACCTTATGTCCTAATCCTTCTTCGAAGAAACGTTTACTTTATAATCTGTATGTGGTTCGAGCTTTGAAGTTTTATCTTCAAGCTACTAAGGATTTTAGGCAAACTTCTTTCTGAAGGCTTCTTCGACTTCCTTATCTTTTTGGTTGAGGAGTGTTATATGGTTAGCTTACGAGTCAGCGGGACTTAAACCTCCTCAGAGGGTTACGGCTCATTCCACTACAGCGGTGGCTTCCTCTTGATCCTTTAAAAACGAGGCTTCTATGGATCAGATTTGTAAGGCAGCTACCTGGTCCTCCTTGCATACTTTTTCGAAATTCTACAAGTTTGATGTTTTTGCTTCGGCTGAAGCAGCTTTTGGGTGAAAGGTTTTACAGGAAGTGGTGCCCTCAGATTTGGGTCCGCCTTTTCTTTACCCCTCCGGTTATCATTCAGTGTCCTCTAGAGCTTTGGTATAGTTTTCCCAACAGTAAGGAATGATGCCGTGGACTCTCCTCATATTAAGAAGGAAAACATAAATTATTCTTACCTGATAATTTAATTTCCTTCTGTATGAGGAGAGTCCACAGCCCCGTCCGTATACTCCGATGGGTAGAGCAAAATTTGTTTTTCTCTTCCGGCACCATTTATACCCTGATATTTCTCCTACTGTTCCTTGTTCCCTTTACAGAATGACTGGGATATGAGGGAAGTGTGGGGAGTATTTAAGCCTTTGGCTGGGGTGTCTTTGCCTCCTCCTGGTGGCCAGGTTCAGTATTTCCTAACAGTAAGGAATGATGCCGTGGAATCTCCTCATACAAAAGGAAATTAAATTATCAGGTAAGCATAATTTATGTTTTTTTTAAAGCTGATTTGTAGCAGGTTATTTACAATAATATGTTTGGTATAATAAAATCCTGTGTCCATTTAAGTTAAAACCATTCTGTTTTTAACATGGGGGTGAGGTCGCACAAGCAGTGAAAAGTCACATACTGGGGCGCGAGGTGAAATTAAAGGGCTTAATGCCCTTTTAAGGGCAGTAAAAAAGCTGAATGCCCTTTTAAGGGCAATGCCCATATAAATGCCCCTTTAGAGGCAATGGGTAGTTTAGGTTTTTTTAGTGTTAGTTTTTTTTTTTGTGGGGTTTGGTGGGTGGGGGAGTTTTCCTGTTAGAGGGGGGACTTAGTATTTTTTGGGGGGGCTTTTTTATTTTCATAGGGAGTAGGTATAATTTTTTTTATTTTTGATAATTTTTTTTTTATTTTCTGTAATTTTAGCTTTTTTATTTTCTGTAATTATAGCTTAATTTAATTGCGTTGTGGGGGGTTGTCGGTTTAGGGGTTAATACTTTTATTATAAGTTCCGATGTGGGTTAATGGTGGATTAGGGGTTAATATACTTTATTAGCTATTGCGGTGGGGGATTGCGGTTGACAGGTATAGATATTGCACATGCTTTAGGTGTTAGTTATTTTCAGGAGGTAGATAGATATTGCGCACGTGTCAGGTGTTAGTTACTATTTTCAGGGAGTTACTGTGCTCGCAAACTCAGCGCAAGACTTGCTGCACCTGCCTATGTGTGGCGAGGTTAAAACGGAGTAAAATTTTTCCATTTTTGGCACGCAAACCCTTGCGCTGAATATGTGATACCGATTTGCGATGCGGTTCTATGTTAGCTTATGGGAGTAAAAATACCGGCCGTCGGGTGAAATATATGTGCCGCATTTATATGCGGCGCCGTATATGTAATACCAAATCGTGTAAAAACTGTCGGCGCTGGCATTTGCGGGCGACGCTGCATATGTAATGGAGCCACAGATACGTAGCATTCTATAAGCATTACTTTATTAGCATCCCTAGCCTTCACCAGTGAAGATAGACTAATGTGAAAGCGTGGGAGGAAACATCACAATGCAAATTGTGTGAAACAAGGTCCTTATTATCAGATTCACAAGAGCCTGACAAGCTTAGGCAGTCTGAAAATGTGCTGCACTGACAGGAAAACCGCTTTAAAGCATTCAGCATAGCACATTTGTCTGATCATACAAAACTATGTGCATAGATTCTAATTTGCTTGATGGAAATTAACTTGGGAATCTTTCTGTGATGCTCAGAGAGAGGAGACAAAGAGATCTATAAATAAGCATGATACAGTTAACATGACACAGAGAGACCTTCTCATTAAACTGCATGACTGCTCTTCCTGATAACAAGGCAACGTTTGCTATTTTGTTTATTCATGACACTAATTTTGCATGTCAAAACAGGGCTTACATGTATCGTTTTTTTTAAGGAAATACGAACATATCAAAAGATAAGTAAATAAGATTATAAAATATAAATCTGATATTTGATAAGAATACAAACAAACCCAATATTGCCAGTTTAGCCTTAATTTAATAAGGCTGAAATCCTGACATCATTTTTTTCCACTGTTAATAACTTCTTGTGTTCAATAATGTAAAAATGATCATTTGTTTTATATATATATATATATTACAATGGAATAAACAAATACAATTCTGAATCAAAATACTTCACCTTTAGCTGACATCAGTTTAAGTGATGGTGCTAGTGTCTCATTGAAGGTTTATTAGTTGCATGCTACAGACAAAACCATGGTCCACATAGATTCCTTTGATCAGGGGAGATATGTAAACAAATCTTGCAGGCAGTACATTATGGAACAATGTGACAGACAATGGCAGAAGGGTATGAATGGTAATCTGCTGTTTATATATCTCTTCTAGTTTCTCATGCCTCTTGTCTTAAAGGACCATTAAAGGGACAGTATACAGTGTACACCAATTTTAATATAACTGAATGTAATTGACACTGATATAAAGAAGAATATGCACAGATGCCGATCTAAAAATCCAGTATAAAAGCTTTTTAAAAATGCACTTAGAAGCTCCTAATTTAGCACTGTTGATGAGCTTAGGCTGTTACACCCACTGAAATAGGCTGAAAAGCAGACACTCCCCCCCTCCCTTGCATATGAAAAGACACTTTACATAAACAGGGGCAAGCTGTAGTCTGTAGACATCAGTATACATCTACAACTTTGGGGCTTTGTTAGGAGACTGCAAATCAGCACAATGACAATTAAAAATAAGCAAAACTATACATTTTTACAAAATGGATCATCTACAAAACATTTATGCAAAGAAAAATCTAGTGTACAATATCCCTTTTAATACGGCAGAATTGTATAATCAATAGCTGCATGATAAAAAATATGCACTAACACTTTTCTGATGAATTTCCAAGTTTCTTTGCAATTTCCTGTCCCCTGTATGATGCGACAGCCCTCAGCCAATCACAATGTATATATATCTGTGAACTCTCGCACATGTTCAGCAAGAGGTTGTGTTTTAGACTGCAAATAAGACAGTACATTGCACACCTCCTTTCAAGAATGAACAGTTGTCTTTTTACAATTGTTTTTTTTTTTGTTTTGCACTAACTCTTATTTTTAAAAAAAAAAAAAAGGATTCTGTCGTACTCCAACAACTAAAGAAATAACTTCTTCATGTGTAACAGGTGTGATTAAACAGTGACGTCTGATGAATAAAATGTGTTATATTGTTGCAGACACTTCTGCCATAGAGCGGTAAATTAATATGCAAACTCCTGAGCTCTTATGAGCCTGTATAGGTTTACTCGTTAACAACAGATATCAGGAGAACAAATTACATTTGAAAACGTAAGTAAATTGGAAAGTTTTTATTTTTTAAATTCCATCAATTTCATGTATCTGAATCATGAAAGAAAGATTGTTAGTTTCCCTTTTAATGTCGCTTTTACTGTGCCTTATCTCTTTCATTCTTCTTTTTCCTGTACCCGAATGCCTTCCCCAATTGTTTCCCCTGAAACATTTGATTGTTAAACAATCTATTAAAACTTGAAATAACTCATTGCTACCCATTATGGAAATCCAACTGCTTAGCTGCCTTCTTCACCCGTCTCCAGTCAATCTTAAATGACTTAGCCACATACATTTTAACTCGTAAAACAATTATCGCACTTTTCTATCAGTCCGTAAACTCGCTAGAGAAATACCACAGCCTGTAAAGTTGTCAATAATCTCACAGCAAACCTATGGGCTAAATTACAGGAGCTGTAATTAACACGTCTCTCCAGTTACTGCATTTTTAATAGCGAGAACGTCTGATTTATTATGACAGCTTCTTCGATGTATTGGTGTGAAGCTTTCTGAAAGCACGCAAATGGAGCCTGGAGAGAGATACTATTAAAATATTGCAAATATAGCTCACTATACCCTCTCAGTCACTAAATAAGTCCTATTAAATCTGGAAAATAATACAATTATAAATAGCAGAAGAAAGGGTTTATTTTTACCTTCAAAAAGTTTAAATATAATGCCTTAGTGTGAAGGTAAAGGGCTGAATACTACAAATAACAAACCAGTACAAATATAAATACAGTTATAGGAAGCTTTACTTTTTCTGCACATCTTTTCAGTTGTTGCAGTGTAAAGAAACATTCGCCTAGATTAAGAGTTTTGCGTTAGAAGGGGTGCGTTAGCTACGCGTGGTTTTTTCCCCCCGCACCTTTTAAACAACGCTGGTATTTAGAGTTCTCTGAAGGGCTGTGTTAGGCTCCAAAAAGGGAGCGTACAGGCATATTTACCGCCACTGCAACTCTAAATACCAGTGTTGCTTACGGACGCGGCCAACTTAAAAAACGTGCTCGTGCACGATTCCCCCATAGGAAACAATGGGGCAGTTTGAGCTGAAAAAAAACCTAACACCTGCAAAAAAGCAGAGTTCAGCTCCTAACGCAGCCCCATTGTTTCCTATGGGGAAACACTTCCTAAGTGTGCACCTAACACCCTAACATGAACCCCGAGTCTAAACACCCCTAACCTTACACTTATTAACCCCTAATCTGCCGCCCCCGCTATCGCTGAGCCCTGCATTACACTTTTAACCCCTAATCTGCCGCTCCGGACACTGCCGCAACCTACATTATAGCTATGTACCCCTAATCTGCTGCCCCTAACATCGCCGACCCCTATATTATATTTATTAACCCCTAATCTGCCCCCCCCCCCCCCCAACGTCGCCGCTACCTACCTACACTTATTAACCCCTAATCTGCCGACCGGACCTCACCGCTACTATAATAAATGTATTAACCCCTAAAGCTAAGTCTAACCCTAACACCCCCCTAAGTTAAATATAATTTAAATCTAACAAAATAAAATAAATCTTATTAAATAAATTATTCCTATTTAAAGCTAAATACTTACCTGTAAAATAAAGCCTAATATAGCTACAATATAAATAATAATTATATTGTAGCTATTTTAGGATTAATATTTATTTTACAGGCAACTTTGTATTTATTTTAACCAGATACAATAGCTATTAAATAATAGATAATATTTTTTGTAATTTAGTGGGGTTTTTTTTTTGTAATTTAGTGTTTGTTTGTTTTTGTAATTTAGTTTAGTTGATTTAAGTGTAGATAATTGTAGGTAGTTTATTTAATTAATTTATTGATAGTGTAGTGTTAGGTTTAATTGTAACTTAGGTTAGGATTTATTTTACTGGTAATTTTGTAATTATTTTAACTAGGTAGCTATTAAATAGTTATTAACTATTTAATAGCTATTGTACCTGGTTAAAATAAATACAAAGTTGCCTGTAAAATAAATATTAATCCTAAAATAGCTACAATGTAATTATTATTTATATTGTAGCTATATTAGGCTTTATTTTACAGGTAAGTATTTAGCTTTAAATAGGAATAATTTATTTAATAAGATTTATTTTATTTCGTTAGATTTAAATTATATTTAACTTAGGGGGGTGTTAAGGTTAGATTTAGCTTTAGGGGTTAATAAATTTATTAGAGTAGCGGTGAGGTCCGGTCGGCAGATTAGGGGTTAATACTTAAAGTTAGGTGTCAGCGATGTTAGGGAGGGCAGATTAGGGGTTAATACTATTTATTATAGGGTTTTTGAGGCGGGAGTGAGGCGGTTTAGGGGTTAATACCTTTATTATAGTGGCGGCGAGGTCCGGTCGGCAGATTAGGGGTTAATAAGTGTAGTTAGGTAGCGGCGACGTTGGGGGGGGGCAGATTAGGGGTTAATAAATATTATGTAGGTGTCGGCGATGTTAGGGGCAGCAGATTAGGGGTACATAGGGATAATGTAGGTTGCGGCGGTGTACGGTCGGCAGATTAGGGGTTAAAAAATTTAATTATAGTGGCAGCGATGTAGGGGGACCTCGGTTTAGGGGTACATAGGTAGTTTATGGTGTTAGTGTACTTTAGAGCACTGTAGTTAAGAGGTTTATGAACCGGCGTTAGCCCAGAAAGCTCTTAACTCCTGACTTTTTTCTGCGGCTGGAGTTTTGTCGTTAGAGTTCTAACGCTCACTTCAGCCAAGACTCTAAATACCGGCGTTAGAAAGATCCCATTGAAAAGATAGGATACATAATTGACGTAAGGGGATCTGCGGTATGGAAAAGTCGCGGCTGGAAAGTGAGCGTTAGATCCTTACCTACAAGACTCTAAATACCAGCGGGCTGCCAAAACCAACGTTAGGACCCCCTAATGCTGGTTTGGACGGCTAACGCAGAACTCTAAATCTAGGCAATTGGGTGCAACCCCAAACCGGCAACAGGTTGTAATTAAGTCCTAATAGATTTTAGCATGTTCTAATAGAAAGTAACGGGGCATAAATCTTTGATCTATTAATGGCCCATTCTATCCTCTGTCATTTTTACCTCATTCCACTCCTGACTTGCTCTTCTTTCAGCAAAGAATAATTTCTCCATAAAAATGCTGCCACCATATTTTTTACTCTTATAACTAATATTTAGGAATAGACCAGGGCCTTTGAAGCTGCTACTCAGAGCAAACCCTACATACGCAACATTTTACCATGCCAGCATTTCTCACAGGGTGGATTTGATTTAAATCACTAGTCCATAAGACCAATGGTTTTCTTTTTTTGAATGATAACGTTTCAGATTATTTTTCCAGTTATATCAGACCATTACTGATATGGTAATATATCATTAGATATCCATACATAGATCATTAGATATCCATACATAGATCATTAGATATCCATACATAGATCATTAGATATCCATACATAGATCATTGAAATTAATGAAATTATAGGGAGGTGAATTATCTCCAGTTTAATAGGTTAATCAGCTGTACTTTATTTGGAGGAGAAACATAATGATTATCTTAATCTATACTATAATCACATTTGTAACGCGTCCGTCGCCATCGGCAGTTGCGCACGCATCCTCAAAGGAATGTTGGCAGCGCGAGACAGCCAAAAGAATGTTGGCTGCGTGCGCAGCCAAAATAATTCACCTGGATGCAGCAAAGCTACATCCAGTTGGATTCCGAAAATGGCAGGGTGGATTCTTTCACCACCCTACCATTTTCGGAATCCACCTGGATGCAGCGAAGGCAAACAGAGCATTACAAAAAAAAAATCTAACCGCCCGCAATAAGTATTAAAACAAAAAAAAAATAACCGCCCACAATAAGTATTTAAAAAAAAAACTAGCTGCCCGCACAAAGTATTAAGAAAAATAAAATGAAAATAACTAATAAAATTATTAACCCCTAAATGTGCAAAACCCAACATCGCAAACTACCTAATATATCTATTAACCCCTAATCCGCAACCCCCCAGCGCATTAAACCTTATTTACCTATTAACTCCTAAACCGCCAACCCCCACATGCAACAAAATAATTTAATGATTAAGCCCCCTAACCTAACACCCCCTAAATGAACCCATTAATTACATAAAAAAATAAAATACTACATTACAATTAAAATAAAAAATCCTAACAATACTTAAAAAAAATTACATTAAATTATTCTAAAATTACAGAAAATAAAAAAGGCAAAATACAAAAATTAAACCTAATCCCTATGAAAATAAAAAAGCCCCCCCCCAAATAAAAACACCCCCTAATCTAAGAATAAACTACCAATAGCCCTTAAAAGGACTTTTTGTAGGGCATTGCCCTAAAGAAATCAGCTCTTTTCCATTCAAAATAAACCAAGTCCCCCCTAACAGTAAAACCCACCCACCAAACCCCCCAAAATAAAAAAACCTAACACTAATAAACCTAAACTACCCATTGCCCCCTAAAAGGGCATTTGTATGGGCATTACCCTTAAAAGGGCATTCAGCTCTTTTTCAAATTGCAGAAAAAACCCTAATTAAAAAAATAACAGGTGAACAGCCAATAAGATTTCAGTTGCTTTCATCCTATTTGCTGATGTAAAAATATCAGCCAATAGGAATGCAAGATACCCAATATATATGGGGTACCTTGCATTTAATCTTCAGTGTTTGGTGAACGATCGCATATGAAGAGGGGCCTCCACACTGCAGAGGAGCCCCGCCGAGGATCTCCACATCTGGGAACACCGCGCTGCCTTCGCTGTGGCTAAGGATGATGGACCCGCCTGGAAGAAGACCTCCGCCGGACTTCAGGAACCGTGAGTACCTATTTGGGGCTTTAGTGTTAGGTTTTTTTTTTATTAAAAAAAAAAAATTAATTAGCGTTTTTTGGGCAATTTGAAAAAGAGCTGAAAGCCCTATTAAGGGCAGTAAAAAAGAGCTGAATGCCCTTTTAGTGGCAATGGGTAGTTTAGGTTTATTAGTGTTAGTTTTTTTTTTTATTTTGGGGGGTTTGGTGGGTGGGGGTTTTAATGTTACAGGGGGGATTAGTAATTTTTTAGGTAAAATAGCTGTTTAACTTAGGGCAATGCCCTTCAAAAGGCCGTTTTTAAGGGCTATTTGTAGATTAGATTAGGGTTTTATTTTGGGGTGGCTTTTTTTTTTTTCTTTTTTTTTTAAAAGGGTGTATTAGATTAGGAATATTTATTTTTTATTTTGGATAATGAAGTTTGTTTTTTCAGTAAACGTAGACTTTTTAAATTTTTTTTGTAATTTTATTTTTGGATAGGGACAGGGGGATAGGGGCAGGGACAGAGAAATAGGGGGGTAGAGAAATAGAGGGATATGTATATTTTTTTCATTCAACATTTTGGCCTGTGTACACAGGCTTTACCACTAGTAATAATAATTTAAATTGGTTTATTTAACTAAAACAATAACATTATATTTCATTTTAAATGCTTGCCCCTCCCTCCTCACACTTAGGTCCTTGTGCAGATATATTCTACTTCAAACAATCTTCTATTCATTGAGCTTTTTGAAACTTAGTAAGAGTTGATTCTGTGTACATAGATTTGCAGGGGAGCAATGGCATTAAAGGGACTGTAAAGTAAAAATTTAACTTTCATGATTCAGAAAGAACATGCCATTTTTAACAATTTTCCAATTGACTTCTCTCATTTAATTTACTTTGTTCTCTTGGTATCCATTGCTGAAAATAGGTATGCTCAGAAACAATGCAGTACTGTGATATAGCTTCTTGTCACTGTCTCACCCAATGGGACCGATTTATCAAGGGCCCTTTATGCCCTTTTTTCGCGCGAGCCTGAAGGCTCACCAGAAACAGCAGTTATGAAGCAGCGGTCTTAAGACCGCTGCTGCTTAACTGGTCCTCCTGCTCTGAGGCTGCGGACATCATTCTGGCCGATCCTATATGATCAAGCTGATTGACACCCCCTGCCAGAGGCCAATTGGGTGCAAATCTGCAGGGGGCGGCATTGCACAAGCAGTTCACCAGAACTGCTTTTGTAATGTTAAATGCCAACAGCGTATGCTGTCGCCATTCAGCGATGTCTGTCTGACATGATACATTACAGCGTATCATGTCGGACAGACATAGATAATTCGGCCCCAATGTGTTCAGCTAGGCCCCGGTAGAGCATTGCTCTCCTTCAACAGAGAATGCAGCAAATTTGATAATAGAAGTAAATCTGAAATCTGTAAATTGTGCGCTCTATCTGAAACCCAAAAGTTATCTTTCATGATTATGTACCTCTAAGGTCTATTTCTCACCTCTGTATGTTTATCTTATAACATTTTTGCTGAAAATAAGGGGCATGTTATTTCTGCAGACACAAATTCACAGTTTTGAGAACTAGAAAACTAATATGTGATAATATCTTCAAGATAGAAAAGTTGCCCAAAATAATCTGACAGAAACCTCTGGGAGAGCACGACACTGTGAATGGATTAATGGAATTAATTTACCAAAAAAATAAAACATTACAAACATGAATATACAACACCTTGCTATATAATTAAAAATAAATCCTTATTTCAGGATGAATAAGCTTTAGATTATAATGTATCTTAAACAGAAACCATCTTTAGATAGATTTTTCCTGAAAAAGCATTCTATTTAAATAAATGTGTATATTTAAATAAAAAAAATCTAATTTAAATAAAAAAATCCAATTGAAATAAAAAAAAAATCAGATATTTTTTAATTTTTTTTTATTATTATTTAAATCATTGATTTTTAGCCACCCTGATTTCTCGTAGGCTTTCTGGGGCAGGGAGTCAAGGCAGTTCCTAGAAACAGGGTCATTTCCCCTGACATGGGGAACTGTGGGTGAGAAAGTGGACAGATAATCACACAGGTTCCAGGACAGTTGATTTTACTAACATTCCAGGGATAGTGGCAATGTCAGAGTGGGTATTGAAATCATCATTAATGATATTGTGGATATTAAAGGAGAGAGAGAAGGCAACAAAGTGATCAATACATAGTGTGGGTGTCTCAGGAGGATGATGTATGCCAACTCCACCTCCTTGTCTGTTGTGTGGCCTGAGGCCGCATCCAGGAGGTTGAGTAAGTATAAGATAAATACATAAGGGATTAAGGGGAGCTTTTTGCAGACAGAGCAAGAGAGTACAGAAGTGGGAGGAGTGTTTCCCTTGGATACACAATGAATGGATATTAGGTTTTCTGTGTTTATCTAGTGAAGTGGTTTGTAAGGTACACATGGGTAAATGCCAGTGATGATGTGACTTTAGCAGAATGCATAACAAGAGGTTATAGGATTGTGATTTGCACATGATGTCTTTATTGATGTGGTGCAGGGTAGTTCAGAGATTGTAGTTGACCGTGATAACAAAAGGAAGGAGATGACCAAAGCAAAGAGAATAAATAAAGCTTGTCATTGAAAATAATATTAAACTTAGGAACACCCTATAGGTCATTGGCCAGAGTAATGATGTCATTCTTCACCTTAAAAAATAAAATATATATAGAGGTAGATAGACACACATACAATTATGAAAAATACAAAAATATCTAAAAGCACTGTGTACATTTATTATCAGTAAGTGTATTCACAAACAATCTGTGGAATTAAGTGATAAACAGGCAATATTTCATCTACTTAGCACTCAGAATTGTGCAGCTGAAATGGGGGGGGGGAGTCTCTGTCATTGCTTAAAAGAATGAACAATATAATTATTACTCCAAGGAGTTAGTTATTTTTGTTTCATTGATAATAGATGCAATACAGAATATAAAAGCAGCTGCAATATCATTTGTAGTTTAAAGGCAATGCTGTAAGCAGTAAACAGTGCTTTACATTAAATCACAGGATCTTAGAGATGGTTTTTTCTACTATGATTGTAGTTGCTTAGAACAAGTACCATATATTAATGCCACAGGACCTCAGGACTTAAAGTTAAAGATATCCCAAGTTTTAAAGGGTTATAAAACAGTCTTTTTCATTATTGAAATAAAAAAAAAACTAAGCAGTGGGTTATACTTAATAGAAATCATTGCAATACTTATATATCATTTAAAAGGATTTAAAGGGACATAATACTCATATACTAAATCATTTGAAACTGATGCAGTATAACTGTAAAAAGCTGAAATGAAAATATCACCTGAGCATCTCTGTGTAAAAAAGGAAGATATTTTACCTCACAATTTCCTCATCTCAGCAGAGTAAGTTCTGTGTAAAAAGTTATACTCAGCTGCTGCCCAGCTGCAGGGAAAAAAAATGAAATGAAATGCAGCCAATCAGCATCAACAGTACTGAGGTCATGAACTCTTTTACTGTGATCTCATGAGATGTGACTTAACTCTCATGAGATTTTATAGTAAACTTCCTTTAAACTGAATAGGGAAATAACATGAGTGCACGAGGCTCAACCCCTTAGCTGTCCCGGGACATACATACTGATTTGCTGCTTAGAAGTCCTTTACAATGGCTTTGTTCGGGCAGCGCTCCAAGCGAACTGGGACTCGCTTGGAGCGTTTTCCTTACAATTGCAAATGAGATGCCTGGCGTTTTTTGAGTGCTCTGATGACGTAAGTCCCAGCGATTCCAGCATGCTGGAAAAGCTGGGACTTTTCAGAGCAAGCTCAGACACTTGGCATCATGGCAGCCTCCCCACACGTGTTGCTGTGGAGGCTGCCATGTTTTTATAAGCAGCAGAGGAGGGACAGGTGAGGCGGATAAGCCTGACAGCAGCATTTAGTGCAGGGCAAAATGCAGATAGGTTACTTAACGTGCAGATAGGTTATGTAACCTATCTCCACTTTGCCCTTTACTAAATGCTGCTGTCAGGCTTATCCGGTGTTATGCCAAGAATGGTTTCCCAGTGTTTCTGGTTTCCCCTGCCTCTCAGCAAACATCGGAACTCCGACCCACCTCCATTCAGCTGCTCTCAGCTCAGCCCCTGTGAAAAACGAAAATGTCCACAGCACAACTTGCTTAAAAAGTGTCTTTATTGACAAATGAAAGAGCGACGTTTTGTGACTACTGTCACTTAATCATGCTATACAAACAATACTCAGAGGTGATCCTTTTAAACTGTTTGGCTTGGCCAATACATTCTATACTTGAGAGCCACCGGCTGCACAAAATACTTGCTAAATATCCAAAATCTTATACAATTTGCAACAAGACACTTTTTTTAAAGAAACATTATTCAAACATTTTACAGCAAGGAAGTGATATCTCTACAACATCTAACACAGATATAACGGACCCTGTTACCAGTACTGCAAATCAATACATTTCTATGAAATAAATTTAACTAGACCTGATTTTTACCAAAATACTGACCAATCGAAGTCCCTATTCATACCATAAGGTACCAGTGATCCCAATTTATGAATCCAATGCATTTCTTTTTGTTTTAATATTTTCTCACGGTCACCACCCATTCTCTGCGGGCCTACATAATCAATAACCTGCCACCTGAGCTGGCTGATACTGTGGCCTTTCTCTAAAAAATTATTGGAGACTGGTGCTTCACTGTTCCCACATCTAATATTGGAGCGGTGCTGGCTAAGCCTATCTTTCACTTTTCTTACCGTCTCTCCAATATAGATGAGGGAACATGGACATTTAATTAAATAAATTGCATATGTAGTGTCACAAGTAAAACAATTCCTAATAGTATACCGTCTACCACTTCTAGGGTGGACAAACTCTTTGCCCCTTATTACTGAATTACAACTGATACATCCTAAACAAGGGTAACATCCTAAGTTCTTCTTTGTCAAATGGCTCTGCTGTAGCTGCTTGGCTGGTCCTATATCAGACTTCACAAAGTAGTCCCTCAAATTCTTTACCCTTTTATAGGCTACAATAGGTTTCTCTTTAAATTCAATAATATTATTATTGCACTTCTGCAATATAGGCCAATGTTTATTAATAATTTTGGCTATTTGTCTACCATGGGCACTGAACTGTGATGTAAAGATCATTCTCTTACTCTCATCTTTATCATCTTTATTGGTAGTAAGGTTATTACTGCATTTATCTAATACATTTTGGGGGTAACCTCTATTACGTAATTTTTCTTGCATTTCATTAATTCTTTTATTGAGATTATCTGATTCTGATACTCAGCCCCTGTAGCTTAAGCTGCCCCATGTGAGTGATGGGAGCTGCAGCCCTTATATCTTTATTATTAGCAGAATGGGGCAGGATAAGCTACAGGGGCTAAGCTGAGAGCAGCTGAATGAAGGTGGGTCAGAGTTCCGATGTTTGCCGAGAGGCAGGGGAAACAGTGTTGTGCAACAGCTACAAGGGAACTTAGTAAAAGTGTTCGCAATATGCGCAAAGTCCATTATTGTGCAGCAGATCCCTTTGCGCATGCAAACGTTTTTCTTCTATAAGGTACGACGAATCCACGGATTCATCCTTTACTTGTGGGATATTATCCTCCTGCTAACAGGAAGTGGCAAAGAACACCACAGCAGAGCTGTCTATATAGTTCCTCCCTTAGCTCCACCCCCCAGTCATTCTCTTTGCCTACTCTAAGTACTAGGAAGGGTAAAGTGAAAGAGGTGATAAAATATTTTCATTCAGGTTTGCCTTTCTGGGCAAGCATTACCAGTTTGTGGCTCTTCCCTTCGGGTTGGCCACGGCTCCCAGAATTTTCACAAAGGTGCTAGGGTCCCTTCTGGCGGTTCTAAGGCCACGGGGCATAGCTGTGGCGCCTTATCTGGACGATATCTTAATCCAGGCGTCAACTTACCAACTAGCCAAGTCTCACACGGACATCGTGTTGGCTTTTCTAAGATCTCACGGGTGGAAGGTGAACGTAAAAAAAGAGTTCACTTATCCCTCTCACAAGAGTTCCATTCCTGGGAACTCTGATAGATTCGGTGGACATGAAAATTTTTCTGACGGAGGTCAGGAAATCAAAAATTGTATCCATCTGCCGAGCTCTTCATTCCATTCCTCGGCCGTCAGTGGCTCAGTGTATGGAGGTAATCGGCTTAATGGTAGCGGCAATGGACATAGTTCCGTTTGCATCGCTTGCATCTCAGACCACTGCAACTTTGCATGCTCAGACAGTGGAATGGGGATTATGCAGATTTATCTCCTCAGATAAATCTGGACCAAGAGACCAGAGACTCTCTTCTTTGGTGGTTGTCACAGGATCATCTGTCCAAGGGAATGTGTTTCCGCAGGCCAGCGTGGGTCATAGTGACGACGGACGCCAGCCTATGGGGCTGGGGTGCAGTCTGGAATTCCCTGAAAGCTCAGGGTTTGTGGACTCGGGAGGAGGCTCTCCTCCTGATAAATATTCTAGAACTGAGAGCGATATTCAACGCGCTTCAGGCGTGGCCTCAGCTTGCATCGGCCAGATTCATAAGATTCCAGTCGGACAATATCACGACTGTAGCATATATCAATCATCAAGGGGGAACAAGGAGTTCTCTAGCGATGATAGAGGTTACCAAAATAATTAGCTGGGCAGAGACTCACTCTTGCCATCTATCAGCAATCTATATCCCAGGGGTGGAAAACTGGGAAGTGGATTTTCTAAGTCGTCAGACTTTTCATCCGGGGGAGTGGGAACTCCATCCGGAGGTGTTTGCACAATTGATTCAGCAATGGGGCACACCAGAATTGGATCCGATGGCGTCTCGTCAGAACGCCAAACTTCCTCGTTACGGGTCCAGGTCAAGGGACCCTCAGGCAGTACTGATAGATGCTCTAGCAGTACCCTGGTCATTCAACCTGGCTTATGTGTTTCCACCGTTTCCTCTCCTTTCTCATTTGATTGCCAGAATGAAACAGGAGAGAGCTTCTGTGTTTTTGATAGCACCTGCGTGGCCACGCAGGACTTGGTATGCAGACCTGGTGGACATGTCATCTCTTCCACCATGGACTCTGCCACTGAGACAGGACCTTCTGATTCAAGATCCGTTCCAGCATCCAAATCTAGTTTCTCTGCGGTTGACTGCTTCGAGATTGAATGCTTGATCTTATCCAAGTCGGGTTTCTCGGAGTCGGTCATAGATACCTTGATTCAGGCTCGAAAGCCTGTCACCAGGAAAATTTATCATAAGATATGGCGTAAATATCTTTATTGGTGCGAATCCAAAGGCTACTCATGGAGTAAGATCAGGATTCTTAGGATTTTGTCCTTTCTCCAAGAAGGATTGAAGAAGGGGCTATCAGCTAGTTCCTTAAAGGGACAGATATCTGCTTTATCAATTCTACTGCACAAACGTCTGGCAGATGTTCCAGACGTTCAGTCGTTCTGTCAGGCTTTAGTTAGAATCAAGCCTGTGTTTAAACCTGTTGCTCCGCCATGGAGTTTGAATTTAGTTCTTAAAGTTCTTCAAGGGGTTCCGTTTGAACCTATGCATTCCATAGATATTAAGCTTTTATCTTGGAAAGTTCTGTTTTTAGTTGCTATCTCTTCGGCTCGAAGAGTTTCTGAACTATCTGCATTGCAATGCGACTCGCCTTATCTTGTTTACATACTGATAAGGTGGTTTTGTGTACCAAACCTGGATTCCTTCCTAAGGTTGTTACTAATAACATTATTAATCAGGAAATTATTGTTCCTTCTCTGTGTCCTAATCTTCCTCTAAGAAGGAGCGTCTGTTGCACAACTTGGATGTGGTTCGTGCTTTAAGGTTTTACTTGCAAGCGACCAAAGATTTCCGTCAAACATCTTCTTTGTTTGTTGTCTATTCTGGAAAACGTAGAGGTCAAAAAGCTACGACTACCTCTCTTGCCTTTTGGCTGAAAAGCATCATCCGTTTGGCATACGAGACTGCTGGACAGCAGCCTCCTGAAAGAATTACAGCTCACTCTACTAGAGCGGTGGCTTCCACATGGGATTTTAAAAATGATGCTTCTGTTGAACAGATTTGTAAGGTTGCGACTTGGTCTTTGCTTCATACCTTTTCCAAATTTTACAAATTTGATACCTTTGCTTCTTCGGAGGCTATTTTTGGGAGAAAAGTTCTTCAAGCAGTGGTGCCTTCTGTTTGACCATCTGTCTTGTCCCTCCCGTTCATCCGTGTCCTGTAGCTTTGGTATTGTATCCCACAAGTAAAGGATGAATCCGTGGACTCGTCTTACCTTTATAGAAGAAAAGTAAATTTATGCTTACCTGATAAATTGATTTCTTCTATGGTAAGACAAGTCCACGGCCCGCCCTGTCATTTTAAGACAGATATTTTTTTGATTTAAACTTCAGTCACCTCTGCACCTTTTAGTTTCTCCTTTTTCTTCCTGTACCTTCGGTCGAATGACTGTGGGGTGGAGCTAAGGGAGGAGCTATATAGACAGCTCTGCTGTGGTGCTCTTTGCCACTTCCTGTTAGCAGGAGGATAATATCCCACAAGTAAAGGATGAATCCGTGGACTCGTCTTACCATAGAAGAAATCAATTTATCAGGTAAGCAGAAATTTACTTTTTGTTTTTCTTGGGCTAGAAGGCTGGCACTGTAAGGGTTCAGACCCTCTGCTTTTATATGGGACATATCCTTATGGATGTTTAGGCAGTATGCAGGCACATAGTCATGAGATTTGGAGACTTAGGGGTTAATCCCCTTCATAGAGAGGAAGGGGTTATCCTACTTGGGGCTCAGTTTTAATTTTTAGTTTCTTCAAATTAGGCAGCATTCCCTTTTTAATGACTGAATGATCTAAAGTAAGACTAGGCCAGGGGAGGAAGCATGTTTGCTCCACTTTTTAAGGTCTGCATAGCTATGATGGTGGCTTTAAGGGACAAGCCTTGTTGTGTTCTTTTATTCGAGTTGTTTGCTGACAAAGATGCGCAACTTTCACTGAGTTTGGGATAATTTTAGGAGTGGAGCGATGCTCTACGTTCCTTTTTATAACTGTGGCATATAACTGTAACATGCTTTAAGAGTGTTCATTCCTGTCCGGCAAGATGAAGCGCAAGGTTTTCGCACTTCATCTACATGCCATCTTCGTGTCCCCACCTCCTTTCTTTCTGTATGGGGAAGCGCCATTTTGGACTGCAATATCAGTCGCAATAACACGCCCCTTTCTCTGTTCGAGAACGGATCGATGTTACTGTCCGGAACTGCTCTGTGAAACATAGAGTTGTGTCAAGGAAGAGGATAGTCCTGTGAGATAGAGTATCATAGTTTGATTAAATCAGGCTCTACCTCTATGCTTATACTATCAGGAGATGTTAGACTTTTTTTTTTTAGGAGTCTTACTGCTATTTAAGAGTTTTTGTGGCCATGTTTTATTTCCACCAGGGTAAAGGATAGATTCCCGTGTAAATAAACTTCCAATGTTGAAATGCCAATATACATGGAGTGGGATTTTACAGTAGTTATGCAATGTTTTCTTAGGTACACATTCTTCTGCCCCTGTTTAAGTTAGATTTCCTTCACTTAAGGAAATATTACCATTATTTTAATGTATAACTCGTTTTTCTTAAAGAATTGAACAGTGATCTGTTCCTAAATATTTAAAAAAAAAAATATATATATATATATATATATATATATATAGTTTCTATAATCTTAAAGTAACAGTGTCATTTTAAAATATTTGAAAATATTTTAAGAAAATTAATTTTAGCCTCATGTCTCCTTGGATGATGCTGTTTATGCCTTTCCACAGCTTTTTCTCAAATGTCCCAAGCCCTTTTATGACGTCTCATGCAGTGCCGTGCAATTCCTCTCAATCTCCTGGAGGAGTTATTTGCTGGCCGAATGTCTGCCCAGGTGTCTTCTGGTATCTGTGGCATGATCTGCTTTTCCTATCGTAAAGGGAATTCGCAAGAGGAAAAATTAGTGAATCAGAATAGGTTTTCTGCTCCGCTTGCTACGCATATTGCCCTCCTTATAGTCTGATAAGGTGGCAAGTCGGTAGCATCCGAGGTTTAAATCTCCGTTTCGGACAGATTAATTCCTTCATCTGATGCTGAAGTAGTTTCCTTCAGATTCAGGCCTGAACACCTTTGAATTTAGGAGGGGTTGGCCACCTGGTAGGCTTCGACTCCCTGTTAATCCTCAAGAATCTAGTTCATTTTATATATACTAGGATTCATCTGGAAAAACTTTTCCTGTTCCTGTAGACTGTTCTCAGGTATGGGAGAAGTTAAGGAAGCTTTTTCTCCCATCTCCTGTCTGTCATAAGCTGTCTCCTTTAAATAGGAGCACTACGCGGCCAATGTAGTCTAGTGGTTAGCTCGTGGCTGACGCTGGATGTTCCTATTTAGTGCTTAACAGTTACTGATCAAAGAACCAGCAGACACAGGTTCTAATCCAATACAGAGCTTCTGCTCAGCAATCTCACACATAATCTTATGAAGTTTTTATTAAAATTGCCAATCTGGACTTCTCTCCATATAAAGGATAGATGCTCTTTTAAGGTTGCAGTCTTTATGAACAAGGGCGGCATCATTTTGGTGCAACGCCTTGTAGGACTCCGATCTGGAGGACTCCCTGGGAAGTCCCAGAACAGAAGGGCTGTTAGGTCAATCTTTTATTCTGTGGCTCTTTCCCATTTGTTTTCCAAGCAGGAGCAGTGTAAGTCCTCTTGGATACCCAGTCAGTCTGGATCAGGGGGAAGTTGTTAAAGAAACCCGCAGCTAACGCTCATTCAGCAGGTAGGGTTTAACCTCGAGCCATGATCGGATCCTGTAGGGGGCCATTATATCTCAGTTTTTCTCATACCTGGATACGAGAGGCCCTAGATTTCTAGGGGCTGTGGTCAGAGTTTTCCAGGGTTACGTATCGTAATTCAACTCCTTCCTCATAGGAGCAGGTTCACCTCCCAAGAATAGCTGTACCTGGTGATGAGAGATATGTTCTATATATGTGTTGGTCCAAGAGGCTCAGTTCATGGTGACCATAGACCTGGAGGACATGTATGTTCAAGTTGCTGAGTTTGGCCTTTCTGTCAAACATTTTCAGTTTGTGGCTCTTTCCTCTGGCTTTGCCATAGCCCTCAGAGGGAGCTATATAGCCAGTGATCAGGTTTCAGTGAATTTCTGTGTTGACTTTCCTGGACGTCATAAGGTTCAGGCACCATCTTTTCAACAAGCAAACTCATACTGAGA